>NC_136262.1:111351775-111376775 GCF_964187855.1 Myxine glutinosa
GCTCTCTGGCCCACTGCAATCGGCGTTGGTGGTGTTGTCTGGTCAGGCGTGGCTTTCTCAGGGGACGCCTGGCACGATAGCCTGCTTGAACCAGTCGTTGGTTGACTAGCCTTCTGGATACAGGCACATTTGTCAGTTGCTGCCACTCAGCCCTAAGCCTTAGTACGGCCATTGCGGACTAACCGGTGCAGCTGGCGATCATCCCTCCTTGTGGTTCTGTGGGGACGTCCTGGCCTCGGTATTGGAGTAGGGACACCCCTCTGAGCATTTCGTTTCAGGATCTTTGACACCTGACCTTGAGTGATGCCACACTGCCGAGCAATAGCACGCTGTTTCATGCCGTAATTTCGTAAAGCGACCACTCAATGACAAACAGCATTGTCGAGTTGACGGACCATCTCCAGAGGAAGCGGCAATAACTTTTGGAGACGTGCAGCAGTTGTTTTCCACTAATACAGAACGCAACAACCCTTGTATACCCGACTGTGAAGCCAATCATCAAATGCACCTGTCCGTACATTTTGCCACGCCACCTGCGATATAATCTTGTTGTTGACTTCTTGCTGCGACAGACAATCAGTGACATGGTTCTTTTAACAAATAAATCACCAAAGTGTAAAAGAAACTCACCAGATTGATTTTTTTTTTTTTTTTTTTTTTTTTTTTTTGTATACAAGATCGAGGCTCGTGAAAGAGCGAACATTAATCACACAGAACGACAAATGGACACATAAAACATATAACATCGGGAGCGGTAGACAAGATGGGGAGAGAGGGGGAAGGACACAAACACAACATTTGAGAGCAGGGACCGAGAGACATGGAGACATCGAGAGATCTGAGAGAGGGCGAGGGCTTTGGGGGGGGGGGGGCATGGGAAGGGGGCGGTGGGAGAGGTATAAAACATATGGACACTGCCACGACTTCCAGGAAAGAAGTTGGAATTTCAAACAAGGTGGATCTGGGGTGAATTAGCGGGGGTAGAAAAGATCAAGGTTTTGGATGGGGGAAGATAAGAGATGGTGGTGAACAGCTGTTTTAAAGACCTGGAGGGAGGAGTGGAATTGAAGGGAGTGAGGGAGTTTGTTCCAGAGGCGGGAGAAAAGAGGAATGAAAGAGTGAAGGTGAGCAGAGAGCCGAGATTTCGGCAGTTTAACCATCAGAGGGTTGCTGGCAGATCTTGTGCGACCTGTAGGAATATTTGGGGGACAGAGCACAGAGAGAGCTGGGGGTGCAAGGCCGGAGAGGAGTCGGTAGAAGACAGAAAGACCACCTACCTGCCTGCGGTGAGTGAGTGAAAGGCCCTCAGAGATAGCTTCATCGCGGGAGATTCCAATAATTCTGAAAGCTTTGGTTTCAACAGCGTGAAGCCGAGCTAGGTGTGAGGCAGGAGCACCGGCCCATAGGGGAGAACAGTATTCCATTGAGCTGCGGATGAAAGCCTTGTATGTGGTGAGGAGCTCAGGTGTGCCGAGGAAGGACTTCGCTCGACGGAGGATGCCCAGTCGGCGACTGGCTTTGGAGGCCAGCTTGGAAATGTGGTTTTCCCAAGAAAGATCATGGCAGATAGTGAGACCCAAAATCTTGAGCGACAGAACTTCTTGGAGAGGATTGTTGAGAAAGTAGATGGGAGGGTTGTCCAGTCGATCTTTTCGGAGAGACATAGTAAGAGTGTGAGATTTGTCAGGATTGAAAGACATGTTCCACTAATTTGACCAGTCTGTGATTTTGTCCAGGTCTTCAGAGAGTGAGGAGGCAGCAGACTGCCGATCTGAGGGAAGAGGAATGGAGCGGCAGAGAGTGGAGTCATCAGCAAAGAGATAGAGAGGATTTTCGAGAGAGTCAGAGAGATCATTGATGAAGACCAGAAAAAGCACGGGGCCCAGAACACTGCCTTGGGGAACTCCAGCCTGAACAGGCAGAGGAGATGAGAGAAACCCATTCAGGGCCACACGTTGACGACGACTAGAGAGGAAGTCCGCCAGCCATGCGTGGAGATTTCCATGGATACCAAAGGAGGAGAGTTTGGTGAGCAGAGCGGGGTGCCAGACCGTTTCGAAGGCACGTGATATGTCGAGGGAGACAGCTCTAACTTCCTGTTTGGCATTGAGGACCTCCATCCATTGTTGAGACAGCAGAAGCAGCATGTCCAGAGTAGAGTGACCTGGTCTGAAACCAAATTGATGATCAGAGATCAAGCCATTGGAAAAGAGGAAAGATTTCATATCCGAAGCAATGATGGATTCCATGACTTTGCTGATAATTGGGAGAAGGCTGATTGGTCTGTAGTTGCTAGGATCTGTTTTTGCACCTTTTTTGTGCAAAGCGGTGATGTTGGCTGATTTCCAAGCAGATGGCAGTTGACCTTGAGCAAAAGAGAGGGTGAAGAGAACAGAGAGAGGGTGAGATAGAGCAGCAGAGCAGGATTTTAGGACCCGTGGGCTGATGCCGTCGGGTCCAGTTGCAGAATCAGAGTCAAGGGTTGACAGAAACTTTTCCACCTTGTCAGGAGGAAAGGACACGGAGTCCAGGAGCAGCAGGGTACGACTGGGTATGGTGGGTACAGAGAGGGATGGGTTTGGGACACAAGATTTAGAGGCAAACACAGAGTTGAGGCATTCAGCTTTTTCACGTGCGGAGTCATTTGTGTAGCCGTTTGAGGTAAGGGAGGGGATGGAGGAGGAACAAACACCAGAAACGGATTTGACCAGACGCCACCAGGATTTGGAAGAGGGAGACAGATAAGAGAGTTCGGTCTTGAGAACGGAGAGATATTGTTTCCTGGCTCTCCTGAGGGTGGACACACACTTGTTTCGGGCTTTGTGAAAGGAAATGAGATTTCCTTCCGTTGGATTTGCTTTCCAGGAGACGAAGGCAAGTTGTTTCTGGGCAACAGCCTCACCACAAGAATCCGTGTACCATGGACGGGAGGAAGGGTATGACAACTGAAGATGAGATGGGATATACTGAGTTAAGAAAGTAAACCCAAGTCAAGAAAAAAAAATATTCCATATTAAATGCCAAGTCTGTATATATATATATATATATATATATGTATACTGTATATATTGTTGCGGTTTTGAGTTTGTTTGTATTTACAAATAAAGGTTAATTTCCCCCTCATAGTTTAGTCACACTACAACACGTAGCCTCGCGATAGTTCAGTTATGTCTTAGTAAATGTAAGCATAGTCCTTTTCCTGTGTTAGTTTTGCGTTGAGTAGAATAATGAGTTAGGTCCTTCCATTGCTTATGCCGCCTCGATACTTTAGTTTTGGGCGCAAATTAACACGAGGCCGGCCTAACAAGTCGATCAAGGCCGAAGGAAGGCGGAGGAGGAGCCGACCGTAAGCACGAGCCAGCAATCAGGGCTCGAAGGTAGTGGCTTAGCACTGCGTCAAAAGGCGTAGTTTTTGGAACATTCGAGGCGGGCTAAGGGCGTGGCAATATAACCCCTTTGCGCAAAGCCCCCACTTCAGTTCTGAGGAGAGTTGCGTTGAAACAAGTCCTAAGTTATGAGAAGGGAGAGGCGCTCGTTGAACGAGTTCGGAGGAGAGGTGCGCTGAAAGAAGCCAAACGAGTTTCGAGGGGAAGAGGCGCTTGAACAAGTTAATTGCTTGCGGCAAATCGGTTGAGCTTGCGGCAAATCCTCTATTGAGTTACGTGAGGGAAAGTGCACCGTTGATTAATAGCGCTGTGAGGAACCCCCGAGCCATGCGAGAGACGCGTATATTTTCCCGCCTGCCTGCTCTGCCTTTGTTCGAGAGACGCGCTGCAATGATCCCTCCCGCCTGCCTGCTTCATCGAGGGACGTACTGTGACCGCGGAGGGCCACGCCGGGTAAGCTGCTCCTGAACAACGGAGCCGGCGCGTTCAGCGCATGAACATTTCCTTTCTTCATTTTTGCCGCCTTTAACGACAAACAGGGAATACGACAAACAGGGAATACGACAAACAGGGATTGAGCCGTAGGAAGCCTTGCCAGTGTTCTATTCCAGTCTCAGCCTTTTCGCGCTGGAAGGTATATTCCACGAGTCCGGGTAGTTTCAGGAGGGATTCCTTCAAAGCCTGGTCATCTTGTGGATTATTTTGCGTGAAACACCAAGCTTTAAAACCAGCGGGCGGCATTTTACAACCTAACCGGATAATGGAAGCGAGGGCTATGGCCAAATGGCCCAAATCGCATAGTCCCAGAAGGACAAGTTCTGGTGTGCGATAGAGAAGCTGATGGAAAACGTGAAAGATGAAGAAGTTGTTGTGGTGGGAGGAGACCTGAATGGACATGTGGGAAGGAGTATGGATGGTTTTGAGGGAGTTCATGGGGGTTACGGATATGGTGTGAGAAATGGAGAAGGTGAAAGGATTTTGGAGTTTGCTGATGGAGCTGATTTGTTGATTTGTAATACTCAGTTCCAGAAAGAGGATAATAAGCTTGTTACATACACGTCAGGTGGGTCGACAACAACCGTTGACTACCTGATGGTGCGTAGGCGAGATAGGGGGCACCTCCGGGACACAAAGGTGATCCCGGGGGAGGAGGCTGTTTCACAGCACCACTTGGTTGTCTGCGACATAAGGGTGAAAGGTGCGAGGAAAGCTCGGCGGGTGAAGTACCAACCAAGAATGAAGGTGTGGAGGTTGAAAGAGGTGACAGTAAGGGAGGCATTAAAAGAGAGGCTGAGTAGGGTAGAGGATGATGTGGTTGAGCTTGAAAGTGGTTGGATGTCAATGAAAGCTAGTCTGTTGGGAGCCGTTGGTGAGGTATGTGGATGGACAAAAGGACCACCGAGGCACTCGGAAACATGGTGGTGGGATGATGAAGTTGGAAAGAGGATTGACGAGAAGAGGAAGAAGTTCAAGGAGTGGCAGAAGGCGAAGGGTACGGGAGCAGAAACAGCAGAGCATGAAAGTTACAAGGCAGCCAGGAAGGCTGCAAAGAAAGAGGTAGCAAAGGCGCAGGAGGCATGTAGGAAAATGTTCGGAGAACGCTTGGATTCGGAAGAGGGTCAGAAAGCAGTATTCAGGATTGCAAAGCACATAGCGAAAGAGAGGTGTGACATGATGGGGGTGAGTTGCTTGAAGGATGAAGTGGGACAAATCGTTGTCGACCCAGATGGAATTAAAGGAAGATGGAAAAGATATATGGAAATGCTGTTGAATACAGAGAATGAATGGGATGGCAACATAGAGAGTAACCCAGTTTTAGGACCAGCAGAGAAGATAACTGAGAAGGAAGTTGAGGAAACGATAAAAGCAATGAAGAGTGGAAAAGCGGGAGGGCCGACGGGAGTTGTGGGAGATATGTTGAAGGCAGCAGGAAGTTGGGGTGTGAAGAGAATGACAGAGATCTGTAATCTGGTGGTGAAAGAAGGCCGCATTCCAGTGGATTGGGAACTGAGTACCCTCGTCCCTCTATACAAGGGGAAAGGTGACCCTCTGGAGTGTGGCTCGTACCGAGCGATAAAGTTATTGGAGCATGGAATGAAGGTATTGGAAAGGGTGTTGGAGAGGAGGATAACGAAGAAAGTGAAGATCGACGAAATGCAGTTTGGATTTATGCCAGGAAGAGGAACGACAGATGCGCTTTTCATTGTGAGGCAGTTGCAGGAGAAGTACATGGAGAAGAAGAAGTTGTTTTTTGGATTTGTTGATCTGGAGAAAGCATTCGATACGGTTCCACGCAAAGTATTGACATGGGCATTGAGGAAGTTAGGAGTGGAGGAATGGTTGATCAGAGTAGTGATGGCAATGTACAAAAGAGCGCGCACAGCTGTAAGGACGAAAGACGGGAACAGTGGTGAGTTTGAGGAGAAGGTGGGAGTGCATCAGGGGTCGGTACTAAGTCCACTACTATTTGTAGCTGTGATGGAGGTGCTGGCTCAGAACGTAAAGGAGGGTTTACCGTGGGAGTTGTTGTATGCAGATGATCTGGTGTTGATTGCGGAAAGTATGGATGGACTGAAGGAAAAGATGAACAAGTGGAAGGAATGTATGGAGACAAAAGGTCTGAAGGTGAATATCGGAAAGACGAAGGTGATGGCAAGTGGTAAAGCATGTGGTGAGGTGGAAAGAACTGGGAAGTGGCCGTGTGCTGTGTGCAGGAAGGGTGTCGGAGTGAACTCCATTCAATGTACAATGTGCGCTGAGTGGGTTCATCAAAAATGTAGTGGTCTGAGAGGGTAATTTACCAGTGTGGCAGCTACATTCAAATGTAAGGTGTGCACAGAGGGAGCTGCAGATTGAGGAAATGTTGAGTTGGATCTTGGAGACGGCGTGAAGCTGGAAGGTGTGAAAACATTTTGCTACCTCGGAGACATGCTGAATGGAGAAGGTGGATCAGACTCGGCAACGGTTGCTCGAGTGAGATGTGCATGGAAGGAGTTTCAGGAACTGAGTGGCGTGCTGATGAGGAGGAGAGTGTCGCTGAAGCTGAAGGGAAAGGTGTATGCTGCATGTGTGAGAAGTGTTATGATTTATGGGAGCGAGACATGGGTAATGAACGTAGAGCAGCAACGAAGGCTGGAAAGGGTGGAAATGCGAATGGTTCGATGGATGTGCGGAGTATCGTTGAGAGAGAGAGGAAGACAAATGATGAATTGCGAAAGATGATGGGAATATTGCCTGTGATTGATGCTGTGAAGAGGAACAGGTTGAGATGGTTTGGTCATGTGTTGAGGAAGGATGAAAGTGACTGGTTGAGAAGAGTGATGGAAATGAATGTTGAAGGAAGTAGAGGACGGGGAAGACCGAGAAAGACTTGGCTAAAGATGGTGGAAGAAGAAATGTGGGCAAGGGGGTTAACAAGGAGAGATGCAGAAAATAGGGCAAAATGGAGAAGATTGTCATGATGACCACAAGGCTAACCCCCGCTCTAGCAGGGAAAATGGCCTTAAAATGCATGTTGTTGTATTTCCCCCTGTGAGTGTGAACGGGCCCGTGTCTGGGAAATAAGCTAAGACTGCTTAAGTTCTGCCCTGTGTCCCTTTTCCTTCCACCAATCACTGTAAATAATAATTATTAAACCTGTGTTCTTCCTTCTGTTCGACCGTCTCGTCCCTTCCATCTATTGACGAAGCGTGGTACGAATTATCGCTCTAATCGGGTTCCAATATAAGATAACTGCACGGACCACGTGGTACGCCATCCGCTCGGACGTACTCAAATTACGCGTGGTTCGAGCGTGAGAGACTTGATCCCCGCTTCCGCGGCGGCGTGAATACTTAGGTACGTGCGAGAATCGTCCTGAAACCCTGTCTCGCGTCCAACCGGAAGTGGCGATTCAAGTCTCTCGGTTGCGACGACCCAAAGAGAACAAGGGGCTTAATCTCCCCACGGTAATGGCAGGAGGGCCACGCGTAAACCGTGTATATATATATTGTTACGGAATCTGGGGGACGCCTCTCCCGTTAGCAAGGGGGGGTTAATCCCCTTGTCCTGTTAAGCTGGCCGTCTCCGCCGGTCCTGGTACTTGTAACGCTCCTTTGCGAGGTGGGATTGATCAGGGTTATTGGTCAAGGTGTTCTCCCGAATACCCTCACCAATCCCTCCGCAAAACAGGGAGACAAGTACCGCTCGAGACCCGGACAAGATGGTATTTTGCCGAGCGGTTTAGCAGTCCGCAGTTCGAGCCGTTAGCAAAGACTAAACCCGATTCATAAGCGTTGGCCAAAATCGCACCACAGGAACTCTATCAAGAAACCACTAAAGCGATCGGACGAGAAGGAAACCAAACGGGTAACAAAGAACAGATATTTATTATTATTTACACAAACCCAAAGAAGAAGAAGAACGAAGTAATTTACAGTGAAGAGGAAGAAGCAGATACACAGGGCAATTCCTCGCTTATAGTTATACAGTCTTACTTACTCCCAGGGACAGGACAACACAAACAGACTCACACGAATGGGGAATTGCAGGTAGGATTGGCTGGAGGGAGAAGAAGGGTCTGTGCAGAACGGCAGGGCTGGAAGGTGCGGCGGGAAAACGCGGCAACGACGTCCGCTCCAGCTCCAGCTCTACGCTCCGGGCTGGAAGTGAGCAAACGGTGACTCCACGCACTCGGCTTTGCACCGGCAGCTTTCTCGGCATCCTCTGCCTCCTGCGTTCTTTCACGCTCAGCTGGATCACGCACCTCCTTCACAGAACTCTTGATTCGTGCTTCCTCTCTCATCTGGCGGTGGGGGCTTCCCGTAACGGGTTATATAGCCACGCCCTACCAAGCCATGCCCACCGATTCCTGGTTGGTCGTAAGGGCTTTCTGGCTCCACCTCTTGATGACGATGGGTGGGCCACGCCCTTCTTCTCCGAGTTGACCGCGTGCGTAATGAAGTCTGGATGCTGTTGGAAATGTAGGCGCACGCTGTTGGCAATGAAGGTTTGGGCAATTGACAAAGGGATCTATCTTATTTGATTTGGTGCAACGTAAGATCGACTATTGGACACACAGCCTTATCTGAAACACAGACTAATGAAATAACTATAGAGAGGTTCTATGATTGGCTTCGTGCTTGTACATGGACTAGCTAAGGTGCACTTATTTCAATTAACAGCCAATTAAGGGGAAATGTACACAGTGGTTATTTATAAGGAATTTTAATACTAAATTTGATAAAGTGAAGGTTCTAAAAACTGCAACACAGCACCCTCATTCCTCACGGGACGTCCCGGCCCGAAAACTTTAACTTCGTGTGACACAGGTGTAGTTTTTTTTTTTTTTTTTTTTTTTTTTTTTTTGTATACAAGATCGAGGCTCGTGAAAGAGCGAACATTAATCACACAGAAAGACAAACCGACACATAAAACATATAACATAGGGAGCGATAGACAAGATGGGCAGAGAGGGGGAAGGACACAAACACAACATTTGAGAGCAGGGACCGAGAGACATGGAGACATCGAGAGATCTGAGGGAGGGCGAGGGCTTTGGGGGGTGGGGGGGGCGTGGGAAGGGGGCAGTGGGAGAGGTATAAAACATATGGACACTGCCAGGACTTCCAGGAAAGAAGTTGGAATTTCAAACAAGGTGGATCTGGGGTGAATTAGCGGGGGTAGAAAAGATCAAGGTTTTGGATGGGGGAAGATAAGAGATGGTGGTGAACAGCTGTTTTAAAGACCTGGAGGGAGGAGTGGGATTGAAGGAAGTGAGGGAGTTTGTTCCAGAGGCGGGAGAAAAGAGGAATGAAAGAGTGAAGGTGAACGGAGAGCCGAGATTTCGGCAGTTTAACCATCAGAGGGTTGCTGGCAGATCTTGTGCGACCTGTAGGAATATTTGGGGGACAGAGCACAGAGAGAGCTGGGGGTGCAAGGCCGGAGAGGAGTCGGTAGAAGACAGAAAGACCACCTACCTGCCTGCGGTGAGTGAGTGAAAGGCCCTCAGAGATAGCTTCATCGCGGGAGATTCCAATAATTCTGAAAGCTTTGGTTTCAACAGCGTGAAGCCGAGCTAGGTGTGAGGCAGGAGCACCGGCCCATAGGGGAGAACAGTATTCCATTGAGCTGCGGATGAAAGCCTTGTATGTGGTGAGGAGCTCAGGTGTGCCGAGGAAGGACTTCGCACGACGGAGGATGCCCAGTCGGCGACTGGCTTTGGAGGCCAGCTTGGAAATGTGGTTTTCCCAAGAAAGATCATGGCAGATAGTGAGACCCAAAATCTTGAGCGACAGAACTTCTTGGAGAGGATTGTTGAGAAAGTAGATGGGAGGGTTGTCCAGTCGATCTTTTCGGAGAGACATAGTAAGAGTGTGAGATTTGTCAGGATTGAAAGACATGTTCCACTTGTTTGACCAGTCTGTGATTTTGTCCAGGTCTTCAGAGAGTGAGGAGGCAGCAGACTGCCGATCTGAGGGAAGAGGAATGGAGCGGCAGAGAGTGGAGTCATCAGCAAAGAGATAGAGAGGATTTTCGAGAGAGTCAGAGAGATCATTGATGAAGACCAGAAAAAGCACGGGGCCCAGAACACTGCCTTGGGGAACTCCAGCCTGAACAGGAAGAGGAGATGAGAGAAACCCATTCAGGGCCACACGTTGACGACGACTAGAGAGGAAGTCCGCCAGCCATGCGTGGAGATTTCCATGGATACCAAAGGAGGAGAGTTTGGTGAGCAGAGCGGGGTGCCAGACCGTGTCGAAGGCACGTGATATGTCGAGGGAGACAGCTCTAATTTCCTGTTTGGCATTTAGGACCTCCATCCATTGTTGAGACAGCAGAAGCAGCATGTCCAGAGTAGAGTGACCTGGTCTGAAACCAAATTGATGATCAGAGATCAAGCCATTGGAGAAGAGGAAAGATTTCATATCAGAAGCAATGATGGATTCCATGACTTTGCTGATAATTGGGAGAAGGCTGATTGGTCTGTAGTTGCTAGGATCTGTTTTTGCACCTTTTTTGTGCAAAGCGGTGATGTTGGCTGATTTCCAAGCAGATGGCAGTTGACCTTGAGCAAAAGAGAGGGTGAAGAGAACAGAGAGAGGGTGAGATAGAGCAGCAGAGCAGGATTTTAGGACCCGTGGGCTGATGCCGTCGGGTCCAGTTGCAGAATCAGAGTCGAGGGTTGACAGAAACTTTTCCACCTTGTCAGGAGGAAAGGACACGGAGTCCAGGAGCAGCAGGGTACGACTGGGTACTAGTTCCCTCTACAATTAACCTGACCCTGAGTGCGACAGTTTTAAAACACAATAAATATGTCCCCCTATTACGTTGCACCCTACCTAACAGATTCACGCCCACAGCTAACGGAATTGCGGAATTAATTTTCAAACTATACATGAACTTGGAGTGGGAGCATTATTTACAAGTGACATTATCTGATTATTTACAAAACGCAACCCAGGACCTGTCATTTTTCTTTTGGGAAACCAAAAGAATCCTGTGGGAGGGAGGATACATCATGCACTGCATCGATACACCACCTCACATGCCCGGGGGATGCAGAATTGAGATTCTGTCATACATCCCCAGGCATGCAAACACCAAAGCACCAATCAAAGCACCAGTCAAGCACCATCCGGTGCTACATTCATCACAGTTCAACTAAAAAAAACAACTGGTGGTCTGGATCTTCTGGTCTGCTCCCTCTGCTGGCCGATGTCGTTCTTGATGTTCTCTTCCTCTTGATGTTCTTTGCTTGCAGCCTATTTGGACATAATAAATAAAAAAGCACATAGACGTGTCAATTTATATTTATGGCCAACAGGGGCTGACTATGGGTGGTCCATAAATGTGGTGCTCGGCCACAGACTGTGGTCCATATGGTGGTGCATGGATGCAGGCAGCTGGTTGCGGGGATTCGGGCACACAATGGCGGGCTCCCGCACGCTCCCCCTCAGTGCCCAGAGAGCACGGCCCATGGGTGGGGAAGGAAGACAAAGCGGCAGCGTTAGCGAGGGGTAAGGTCACAAATGTACACATTAATCAAGGTAATGCAGAGCGAGGTGCGCACGGAGAGCGAAGTGAGAAAGCTCATCCCGAACGTACGTCACCCCCCCTGTCACTTACTCTACCCTTGCCCTTACCCCATATTTACAAAATCTACACATTTACAAATTCGTCACTACCGTCACGTCTTCCCCATATCTCCCCTCATACCAAATTCGTCACAATCCCTCTAACCAAATTTGCCATCACCCAAATTCCTCATCAATTCCTCATAAGGAGGAAGAGATGGAATATCCAGCACAATGTCTCACCCACGTCATGATGCGTGTCTCAATCCAAAACATTTGCACAAAAATAAACAACAAACCATGGCACGGTGTGGAGCACCGTCGTCACCTTAGGTGAAGTGGTGTAGATGGTGCGAGGAGATTCTTAATCCTAACTACTTCCTAAATGACATTAACACACTTTACACTACCTGGGGTCTTTCCCTGCCAAACCATTGGCCACTTTACACTCTATGCGGTTTTAAGAACCAAACTCCCATTGGCCAAACTGTGGTGCTCTCCAATTTGGGGTCTCACTCCCCCGATTCAACTCCCTGTGCCTTCGCACAATTTCTGGGCCGAGTCGTGTGGCTCTCCCAGCAGGTCTACCCACCTGCACACCGCCGCCACTGCAGTTGCCTCCGAGCTTACCTGCTCCTTTACCTAACCTATCTAACTGGGGGAAGGCCCTCCCTGGCACTTACCCCCTCGGTGCCCTCTCTGGCACTGGGCTACCCGGGCCCGTCCTCCGGATCCTCGGGCCCCATCCACAACAACTCTACTGGCTCCCAGAGCCTACCTGCGGCCTCACCTGGCCGACATCCTTACAGTGGCGGAGTGCCTATTTAACTACACACACTAACAGGCCACACGCCCAGCCATTTCCACGTCACTAATGCACCCATACAAACACCATTCTTCCACACGCACCACAGATGCCAATATCCAACCACAATTTACCTCTACCCTCTACCTACTCTTAAACTACCCTCCCCGGGTATTCGTGATGGGAGTCCATCCTCCCCATCCACTGCCTTCGCACCAACCACTTCACTCCACAGTTTCCACCATACTCACTCCACACCATCCATTCCATACTCCATGTATTCCATACCAGGTATTCCACACAACCATTCTCCATACACCTGTTCACTCATTTGCACACCTGTGCTCACACGCCTGGTGCTTCCTGCACCCTCCTTCCTCCCAGGCTTCTTCATTCACAACAATGCAATTCACCCCACACTCACAATACTCTGCTCACTACTCAATCATCACGCTCACCACAAAGAACTTCCTGCACCCACACTGCATCATCTAAGCTGACTACTCCCTTCTGAAACTCGTGCTCCCCAGTCGCCCCTTATATTATCGCGCTCCCTCGTCATTATAATCCACTAATCTGCTACGTCCCCTACGACAGGTACATGTCACTACTTAACCCTACAGTTACCTATTGTCATTTCTCTAGATCCCTAATCCATTATCCAAACCCTCCCTGGCTTGGGTTTCACCGCCATAACCCCATAACTAGTGCTCATGTGCCCCGGGGATGTGAGGGATGGCACAGTTGCCATCCCATCCCATCACATCGGGCATCTCTCACTATCAATTTTGCCATCAAATTCCAATTCTGCCCATCAAATTTTGCCAATCACTGCCAATCATTTCTACCCATCAAATTTGCCAATCAAATTTTGCTCATCAATTTTGCCAATCACCAATTCCCTATCCCTACCAAATATCCATTAACTTGAGCCTCGGTGCGTCTTACATTCTCAAAGCTAGGCTTCGCAAAACCGAGCAATGAATTCGGGTGGTTTGGTCGCCTGCAGGTTGAGTCCGTCTGGCATTCGGTTCAGGGGAGGTGGCATGCTCGGGCCGAGATTCCACGCACCATCTCGGCGCGGAGGCTTTCGGTCCTCGGCCCGACGGCTCAATCTCGCCCGGCCGGAACGCCACAACCACAAGGGGGCGCCGCTCCGGTCCCTCCTACCTTCCTTCGAACCGGACCGGTCGCCTTGCCGGGCAAGGCCCGGACTCGACCGTGCGGGGTGGGGCCAGGCCCGAATCGTGCACGACGCTCCGAAGAGGAGCGACGCTGCACCGATCCCCGCCGGCTCCCGCAGCACCCAAAGCCCGGCACGGACCGAGGGCTCGTGTCGGCTAACCGTCGGTCAAACCGCTATCCCGTTTAACGTCGATGCTCCCCGGACATGCTCGCACGCATATGGGACCCCTTTCATACTCGCAAAACCCAGCGTCTCGGCGCCTCCCGTGCATCCCACACACTCCGTCCATTCCACCACCGCACTCCCTGTAACACACCACACCTCTCGTGCACCTTCTTGCGCACACTTGTCGTTCGCACACTTCCTTAACACACCTCGCGCCCACTCCTCGGTCACATCCTCTGTGACAACCATGGGTGGGCACTCTATTGCACACCCGATCACGCGCTTCGGTGCGCCCTCCCGCACACGCGCCATCACTAACCCAGGTGTACACTCTCGCACACGTTCCACCACCACCTCACTCCCCGTGTCGCACTCCGTACACCCATGCTCCGACGTGCATTCTCGCTCGCACTCGGTATCACTCCCACACTCTGTAACACACTCACTCTCCGACGCACACCTTTTTCTCACAAGCGCGCCATTTCCACTCACACAGCGCCCAACGGACCTCCCACAAACGCCCGCGGTACGCTGGGATCCCAAGCGCGCGGAAATTCTTTTCGTGCCAAACACTTTTCCGAAAAACCTTTTCGCACCATACACAGCCCGTCTCACCTTTGGGATCCTCCTCTCCACGCGCACCTGCAAATCTTTATAAGGATTAGCAAGTATGGCATCAGGATGTGAACTTAGACTTTGTACATTTTCCATTCCTTCACCCCGCGAGTGCTCTTCTAAGTCCCCGGTCTCTCCAATTTCAATTCCCACTACTGCTTTTTCTTTATTCACCTCGATGACCGCTGGCTTTATTAAAATTCCCTCTTCTACCTCAGCGGTCGCCGGCTTCCCCAAACCCCGGGTCGTGATCTCTACCCCAGTCCAGTTACCCGCGCTTTGCTCCGACTTTCTCAATCTGCGCTCCTCAATCTGCGCTCCTCGACTCGCGTTACCTCATCGTGCACCGATGTGCCCCTCTCGCCCACTCTGCGGTCAACCTCCCTCTCGGCTTCCCTTACCTCATATGTGGCCTTGTCCCTCGCTAACCCCTCATTTACTTCCCCGATTTGGTTACCCAAATAATTTCTTAATTCACCAATTTGGCTTCCCATCTCAGTTTTTAATCCACCAATTTGGCCACCCATTTGCTCCCCAAATTTACTTATTTGCTCACTCATTGCATCCAGTTTTTTGATTCCTCCTTACAATCCATGCCATCATTTCAGCCATAAACAATTGGAAGTCCCCTGGTATCGCGGGCTCGGCACTTGCCGCCACGTGCGAGGCGCCGCCATTTTGTGCGCCTGAAACCTCCGCTACCGAACCCTCATTGCCTTCCTCCTCCCATTCCTCTCCGGGATCCTGGGTTGCCTCCAAACCCTCTTCTAGCTCCCCTACCGGCATCCAGTCGCCTTGATCATCCATGGCACGATTTTAATTTGGATGTTAAATAAAAAATTTCGGCCGCTCGTAATTTTGAGTGCGTTAAGCGCACTTCGGGTTCAAATCCCACTCCTGACACCAATTGTTACGGAATCCGGGGGACGGCTCTCCCGTTAGCAAGGGGGGGTTAATCCCCTTGTCCTGTTAAGCTGGCCGTCTCCGCCGGTCCTGGTACTTGTAACGCTCCTTTGCGAGGTGGGATTGATCAGGGTTATTGGTCAAGGTGTTCTCCCGAATACCTTCACCAATCCCTCCGCAAAACAGGGAGACAAGTACCGCTCGAGACCCGGACAAGATGGTATTTTGCCGAGCGGTTTCGCAGTCCGCGGTTCGAGCCGTTAGCAAAGACTAAACCCGATTCATAAGCGTTGGCCGAAATCGCACCACAGGAATTCAATCAAGAAACCACTAAAGCGATCGGACAAGAAGGAAACCAAACGGGTAAGAAAGAACAGATATTTATTATTATTTACACAAGCCCAAAGAAGAAGAAGAACGAAGTAATTTACAGTGAAGAGGAAGAAGCAGATACACAGGGCAATTCTTAGCTTATAGTTATACAGTCTTTCTTACTCCCAGGGGCAGGACAACACCAACAGACACACAAATGGGGAATTGCAGGTAGGATTGGCTGGAGGGAGAAGAAGGGTCTGTGCAGAACGGCAAGGCTGGAAGGTGCGGTGGGAAAACGCGACGACGTCCGCTCCAGCTCTACGCTCCGGGCTGGAAGTGAGCAAACGGTGACTCCACGCACTCGGCTTTGCACCGGCAGCTTTCTCGGTGTCCTCTGCCTGCTGCGTTCTTTCACGCTCAGCTGGATCACGCACCTCCTTCACAGAACTCTTGATTCGTGCTCCCTCTCTCATCTAGCGGTGGGGGCTTCCCGTAACGGGTTATATAGCCACGCCCTACCAAGCCATGCCCACCGATTCCTGTTTGGTCGTAATGGCTTTCTGGCTCCACCTCTTGATGACGATGGGCGGGCCACGCCCTTCTTCTCCGAGTTGACCGCGTGCGTAATGGAGTCTGAATGCTGTTGGAAATGTAGTCGCACGCTGCTGGCAATGAAGGTTTGGGCAATCGACAAAGGGATCTATCTTATTTGATTTGGTGCAACGTAAGATCGACTATTGGACACACAGCCTTATCTGAAACACAGACTAATGAAATAACTATAGAGAGGTTCTATGATTGGCTGTGTGCTTGTATATGGACTAGCTAAGGTGCACTTATTTCAATTAACAGCCAATTAAGGGGAAATGTACACAGGGGTTATTTATAAGGAATTTTAATACTAAATTTGATAAAGTGAAGGTTCTAAAAACTGCAACAACATATATATATATATATATATATATACACATCTCATTATGCGACTTCATACCATCAGTGGGGAACCGCCAGTAAGGTACTGGCGGGTTCCCCACTGATGGTATGAAGTAGCATAATGACTGAAAACCTTTCGTTTTTTTTTGTTTTTTTTTAAATATCAGTCACAAGTGTATGGAAGGCTCACTGCGTTGCCTTGATGAAGCCCCCACAAGGGCGAAACCAGGTCGGTAACTGAGTTTTGCATGCACTTGTGACAGTATCTGAATTTAACATCCATAATGATGCACTGCTAGATGGCTCTTCCGGAGCTTGGCAGGCAATGCGGACATACGTGGCGATGACGTCATGACATTCGCTCATTAGGTTGGAGAACCAAATTGCAGATACTAATATATATATATACATACTGCATATACACAGTCAAACCTGTCTCAACAACCTACTTAAGAAGACCTGTGTTAGAAACCTGTGTTAAACAGGTTTCCCTGCAGAGAAAACCTGTGTTAAATAACCTGTACAGAACAATCACCTGTCTTATGCAACCAGCGGCCACCTGATTGCTTCCCTTCGTAAGCTTAAACCTGTACACAACGGTCATTGATTCCATTGTAAATCAGTAAAATCAGTGATCTTTACACACAAAACACACTGACAGGTCTTTGTGATAGATACCAGAATGGGCGGTGTAATGGTTAGTGGCCTCCCGTCTGGGAGGTCGGGGGTTCAAAACCCGACTGAGTCGTACCAAGAACGTTACGTGCTGTTCCCTTGCTTTTTATGCTCAGCATTTAAAAGGATAGAACACATACAAACAATGCTGGGAAGGCAAGGGCAAACCACCCAGTATAACTGGCGAGAAATGCAGCACCATTATTGTGATTTCGTTGTGACATCACTTCCCCAAAACTCAGTGGCTGTGTTTTTCTCGTTTAGTAGGTCCTGTATTGTCTCGTCTATGTCCATGTGTGTAAGATGGGTCAGTGGCAGCTCCATTACGAGCCGTAGATCAGAAAAAAATATTTGTTTTTGTGAACGTAACTTCCGAGTTCTATATTTCAGTGCGTTTTGCGTTTATTGTTCATCAACTGTGTACGCTCATTACTATCGTCTGCTCTGATTTGGATTGAGTTTTCAATCTTCAAATATGACTCGGCTTTCAGTGTGATAACGAACTTCAAATCTATATCAATTAATCACTTGAGAAAATAATTAAAAGGGTAAACTACAACTGTACTCGGTAGAGCGCATTCCTCTGCCAAGCTGTATACACTTTGCATTTTGGATCACACTGATAGTCCCGATCTGGATCCTGACCTGAAGCAAAATCTAATCGGCTTGTTCTTGCCACCTACCCAATTAATCCACCTAGTTTTGTCATAATCTGTCCATAATTTTTTGAAATATCATGCTGTATATGGTTTTTGGGCCCCATGTCGCAATGGTGAAGAATCGCTTCAAATTATCGTGTCTGGATCTTCACCAAAATGGAATCGATTCTTCGTTGTCGCACGCCCAACATATCCACCATGTATTGTCCGAATTCGTCCACAACCTTTTGAGATATCCTGTTCAGACAGATAGTGGTAAAAACATAACCTCCGTCCAACTTCGGTTGTGGAGCTAATAAAGGTCACGAAGGCTGGTTTGCTTACGGTATACATTTGGGTACTTGTGCTTGAATTATATCGCTGTACTGCTGAAAAATGAGGCCAATATGGCGGCGGCAAACATGCACAGAAAGACCACCCGTCTATAAAGGCCACTTTTCCGTCTCGCTTCAGCGTACATTTATTGTATTAAAGGTTGCTGTTAAAACAAAGTATACTGTGTTGTCTAATAATTGCTGTCATACATATATATATATATATATATATATATATATATATATATATATATATATATATATATATATATATATATATATATATATATATATATATATATATATAGATATAGAGATATAGATATAGATATAGATATAGATATAGATAGATATATATATATAGATATAGATATAGATATAGATATAGATATAGATAGATATATATATATATATATATATATATATATATATATATAGATATAGATATAGATATAGATATATATATATAGATATATATTATAACATCACTTAAATGTTAATTTATGCATTAAGAAATAAAACAAGTTAACTGCTGTGCTTGAGTTCATTATTTGCTGTTGACAAATTTGTCATAATGAAATGATTGTATTGGGTCTGATTTCCCAAAAACAAAGTTTATTATTAGGCTTCCAAGCTGTAATCTGGACGTCCATTGTTCTCGATAGGATTGTTATTCTTTTCTTTCCATCAAAGGTTGGTGCTCCTATTTTTAACTTAATAGAATTGTTCAGTCATCAGATCTATTACATATTGTTAAATGGTCCTGATTGGTCAATCTTTGGCTTTGCCCTTGTGTAGGTTAAACCCTACAATATCTATATCACAGTGGCCTACCCCCCTGATACAGACACACCTGGTTACCAGGAGGAGCTCAAGTCAATGGTAAGGCTCCAAAACCATCATTATCTCTATCACCCTTCACATCATGTGATTGTTAGTCGTGCAATGTTCAAATGTTATTTGCAAACATTATGCTTTTCATTCTTATTCTGTTGGTGGGGAAAAAGAAAGATTTAAGAAAGACAATCGATAGGTTTATAGGTGCAGTGGTAGCTGTCGCTTGTTTCTGGCCTTATTCCCTTGGCTTTCTGGCCTTATTTCATCGGACTGGAATTCAAAATACACATTTGGCCTGCTGGTTGCATCATTACTGGGACATTGCTTGACTTTGCATTTGTACTGTTACGTTTGTGGAGGTAGATGAAGGAATCTCATAGTAAAGGTAGGACTGTATAATCATAGCGTGGCCGTGTCAGAGAAATATTAATGTATTTAAGTCGGGAAGCAGTAGCATAGGATTGTTTGTGTCTTCACACGAGGGGTGATGCAGTGATGACTAGTTCGGGATTAAGGTTAGTTTTCTCCAGTAAGTGGTACGAAGGGAGTGGAAGAGAAGACCGTGAGGCCACGCCCCAAAGTTCATGATTGGCCGAGAGGACCATGGAGTGATTCTCGAAAAAGCTTTACCATTGAACGGTGTGACATCATGGAGAAGCTTCTGGACAGAAGAGGAAGAGCGCGGCTCTCGATCTGGGGGGCTGAAGAAGGAGCTTGGCCATTGTGTTCAATTTTGAGGAGAGCTTTTTGAGCGGTTTTGAATGAAGTGAGGAGTTATTGGCTGCGTGGGGAGCATTGTGAGGGAGGTTTTGGCTGTGGGGCTCTTCAGAGGCGGAGGAGGCCACGAGCGAGGCGAAGGAGGCCGTCCTGTCTGCTTGCCTCAAGTCGGTGGCTACTTCGGGTGCAGCACGGCCGCCATCTTGTGCCAGGTTCCCGCCGGAGGGACATCGAGCCCTGGGCCTCGTCCCCAGCTGCCAACCTTGCAGTGGAACTCGTGAGGCCAGAGCTAAGCTAAGTGCCCTATAAAAAAAAACATTTTATTTTGTTTTATCTTTCCCCTTGTCTGTTTTTGAGTCTGCATGTGGAGGTACCTCAGTTCGAATTTTAGTTTACCTCACCTTTCATTTTTATTCTTTGGGTTATTTTTATTAAATCATATTTGTTGAATTTTACTGTCGTGTTTGTTTGTGGCTTCAGAATGAACCCGTGTGTTTCATCAGGTAAACGCTTCCCCTCCCTTCATCCCGTGTGCAACAGAAACATACCGCCAATTTTTGGGCAGCCGCCTGGGGAGTAAAACTGTCTTGGTTATCCATCACACAGCGGTCTTAATCGCTGGTGACAGGACAGTACATTAAGTTGGGAATTGCATTTCAGCCCTGGTAGCAGCAGCTAAGCTGCAGTTAGCACTGCAATTGCATACTCAGTTAAAAAAGCACCATCGGGATCTTTACCACCCACCCTCTTTAATATCCTTCCAAATGATGGTGTTCCCATTGATGCAACACCTGACTGATGAAGTACCCGTATGACTATATGCTGGACATGCTACCTCTGAACCTGGTAGGTGGTGGAGCTCCAGCCATTGTTGAAGTTGATCTAAACATGAATTCCGTGTTACAAATGAGAAGAATGATCTCTCCTATGTGAGCACACTGTCCAGTGTCCATGCTAAGACCTTTCATTTTAATAACTAGCCTCTACCCCACATACACGTAACAATATTTTCCAATCTCTATTTTTGACCAACTTCCTTCCAGCTTGAAGAAACGGTGTTGATTTCAAAGACATCTGGACTATTTCAAGCTCCATATGTGGCTCAAGTTATTGTGCGTGATGCAATGGTGAGTTGATTTTCTTTTTTTCTGCATGAAAATTTATTTTGTCTCGAACTTTAGTTCATTTCTAAAATGCAATTGTCAATCTTGATCTCGTTCTCAAATTGTAAGACTTACTGACTCGTAAATTTTTGTTTTTTATGACAAGATAGCTTGTAATAGAAATACGAGTTCCTTTACCAGGAAGTTCGTTCAGTGCAAGAGGAGGCCATTCGTCCCATCAATGTTTGCACTATTATTACCAATGTATGGCTGTTTGTCTGTGCTCTATCCTTTTTTTTCTTTAATATGCTGAGTGTCGAGCAAGGCAGCAGCATGTCCCATTTTAAAAATGTTTGGTATCACTCAGCCGGGGTTAAAACCGCAGACGTCCCAAACTCAGAGCAGATGCTCCAACCCTTGAATGGTAGCTCTCGGTAGCAGTCTTTGAGCAGCAGCTTGGCCATCTGTATTCACATATCAACAGTGGTGTGTGGTATGTGCCACAAAGCACTTGTTCACTCTAAAGTACGTACTTGGTGTTCCCAGCATACTTTAGTAGCCTACCTTCCAGCAGCCATCTTTTCCTTCCAATTTCCTGCCTCCAGGCGTTTGTCTAATTATCCCTTAAATTGTTCAACTCTCCTTACTCCCAAAGCACTCTTCTGCTAACTGTTCTACATAAGCTATTCTTGGTTTAAATATAATCAAATTGGTCCCTGTCAAATCTCCACCTCCAGTTGTACTCCGCACCTTCACTGAAAAAAACAACAACAATATATACAGGTACTTCGAATATTATTATGAGCAAGCATTGCGAGGTGTGGCCTGAATTTTGTTTCACTTGTTTGCTTGAAGGTTATTTGATATTTAAAAAATATCTCAAATACCTCTATCTTATCCCCTCGTCTGTAATAAAAAAAAAAATCAGTCTTTTCAAGTCTCTGTTCATTGCTAAGACCTTCCAGCCCTGTAATCATCATTCAAGCTCTCTGCTGGACCCTTTCGAGCACAGCTATGTTTTCACCGATGATTTGACAGGAGAAATTGCTACATTCAAGATGCAGCTTAAGCATACCTCTGCACCATATGTGCACCACCTCCTTTGGTGTGAATATGATACCTTTCCAAATGCATCCTAAAATTCCACTTCTCTTATTATTCACTGCCTGGCAATGTGAAGATTGCAGAGATGTTTTATATGTGGAGAACTTGCCAAACTGGGCGATATTTTACCAAAATGCCAAAAGTTAAAACAGGTACTTGGGAGGAAACAATGGTTTTATTTCAATAGTCGAGAAAAACGAACAAGTATTTTTGTCACTAACCTGTTTCTTTTTTAAAATCTCATTCAGCTTGTTATAAGGCTTTCATTACATACAAGGTCTTTCGTTGTTTTGGGAGGAATTTAAAGAAGTTGCTCATAAATCTGTCAGGACTGCACATTTTAACCTTGAGTTGCCTTCGAAGCCAAAGCTTCTCCATATCTCATCTTCGATAGCATAGATCCCACACTCGAAATTATCGAAGCACAAAACTTTTGTTATACTCCCATATACACCTGAGCTTTGTCGTCATTTGGAAACCTTAAATGTTTCTCCCGAAACCCTTTGTCAATCGAGATTGAGATGAGGAAGAAGACGTATGGAGTTTGTGATGAGAAAATTGGAAAATTAAACTTTTTAAAAGGTCAATAAATGCTTGTTAAAGAAAGAGGCAGATATTCTTTCCATTTGGAGTCAAAAATATAAAGAATGAGCAAAGGAAGGAAATATCAGAAAGTTTGACAATTATATAATTTAACTATGATTGTTTTATGTCAAATTCTCCCTCCCCTCCATCGTGGAGGGAACATATCCCTCCTGATGTTTTTTTTTCTGTGGGGACAAATGTTGTGAAGCTCATTATTTATATTCTAGGTCTGCATTTGAAGTATATTTTTGTCAAATAG
Source organism: Myxine glutinosa (assembly GCF_964187855.1). Taxonomy (NCBI): domain Eukaryota; kingdom Metazoa; phylum Chordata; class Myxini; order Myxiniformes; family Myxinidae; genus Myxine; species Myxine glutinosa. Next base: position 111,374,391 of record NC_136262.1, read on the forward strand.
ACAATCATAAACATGGGTATAGCTTAGTTGTTCCGCACCACCCCATTTTTCAGCACCTAGTAAGAGAACGCCGAAACAACCGATGAACATTTGCAAAGAAAAATCGTTGATTTTCAACGCTTGTGTTTATGCATTTTGTTGTTGTCAAACTTAAATCGACTGCATTACCCCACATGATCTTCCTGTGCAGGTGGGTAAGTTCAGCAGCTCAATAGGATCTGACGGATACATGCTGACTGCCATTACCTGTGGAATGTCCCCCTTTACATCTATAATGGAGGCTCTGCTGCAGGTACCACATCTGTGTTCAATATGTCATGCACTCCAGTGATGCATTCTTGAACATTCAGCAGAATTGATATTCATTTTAAAAACGGTTTAACAACATTGTGTCCTTTAAAAAATACTTTTTTATATTAGTTTTTGCCAATGCTGGCCATGCAAATGCTTCCAGATGTGAAAACTGTTTTTGTTTTTTGGGAAAAAGTGCAGTAACCTAAAAAAAAATCTGAATGAGCTTAGTATTTATTTTTGTTTCAAAGGTACTTTGTAAAATTGTTCATAAAAACGAACTTCGAAATATGTGTATTAAAATGTAATTTTGTATCATATTAACCAAGTGGTACAACAGTCACCAAAATTGAATTAACAAATTATAAGGATCATATTCTGAGGATTCTGTTGTGCTTGGCTTGACCTTTACTATGCTGGACATTAATAAATTCCTAACTAAAACCTTCGGATAAAATGCACACCGGGTTGTGTTCTGTTGCCAGTTGTCATGTGCAACATTTTCATTGAAAATGGTACCGGTTTTATTTTTCATGCAGATATAATGAAGGGCAAAATATATAACAGTTGGACAATCACATGAATTGCTGCACAGCATGAAGAGAGGGGTGGCAGGTAAAAGAGAAGCTGGGAGGAGGATTCGTCGGATGTAGAAAAGCTCAACTAGTGAAGAAGAGGAGACCACGTGACTTGGGACCGACCGATATGACTTAGGCTCACACTTTATCACGGCTGGTTCAACATGGATGGATCTTTGTTGTCTCTCTCCTGCATATGTAAGCTACAGTAAAAAGCCATTTTTCCACGACAAGCCCTTTTTGTATGCATAATCGAAGCTCGTGAAAGAACTAGTACACTGAATGGATCAGGGCGTAACGGGATAAAGGGATTAGTAGAAAGAGGGGGAAACACCAACAGCGGAGCTGAAGGTCAAGATAGAAGGAGACTTGGACAAACAATGTGGGCTGGAAAGGATGAAGAAACTCTGAGGGATAAACTCTGAGAAACCTGGAAGGAGGGCATGAGGTTGGGTGGAGGACGGGTGAAGGAGGTGGTGTTTAATGAGGGTAGAGAAGATCATTGTTTTGGATTGGTGATGATCTGAGATGGTGGTGAACAGCTTTCTTGAAGATATGGAAGGAGGCATGAGATGAAAGAGAATGTGGAAGTTGGTTCCACAGGCTGGGAAAAAAGAGGAGGTGGGCAGTCATCCTGGATTTTGGTGGTTTCACCAGAAGAGGATTTATGGTGGGCCGTGTGTAGTGTTCCCTGCGGAAATCTGGCGAGTGCTGTTTGAAAAGAGCAGACTGTGCCCGGCAAGAAAGAAGGCAGTAGAAGATGGAGAATGCTTTTCTCTGCTATTCATTGATTTATCACTATTTACCTCTGCCACTTTACCACTTGGATTTACCACTATTAGCTGCAGATGGAGTAAATGTTGAGTTGGATCTTCGAGACTGCGTGAAGCTGGAAGGTGTGAAAACATTTTGTTACCTAGGAGACATGCTGAATGGAGAAGGTGGATCAGACTCGGCAACGGTTGCCAGAGTGAGATGTGCATGGAAGAAGTTTCGGGAACTGAGTGGCGTGCTGACGAGGAGGGGAGTGTCGTTGAAGCTGAAGGGAAAGGTGTATGCTGCATGTGTGAGAAGTGTTATGATTTATGGGAGCGAGACATGGGTAATGAACGTGGAGCAGCAACGAAGGCTGGAAAGGATGGAAATGCGAATGGTTCGGTGGATGTGTGTATCGTTGAGAGAGAGGAAGACAAATGATTAATTGCGAAAGATGATGGGAATAGAACCTGTGATTGATGCTGTGAAGAGGAACAGGTTGAGATGGTTTGGTCATGTGTTGAGGAAGGATGAAAGTGACTGGTTGAGAAGAGTGATGGAAATGAATGTAGAAGGAAGTAGAGGATGGGGAAGACCGAGAAAGACTTGGATAAAGATGGTCGAAGAAGAAATGTGGGCAAGGGGGTTAACAAGGGGAGATGCAGAAAATAGGGCAAAATGGAGAAGATTGTCATGGGGACCGCAAGGCTAACCCCCCGCTCTTGCAGGGAAAATGGCCTTAAAATGCCTGTTGTTGTTG
>NC_136262.1:111379275-111739275 GCF_964187855.1 Myxine glutinosa
CACTCAGTCCACCTCTATTCAAATTATCTAGGAACTCAGATGACACCTCGTTACCATCTTCATCATCCATGATCTCCTCCATACTGGTGCTATCACCATATTTATGAACAAGGTATCTGGCCAAATAAACAACTTTATGCTTAAGGGCATCATCAGACCTCAAGAGTTCCTGAGTGTCATGAGGAGTGATCTCGTCAATGAGTTCACTTCGCTCATCTGGATTTATGGAAGTACCACAATTCTTGTCGCAAACAAGCACACGATAACTAGATTCTGGCATAATGTCATGCTTAACGAGTGTCTGCAAATTTGCAATTTTAGCTGCAGCCATAATGTCAACTACGTCAATGTAGAAGTTTCCACCGCATCTTTGCCTGGCTTGGCCAAAAAACTTTTCCAAGGCTTCATCCGTGAATATAGCAGGAATAACGTAGTCAAAGTCTTTCTCTGCCAGAAGCAATTTGGCAGCATCCACATTATTACGCGTGGACACAGTGAAGGCTTCAGCAGTTTGCCGAGTTAGCTTCAGCTTACGACCACCACCTCCTTGCCATGCGCAGGTAGATATAATTTGGCAGGCCTCCTCCAGCCTAGTGAAACTTGTACAGTCTGCTGTCCAAGGCTGTCTGGATTCGTCATGCAGATGGATAGCTGAGAAACGGTCTTTCACATTCATCATCTTGAACCACTCACTCATTGTCTGGGTGAGAATGATGGTGCCTTCACTGATGCCCAGTGAATCCTTGAAGGTCTTTAAGGCAGCGACAGTCTTGTCATTGAACACCTGACATACCAAGGGTACGCTCTGGCGTTGAAAGTGCTTGGGGAAAACAGCGGTGTGCGTCAGCTTGGTTAAGCGAATAGGAGTAACTCGGTCGATCTCATAAAGCTTCCGAATATCACTCCAGTAAGCTTTGTACTCATTGCCATGTATGACAAATGAGAGTGTCTGGCCATCAACAGTAATCCAGTTGTTGCGAACATTTTTGAAGATGTGCACGTAGTCGTACACTAAGAACATAGATTGCTCTTGAATCGATAGCACTTGACAACTTCCCGGTCCTCCAAGTTTTGAATAAACACTGCGATTGGTATTGCAATTGTCACATATCAAAGAAATCACAGTACCGCCAGCACCAACTACAGCTGAGGCAGCTTCGATGAGGAGTTCCTTCAGCTGATCGGCAGTTAGTTTTTTGCAGGGCAAAACGCGTAGAATATAGCGTGGACCACTAAAATGGCAGGCAACTTCAACAACCATAGCATGTGAAGCAAGCATTTCATGGTCACCTGCCGCTGCAGCATTTTGAGCGTATCCTAGAACATGCCCTCCAGAAAATCGCAATGTCTCGACCAGCTTTACCTCGTCCAACATTAAATTGACCAAACGCTGCTGCGGCTTAAGCTGGTCGAACAACGTTTTGAGGTTGGAGTCCTGCAGACTACTAGAAAGCACCTGTTTTACCTTTTTTGTTGATGGTAGAATGATTAAGCTGGATCGACGAATCATTTTGTATGCACTGGGTGATATGTTGTGAAGCTGCATTGCGAAAATCATAGTATCGGTATCAAATCAGCGACCATCAGGAGGTATGAACACATGCTGCAGCTGCAACAGAAGGAAGGTTAAATGAGGAAGCTCGTGTGCCTCAGTCATCTTGCAGAGCTGGCTTATTACGTGCTGAAGAATTTCCTGGCTTGTGTACTCATAGGTGTTTACCTGGTCAGTTATGGATCGAATCTGGGACCGTTTTGAGAGCAAGCTGTTCTTTTGCAAAGGAAAAAGTCGTTTGGGCACCTCAATGCCATCTTTCTCAACTCTATTCAAGAATAGGAATCCAAAAGGTGAGCTGACTTGTTGGAAATGAAAGAACTGCCTGACAGTTTGTCCAGTAGCGTCAGTTATTGATAGGTACAGGTTTTTCTGGTCTTTTATGACGTTAAAGCCAGGAAAATAGGAGCTGATTTTGGCGCAGAAGTGGTCGAAATCTTGGATCTTGTCTGCAGCCTCAGCAGCTGCATGCACCTTCTTAGTTATTGATTCTGATGTAGAAGATGATGTTGGGCGTGGGGCTGAAGTAACCTGCTTCAAAACTGATTTCGGTAATCCAGGAAATATTGATGGGGGTTCTTTGGGTCACTTGCCACCCTTAACTGACACCCATTTACAATTGAAATGTGTCTCACAAATATATATCTCCTTCAAGCGCCTCAAGCTTTCTTTCTCATTCGGCATTGCCAATATCCATCTCTCCCTCTCCTCAGGATCGGATAGGTCCTTTACATAAGGCGTCCCATCATAGTTTCCTTTACAGCCAAAGCAGCTGCAACGACGTGGCATCTTGTCATGAAAGCAGGAAACAAAACAAAGATCCTGTGAGATCACCAGCTGGACAGTTTCTGAAAGAGAAGAGAAACATATTATTTTGCTGATTTCCGAAATATTAAATGTGAAATATCACAATTAATTTTAAAATAAATAATAATTAATACACAAAAAAAAATAAAATAAATTAATACACAAATCAAAAAAAATAAAAACAAAATTGTTTAAAAATAAAGTTGCCAAATGGAAAAAAATTATGTATATTCAAATTATTTTTTCGAGGGAAACTCATCTGTTATAATACAGACTATTATATTTTATTTATTTATTTATTTATTTATTATTTTATTACATAAATTACATGTCATATGTCAATTTCATTCCAATCCATCCAATAGTAAGGTGCTGTGGTATTTGCATAGAAAACGAGGCATTCATAGAAAACGAGATAGAAAATGGGAACTCAGACTCAAGTTACAAACCCTGAGGTCGTAACGTTCCAATCCTTCTCTAAAGGAGTCTATGATATATATATACACCGCATTATATATATATATATATATATATATATATATATATATATATATATATATATATATATATATATATATATATATATATATCAGGTCTTACAGTAATAATTAAAGCAAAAGCAACACTGCTTCAATAAGACAAATTTTCTATTAACTTGCTTCTTCATTCCTTGTCTTCTCAACAGGTTTTCTCCATGGGCTTCCTTCGATTTGTCTCCCTGTTCTATTTGCAAAGTTTTGATGGTATTGTACAACGCTGTATGTTCCGTCGAATTACAGAGAAACGGAGTGAGACATCACTCTTTGGAAGCAGTGCAGGTTTAGAAAAGAAAGACCATTGAGCTCTTTTCCACCTTCGCCATGATGCTTGAAAGACACTGATATTTGTTTAAAGGGAGAATGACTTCTCCTTAGTTTTTGAATTGTGTTCCTCAGCTTAGAATCTTCCATGGTTTATTGGCTAATTCATACAAACACCACAATGGGACGTTCATTTCCTTTAACGTAACGGCAGCTTCCATATATATATATATATATATATATATATATATATATATATATATATATATATATATATATATATATATATATATATATATATTCTCGTGTTTTAGTGGTTAATAGAGAAGGATGCATCTGACGTTTCTGGTATTAAAATTATTATACGAATGGAAGACGTATAAAAGATTATTCTCCCTCCCCCCAACCCCAACGTTTTTATTTTAATCGGAATGTTAATTCTGAAGCTCATTGGTGCAGTGTGGGGTGTAAGTAGGACAGGTGTCTAGTTTTGTTTAATTAAAACAAGAATATTGAATCATTTGGGCCGATTTATTCTGTCGGTTGGAACTACAGATAGGATTATCAAATGACATTAGTCTTTGCCAGTAAGACTAGCTCTTCATTCTTCCTTGAACTCCAGGTCGGCCCTCTTATTCAGGTGTGAAACACCAACATTTCTGAAGGAAGTAATTAGTGTGGTAGCTTTCTGGTAGGTGAACGTTGATGTGGTGCAGTATGATCTCTAGTGAAGACACATTGTGGAAAACACCTGTGTGCTCTGAGCGATGGGTGAGAAGCACAAGGATGGATTTGATGGACCCCCAAGGAAAAGATATCGTCCAAGCTTGCCAACACTTATTTACCACGTGTTGTCACCCTCCAGCCCGTAAGCTATTGCGAGGTGTGGCCTGAATTTTGTTCGACTTGTTTGCTTGAAGGTTATTTGATATTTGGGTTATTTTTGAAAGCTAAAATGTGTGAAATATTGTGAAGATTGAGGATTTTTTTTGGAGCAGGGAAATTTGTGATAAAGAGGCAGGATAGAGTTTGTCAGTAATACCATGTTGGCCTTTTTACCCATTCCAATCTTAACCTGTGGCTTGTAATGTTATAAACTGAGGTTAAAATCCCATCTACTTGATGTATTTGTCCATCGACGATCGACGTCCTTGTAATTCATGTGAAGTACATTAATGTCTCCTCATGTCTTTGTCGTGCATACTATTTGCATACAAGTTCCACCAGGTGGCTTGATCACCATTTGTTTTTTTTCAAGTTGTTACAAGTTTGGTGCATTTATGGTTTTTGAGCTTTTTTGATGAAGAGTAAGTTGCCTTTAATGTTGACGGATTATAAACATTATTCCACACCCCATAAAGTTTAAGTTCATTCTTGATTGTTCGACAGATGTTTCCCATGCTGGGTCAAGTGGCACTGATCTGGTAACCGTAGTAATAGGCCGGTAGCAAAACCTTGGTAAGGACCAAGAAATGAAATTTCGTTCCGCGGAATGGGTGCTCGGTGAAATTTCACCTGATGCTAACTGTTGGTACACCAAACATCAGAGAAAAGGTTATCCGTCCAACTCTTGCCCATTAAGGGTATGGAGGCCCTTAAAGATATAGTAGTTTATCCCTTTCGACAAAATACCTTTAAAAAGAAAACATCTTTACTGCGGCATTTATACGATTATATGAGGACCATAAACGTGCCGCCAGCAGTCGGGGGATGTGAAAAGGCCCTTCTGATCATCCGGTGTTGAATTTCCAACCCCAGTGGCATAGCGAGGGGGGGCATGGTGCCATGCCCCCGCCCCCCCCCCCCCCTCGGCAATCTCAGGCAATCTAGCTTTCAAAATTTTCCCGGGGGTGTCCATGGGGCCATCCCCCCTCAGGGCCATGACGTTTTTCAAAAATAACAAGAAACTATTCAGGCTTAGCTGCAACTTCAGCAACGGGCGCAATATGGCCACAGATTGCATCTCAGGCAATCTAGCTTTCAAAATTTTCCCGGGGATGACCCCCTCTCGGGTAAATGAAGATTTTAAAAAAAACGTCCGGTCATTGGTCCCCCCCCTCGTGTAAATCCCTCATATAATTGTATAATATGCGAAAACCATTCTGTGTACACTGCTTAATTTTGATTGGCAAAAGGGTTGATATGCGATAAGCGGATAGACTGTACGTTGGGCTTGGGCGGTTCACTGAAGATAAATTGATCCTCCTGAACACTCTTGAGGTTGGTAACTCACTCACGAAGTGAACAACCGCGGAATGAGATGGATGGTCATGGAGCGAGCATTGCTCAAGATCCTTGAGGTGAATTAGGGAAAACAGTAGGCCGTGCTGACAGTCAGAGCTATTCACAGCGTGTTTATTAGTACCGTACCGTACTTACAAAAACGTTTCTCAAACAATACAGGTAAAAAACAATATAGAGTGAACAACGGAGAAACCTTAAAAACACCGTAAATCACAACCATATATGGGCATTGGGCATCAGATTTCAACAGCTCAAATATTGAAATGCTAATGGTCGTTTTCTATGTCGCTGTCATCACTCCCGGACCCATTTTCGAATGCATTTTCCGTCGTCGTATTGGTACCGTTGTCACACTCTTGGCACAAACACATGTCTGTGCATGAAAGGCCCGAATTTAGGCATGAACAGCGACCAGACGTACATTTAGTTTTCTTACAGGAACATGCCACCGCTTCCAGTACTGATTTAGGAGCGGGTGCGCGAGTCATCCACACAATCCCCAAATCCTCTCCGTCAACCACACAATCCCCAAATCCTCTCCGTCAACCACCCAGCCATGCTCTTGTGGGGAGGGGGCCTGCATCAATGGGACGAAGGAACTCCGATGTATACAGGATTGGTAGGCAGCTCTCAGTGAATGTTGATGTAGGGCATCTTTAGTCGGCGGAAGAGTCGCTTCGTTTGGCGATAAGGACAGACAGAAGAGTTTATACCTCGCTTCATGGAGGTCCGACGTTGAGAATTGACTGGTATACAAGGCCACAACAAACTTCTGTAACACCGATTCGGTTTCCTCAGACAAGAAAAACGATGAGCCCAGCTCTGTGAAAGCTGTTTGAAAATCTGCACTGTCGCACAACATGGTGAAAGGACGACATTTTCCTTTCCCTTTGAATGAGCTGACCGAGTCGCAGCCAGTGAAAACGTGTAAACCAATCAGACAGTCACACACAGACTCGCCCAATGTAGCCCTCACGGTTCCAATATCGAGTACCCTTGTGGTGTTCTTGTGCCCGGTAGAAAACAATAACCGTGTCTGACTGTCCTTCCACAAGCTGATCGCTCTGATGGCTACATCACTGTCAGGACTGTGTATCACGACACTGTCGTGGCTCTGCCTTGCATGTTTCGCATGAAGCAACAGTCTGGTATCAGCCTCTTAATGGTCACAGAACAGCTCTGATACGACACGGACATCAGGTGACTGAGTCGCCTGCGCGGACACACTGAGCTCATGACATTCCTGACCGTGGGTGACGAAAAGAGAGTAGTCCTGATTACAATGAGGCAGGGGGTGAGATTGCCAGGTCTCAAACAAGAATTTGAACAAGGCCTCTTTGTTTCTGCCATCCCCAATGAATTTTTTCCGCTGTGATGGTACCTTCTGAGAACTGCCATAGAGGTGGATGAAATTTGTCCCAGTCTCGCTGTACCGACGAGAGCGCTCGGCGTTTTTGATGGAGATTTTCGGGTACTGATCACAAATGAAGTCGGCCCGAGTGGACCTGAATCTCCTCATCAGCTGGACGATGACACCGACCACAAGGTTTGCTAAATCACCAAAAGTATCAGGAATGCGGCCAAGGCCGTGTATCAAACCCATGGCGTCGATCATGAGGGCTGATCCACTTGAACAGGAAACGGCCAGTCCCTCAACCTTCTTCTCAATGCTATCCAGTAGCGCAGACTTGGCGGTTTTAGCTAAACTCCCATCACATGTAGACAAGGGTAAGGAAATGGGACTAAGTGAATAGGACAAAACACCTCTCAAGTCAAGCTGATGGGTTTGAGCGATGATGAGAAACCTCGCCAGCAGTTTGTAATCTGACCGCAAGGCCGTGAGACCTTTGCTCCCACCTTTAGGAGGCCTCCTCAAGTCAGCAAACGTCTTCAGCTTTTGGGTTTTGATTGGTGAGTAGAAGTCCTTAGTGTTCTCGATTACATGAGAAGACACGAATTCCTGCAGGCCGGTAGAAATCGCTATGATGCGATGCAACACGGTCAGTCATGGGCGCAGCCATGACAGTTGATCACAGAAGTCACATGATCATATTCTGTTATGTGATTGGCTGACACCTGTCTACATATGCGAAAGGCGGTACAACGGCACCCGAGATAGGCAAGTGGGCAAGACAATATAGTGCACACAATTTCATCTCGTAACATATGTTTGGGCCAATATATTTTGGAGAACTTTTGATATGTTCAACACCATTAGATTCAACAACTTTTCGCATGGTAAAATTTTAGCACCTCGGACACCAAACGAAATGTCATTTCCCACAGAGTTGCTACCGGCCTATAACCTTACATCCGGCGTTATGAGATAATGTTCGATGTTTGGATTAAAATAAGCAAAGCAAAAAGTTGTTTTTATTTACTTTGCATCACTTTGAACTTGCTCTTCATAAAAACTTTTTTTCCCTTTTTTCTAAATAAAGTTGTTGGATGATAAACAATCATTTATTTAATGCCTGATTAATCATTCACCCTCCACAAGAAAGCTCTGTCTTCTAGCCTCACTTCACAAAACTACTTGATGTATGGATTTGTGTTGCTCAACTAGTGCTGAAACTGCAAGAGTTCCATCGCCATCTGAAGTCCACAGAGCCACTCCTTTGTAAGCTGGTCTTTCAGCATCTAGTCCATGAAACTGCATGGGGTTCAAAGACTGACTTGTGCTTCCAGAGCTCTCGTGTGATTGTACTGCAGAAAGTAAGGCCCTAGGCCCTACCTCATAGGTCTGAGCATCCTGTGTATTTCAATCTTTCCCATGATGCTTGTCAATGATTGTGTTGAATCGGTCTGGGATAAGTGATAGCCCACCAGACACATAATCATTTGACTGGAGATGATAGATGCAAATAACTGCCGAAAAAGGAGGAGTGGAGGCGTTAACCATAATACTCACTACCGATTAATTTGGCATGCGGTAGATGACGACGGCTTACCCGAATACCTGCAGATCAAACGATAAAATGGTGACTTGATGGAGTGCAAGGTACACAATACCTGGTACACAGACTTTAGGTTGTTGTTGGAAAATCTTTGTTCAGCATATATAGCCAGGTAATCCACACATTTATGCTTGTCAGTGCAGAAGCTTTGTCTCAGTTAATTGCTTACTATGTATGAATGCTAATTATGCTTGATGGCAGTTATTGTCCCCCGTCGCTCAGCGGAGCGAAAGGGGGACTATGGCTTTCCCCTCCGTCCGTCCGGGCGTGCGTGCGTGCGTAAGCGAAGGACCGCATTCGAATTTGGTGTGTGGGTGCAACCCACGTCAAAATCCAAGATGGCCGCCGCCATGTATGTCTGATGCCATGTATGTCTGAACCTTGTAACCTGCATATCTTGAAAAATAAGCGAAGTACCAACTTCTAATCTGGTGTGTGGGTGTATCTAGGCACAAGGAAGAACGCTGTTTAAAATCGGGTCGCCACGTCAAAATTCAAGATGGCCGCCACATATATGTCTGAACCTTGTGAGCGAAATATCATGAAAAATAAGCGAAGTACCAACTTCTAATCTGGTGTGTGGGTGTATCTCGGCATAAGGAAGAACGCTATTGAAAATTGGGTCGCCACATATACGTCTGAACCTTGTGAGCGAAATATGAAAAATAAGCGAAGTACCAACGTCTAATCTGGTGTGTGGGTGTATCTATTGGGTCGCCACGTCAAAATCCAAGATGGCCACCGCCATGCATGTCTGATGCCATGTATGTCTGAACCTTGTAACCTGCATATCTTGAAAAATAAGCGAAGTACCAACGTCTAATCTGGTGTGTGGGTGTATCTATTGGGTCGCCACGTCAAAATCCAAGATGGCCACCGCCATGTATGTCTGAACCTTGTGAGATGAATATCATGAAAAATAAGCGAACTACCAACTTCTAATTTGGTGTGTGGGTGTATCTCGGCATAAGGAAGAAGGCTATTGAAAATTGCGTAGCCACGTCAAAATTCAAGATGGCCGCCACCATATATATGTCTGAACCTTGTGAGCGAAATATCTTGAAAAATAAGCAAAGTACCAACTTCTAATCTGGTGTGTGGGTGTATCTAGGCACAAGCAAGAACGCTGTTTAAAATTGGGTCGCCACGTCAAAATCCAAGATGGCTGCCGCCATGTATGTCTGATGCCATGTATGTCTGAACCTTGTAACCTGCATATCTTGAAAAATAAGCGAAGTACCAACTTCTAATCTGGTGCGTGGGTGTATCTAGGCATAAGGAAGAACGCTATTGAAAATTGGGTCGCCACGTCAAAATCCAAGATGGCCGCCGCCATGTATGTCCGAACCTTGTGAGATGAATATCTTGAAAAATAAGCGAAGTACCAACTTCTAATCTGGTGTGTGGGTGTATCTCTGCATAAGGACGAACGCCATTGAAAATTGGGTCGCCACGTCAAAATCCAAGATGGCCGCTACCATATATATGTCTGAAACTTGTGAGCGAAATATCTCGAACAATAAGCGAAGTAACAACGTCTAATCTGGTGTGTGGGTGTATCTATTGGGTCGCCACGTCAAAATCCAAGATGGCCACCGCCATGTATGTCTGAATCTTGTGAGATGAATATCTTGAAAAATAAGCGAAGTACCAACTTCTAATTTGGTGTGTGGGTGTATCTCGGCATAAGGAAGAAGGCTATTGAAAATTGCGTCGCCACGTCAAAATCCAAGATGGCCGCCACCATATATATGTCTGAACCTTGTGAGCAAAATATCTTGAAAAGTACGCGAAGTACCAACTTCTAATCTGGTGTGTGGGTGTATCTAGGCACAAGCAAGAACTCTGTTTAAAATTGGGTCGCCACGTCAAAATCCAAGATGGCCACCGCCATGTATGTCTGAACCTTGTGAGATGAATATCTTGAAAAATAAGCGAAGTACCAACTTCTAATTTGGTGTGTGGGTGTATCTCGGCATAAGGAAGAAGGCTATTGTAAATTGGGTCGCCAAGTCAAAATCCAAGATGGCCGCCACCATATATATATGTCTGAACCTTGTGAGCATAATATCTTGAAAAATAAGCAAAGCACCAACTTCTAATCTGGTGTTTTGGTGTATCTCGGCACAAGGAAGAAAGCTATTGAAAATTGGGTCGCCACGTCAAAATCCAAGATGGCCGCCGCCATGTATGTCTGAACCTTGTGAGTGGAATATCTTGAAAAATAAGCGAAGTACCAACTTCTAATCTGGTGTGTGGGTGTATCTAGGCATAAGGAAGAACGCTGTTTAAAATTGGGTGGCCACGTCAAAATCCAATATAGCCACCTCCATGTATGTCTGAACCTTGTGAGTGAAATATCATATCATAGCATGTTTTCTGCGTCTTAAACTTTGTCAACTCGCATCACTTCACCGACGGGGGACCTAGGCGTAACGCTTGTTTACCATGTTGACCTTTCCCTGATTCCCCGAGCTAATGAGGGCTTTGGTATGTTGTGAATGTAATCATCGTTACATCAAAGATAGTAGGTCAGACAGCCTTTGTCTTGGTTTTGGGGGGGGGGGGGGGGGGAGAAAATAATTGTTTAGTATGATCTGAGATGGTGGTGAACAGCTGTTTTTTGAGGAAGATGGAAAAAAAACAAAAAAACAAGAGGCAGGCCAAAGAAAACATGGCAGGGATGTGTGAAATAAAATGAAAAGATTAGGTGTGAAGGAAGATGCAAATTAAAGAAATGGAGATTCGACCATCAATCGACCGAACCCTTAAAATAGGGGGAAGTGTTTTAATCAATTACAATAAAGATTTATTTTTGAAAAGTTATTTTTCATTTCCATAGTGATGTGGCCTAAACATTAAGGAGTGCCCTTAATTTATTTTGCATGGAGGGAGTAAGGGGCGTGGGGGAGAGTTTGGGATAGTACTGGTACACCTAATTTTGATGCGGGGAGGTGAATGTGCAGTTGGGGGTGTGTGATGTATGAAGGATACAGACTGCCTTACATTGGTGGTCTTATGCCGACATACTCTACAGATTGGCTTTCTCATGATCTCCAATTTTGATGAACTTTAGCAGACTTTGTGACATGGATGAAAAGAAGAATATTGAATGTACAGAGGAAGGTTAGAACTGTTAGTTCTGAGGGACGGTTGATTGGACCGAGCTTTTGCGTGATGGGGAGATTTGGAAAACAAATTGTGTGAAGAGTTGGGAATTGCAATGGGTAAGAAGAAAATGTGTGGTGTATTAGGGGCCTGAAATGACATAATATATCCCAGAATGCTCTGTGTATCTGCAGAAACCCCTTTATGTCAGGGCACGCTAATGTATGTCGTGTGTGCAAGATAAGGGTTGTTAGGTAAAATGGCTCACAAAGCTTCTAAAAGAAGCCAAAATACTTGAGAAAGGGGTGTGCCTCTGCACAACTAGAGTTGGAGGACTTTCTCAGTTCACCGACATGGTTGAGATAATGCCGATACCCGTACTGCAGACTCCAGACAACATACATGGACGGGTGCGTGTTACCCAAACCTTGACGGTCGCTGCCAGTGAGTGAACTTTGAACCTGGTGAGAGTACTTGCTATGAATGTAGCATGCTTGAACATGGCTTGGATTTAATGAACATCTGCAATTGGAAAGACAATGCTGTGCGTCATTACCACCAAAGTAAGGGGGGTAACCAACTCTTCAACAAGACATCTTCACGATGTGAAAATACATAAATCTTGTGCCAGCTAATATTTATGTGTGGGAGCTGGATGTACCAGGCAGACCTCACTGAAGGAGAAACAGTATGATATGGGTGCTTCTCAACACCGATGGGAGGTTACATCTGGGGCTGGAAGGAAATATGCTTTTTATTGGTTTTAGCCCCATCACTCAATGGTGAAGAATCACTTATAAAATTCTCTGATTCGGATTCAAATCTTCACCAAAAGCGAATCATTCCGTCTTTGTCACATACCCATCCTCTACCAAATTTTGGCTGAATCAGTCCACAACTTTGAGATATCCTGTTGACAGACAGCTGTGAAAACACAACCTTCAACCACCTTCAGTGGAGGAGGTAATTACATTAGATTTTTGCATCTATTGGTAAAGAGAAAGTGTGTGCATATGTGTGTGTGTTATCTAATGCCTCCGTTCACTTGTAACAGGATATAGTATGAACTCCACACCTCTCCATGGATCTTTATCGTGTTTTCGGGAGTCCGATTTGCATCCAGGAACACCAGTTATATTTAACAATTTAGAATTGCCATTCTTTCGTTTACATCATGAAAATTATGTTTAAAAGACGATCGTTGACTTGTATATTTTTGCGCTGGCAACCGCAGGTTAAAAGCGGAAGCGAGTCGCTGAAAACGCACCCTCTAATGGTGAAAGCCTTGTTTATAATAACAATAAAAAAATAAGGTAAAATAAATCTTTAGCTTTCCGTGCATCTCAACCCGAAGGATGAAGTACACGCTCACAACAAACACATACACCCCAACCCCGAAGGGCTAGGATGCATTGCATGGTCATATTTGGACTTCTCGTCAAAAGGATTGAGTCCCCTTTTGAGTCCTTGCAAAAGTTTTGAGTCCTCTCATCTTCGCCAAAAGGCCTCGTTTCCTTTCATATGTCATTTAAAGAGTCCAGTATTGAGGATAAATTTGGAAAAAGGACACATTTTTCATGAAAGCTTTTAAAAGTCCATGAAAGACAAAAAGAAAAAGACAAAAATAGTCATAGACAAAAAAAAAGTCCATGAACGCTTTTAAAGTAAGAAGAAAGCTCAGAGGGAGGGGGATGGGGTTCCCCCAAAGCTTGTTTTAGACACAAGGCTATTCCTGTCTTCATCAATAAACGGATTATCAAATCTACACTATACTGTGACGTCAAAAGGAATTTGTACATTCTCTCATGCTCTTTTAACACGGAAAGATTAAAGGTGTCCATGGTATGTCAGCAAATATTGAGTCTCAAGGGGGAATCCCATTCCCCCCACCCCCCTCCCTCCTAGGTATTGATGCAAATGGTGTCATCGCTCTTAAGTCCGCTCCAGCCAATCTGAGCCAGGGATAGTGGTGACTGAGCCAACCAATGGGTGTTCAGAATACCAATTATTACATCATGACTGATGAACCAATCGGTGTTGCTGTTACATCGACATGCTTATAAAAGCACGATCTCTCACCTGTTCAGGTCTCTTGCTGTGAATTACCTTGAGGGGTACAGCACGTAAAGCTTTGGTTATTCTTATTTTGTTTTCTTGTATTTTAAAGTTCTGGAGTACCAAACATCTGTTTAAATTTGTTTTCTTTGGAGGTAATTGAGAATGAAAGATAAAGAATGGGTGAAGGAAGGAAATGTCAGGGTGATGCTTTTTGGGGGTTCTTTACTTGTTTATGAATTTTTTTTAAAGAGGAAGTAAAATGGAAAGCTGAGAAGTGTAAAAAGAGGACACCCAGGATTTTAAAAAAAACAACCTTAAAAGGCAGGTATCAGTCTTTAGGTCAGGTTACACCATTAGGTCAGGAACAGGAAGTTTTACACATTGACCCAAAAGCGTTTTAAAATGTGAGAGGCTGATGAAGTGCCTCCTCCCCTCCACTGCTGTATGTGAAGCAGCAATTTTGCAAGGGTGCCGCAGAACAACTTCATGAAAGGACACCATGGGATTGTTTAGGCTCAGCAATTAAATTCTGGAGGTGGGGGTGCCAGTGCTCAGGTGAAGTAGTTTTATGCTACATTTTCCAGTCACTATCTGGATAGTTCAGATATCCCCTTATGATGACGTGAGTCGCTTCCTGATCACGTACTACAAAGTAACTCAATTACTGGTGTCATTCGACGGGCTCTGGTATGAGCAAATACATCGGGCCCAGCGATCGGTTCCCTGATGGCTCCTGACGCTCACACTTGGTGGAGGAGGGGAGCATGCCTGTAAGGCGGCCTCCCATTGGCCATGCGCGTGCGTGCGTCATGGCTCCTCCCCGTTACGCATCTTGCCGCGCTGACGTAAATCTTTTCCAAGTTTCGATAATCTCTGACCCAATGTGGGTTGAATAACTTTTAAGGATAACCGACATGGTGTCGGACTGGGTTCGGAGTCACTGGGTGGTGCAAACTGCTTGGCATGCCTCTTGTAAATTCAGATATCAGCGAAGTGACTGTCTGCGGCTACGACTCCACACCTGACTTATAATAAGTGGTTGTTGTGTGGGATTGTGAAGGCAATAGTATAATCGGGTTTTCTTCTTCACTCCTTTGTTACATTTCATCCCTGAGCTTTTTCCTCACATTCCGATGACTATGTTAGCTCTGAAATCATGTGACATATGTCTCAGCCCACTTTTCAGTTCCTCTAAGGTTTTTTTTGCAGAGTTTAGCATGTCTCTCTATACCTGGTGTTGGCCTCATGGTTAGGGTGGCGAGCTTGGGATCCTAAGGTCCCGAGTTAGATCTCTCTATACCTGGTGTTGGCCTCATGGTTAGGGTGGCGAGCTTGGGATCCTAAGGTCCCGAGTTAGATCTCTCTATACCTGGTGTTGGCCTCATGGTTAGGGTGGCGAGCTTGGGATCCTAAGGTCCCGAGTTAGATCTCTCTGTACCTGGTGTTGGCCTCATGGTTAGGGTGGCGAGCTTGGGATCCTAAGGTCCCGAGTTAGATCTCTCTATACCTGGTGTTGGCCTCATGGTTATGGTGGTGGGCTTGGGATCCTAAGGTCCTGAGTTTGAATCCCGTTGAATTAATGCCAGGTGGGGTTGACTCAGCCTGTCATCCTTCTGAGGTCGGCGAAATGAGTACCAGATGACTGGTTATAGAAAGGCATTGCATCAGCGGTAGACTCGCCCACAGAAAATGATGCAACCAGCAGCCGCGTGGCTGCACACGAACCACCCACCATCGGTCTCTTCTGGTTTAGACCTCACTACCTTGTAGACAGACACGTTCATTGCTCCAATTCCAATTCAATCACTGGTCACTCGCTGATTCTGGAAATCCCCAGATTCCGAATGTTGGAATCCCAAGAATGCTAATCTCCTACCAACCCAGGTACAATACGTATAACGAGGTCTGATATTCAGTAGGCCCCATAACTATTTATTAGCGCAAAGCAAACAATTCCAAGGGTCGCTCAAAAGGAACACAATGAAAATTTAACAATGTCACATGATCTACATAACCCAATCATCATCTCCCACGACATCATAGGGGGAGACTCCTTGTCCCTCCTTGTTGAGCCTCTCCTGATACCAACGGAAGCATTTGCCGAACTGAAGATCTTGCACGAGCTGGTGTGACGGTTTCCAGGTGTAGCATTAGTGCAGTCTGTTGATTCTCGGCATTTTCACTATATTTACTTCAGGAAAACCATGCTCGACACAAGCAGATGAGTGTCTGCCATTACCATGTTTGACGGTTTTCAGCTGGTCCCAGAATTCCAAGGGTGATTCACTGATGTCCGAGACACTGGCCCGCACATAAGAAAAATAGCTCTCCATTGATCATCGAGGTTATTAATTTCTCCCTCGGTGATCAAACTTGGGAACGTGTTACTTAGGCATCCGATTGATAAATCAGCGACATTTTGACATCACCTTCAGGTCAAGGCATGGTAGAAGGGAGAATACACAATCTGACTCCAGTGGAAACGTCTTCTTGATCTGCGGGCACAGAGGTCCTGAGCACAGAGGTCCCACAGGTCCATTCAGAAGTCCTTCTTGAAACGAGTTTCTCCATTCTGGAGTAGCACAAGGCATGGTAGAAGGGACAATACACAATCTGACTCCAGTGGAAACGTCTTCTTGACCTGCGGGCACAGGTCCATTCGGAAGTCCTTGAAACGAGTTTCTGCATTCTGGAGTAGCACTTCATCCAGTAATGCAGTGCATTTTGATATGTACTTGAAGTCCACTGAGGGTCGGTCTGTCTAACATCCAGGAGTTTACGTTGTTGACCGGCGACTGGGACAGGAAAAACAAGCATTCTGAGTATTGCGCTGCAATACATGTCCCCTACCGGCAGTCTGTCGTCCGGAAAACTGTTGGGGAAATTGCCAAGGGTTATTTACCCACAGGTTCTGAATCGCTCCCAATCGCTAATTACCTCAGGACGGGCTCACCTGTGATTCGCACTCGGGACTTCGATTTATACACCTTGCAGACAGGTCAGCAGAAGCACGAGAAAATAAGTTGTTGATAAAGAACCTTTCGAGTCGCTAAATATCAGTAATTTATTATATTTTCCGGTTCACGATCAATGATCGATGTGTATATATATATGTTGCTCGGCTTGGCTCCACCCCTCCCGAAAGCGCGCGCTGTGTCGCGCTGTTGACGTTCGTGAGCCGAGGCTGAGGGCGCGCGGTGCGGCTTGAGGAGAACTCTAGAATAAACAAGAGATATCCATTTTAAAAAAATATTTTCGTTTAATTAACGATATCTGCCAAACCACGTGCCCTATCGCAAATTCCAAAAGGACATTTTACTAGACTGACATGCTGAACAGATCTGTGAAGTTTCCCCTCGATTGGATGAAAATTGACAGAGGAGCTCGGTTTTAAAGGTTCATGCTTAAAAACGTCATAACTCTGAAACCATGTGACGCATGACGTCATGCTCGTTGACTTTTTTGTTCGTCATGGGTATGCGATTCTTCCTGCAAAGTTTGGCCTCGATCTGTTCAGCCGTTGCAGAGAAAAATGGGTTTTCGTGTTTTCACGAAAAACAATATGGCGGCCGAACCACGTGACCAGTGACGTCACAATTACCATTAAAATATTCTACAGACCGAGTCCCACCTACGGTGAAACTTTGAACTCAATCGGTCCTATTATTGCAGAGAAAATCTTTTTTAAAGGAAATTAAAACTTAAAATGGCACTGAGTTAAGGATCATCAGAATGATCAGAATTACCAAAGTTCAAAGTGCCATAACTTTGTCAAAAATGATCGAAACGTCGTGAAGTTCGAACTTGATCTGTAACTTATCATGAGGAAACCATGTGCAAAGTTTGAAATCATTAGCGTTAAGCGTTTAGAAAACAAGTCCGGAAAACTGTTCTTTGTGTGACGGACTGACGGACTGACGGACGGTCGGAGGGACGGCGTGCAAACCTATAGTCCCCTCCAGTGTACACAGGTAGGGGACTAATAACAGCAGTACATCCCACTGCTCGACGATCCTGGTGATTACCTTGCCCCAAGATAGCCACCTGGTCTGGGATAACTTGAGTATCTGGTGACGGGAGCATCCAGCACCTCTTGAATGAATTGAAATTCGTGCATGCATTTGCTTCTTCTCGAAAAGTGACAACAGATGTTCTTGACTGGGGTCTCAACCCATGATGGCAGTCGTTGACTTGCATGATTTGCGCATACAACTTGCATCAAGTCTGTCGAATGATCGGACTGACGGAATGGCGGGTGATGCTTTGCCATAAAACCAGAGAGCAGGAATTCTACCTTCGCTGTTCTCTCCTGCATATTTGGCTCTTTTTACTTCTTTAAGAAAGATCCGAGATCAACTTGTTGTTTCTTGCCTTCGATCATATTAACATGCTTAGCACTTGACTTATGTGTCATATAAGCTGACCGATTAACATCTTTCAGCTTACAATCGCAGACTGCAGAAGACAACAGAGTTATTTTCCTCATCATGAGGTAATGAGGTATGCAGTCTTTAGGTTCTGTATTTTTCAACCTTGCGGTATTATTGAAGCTTTGCTTTTTCGCCGCCGGCTCGATCGGCCCATCAACTTCATCAGCAGCGTTGCCGCAACGGGGACGATGGCTTCTGATACTTTCAAGTTGCTGACAACTATCTCAAAGAACACCAACACCATTGTTATTAGAGAAGCGCATCACCACCATTGTTATTGGAGAAGAGCATCACCACCATTGTTATTGGAGAAGAGCATCACCACCATTGTTATTTGAGAAGAGCATCACCACCATTGTTATTAGAGAAGAACATCACCACCATTGTTATTGGAGAAGAGCATCGCCACAATTGTTATTGGAGAAGAGCATCACCACCATTGTTATTGGAGAAGAGCATCACCACCATTGTTATTGGAGAAGAGCATCACCACCATTGTTATTGGAGAAGAGCATCACCACCATTGTTATTTGAGAAGAGCATCACCACCATTGTTATTTGAGAAGAGCATCACCACCATTGTTATTAGAGAAGAACATCACCACCATTGTTATTGGAGAAGAGCATCGCCACCATTGTTATTGGAGAAGAGCATCACCACCATTGTTATTGGAGAAGAGCATCACCACCATTGTTATTGGAGAAGAGCATCACCACCATTGTTATTGGCGAAGAGCATCACCACCATTGTTATTATTGGAGAAGAGCATCACCACCATTGTTATTGGAGAAGAGCATCACTACCATTGTTATTGGAGAAGAGCATCACCACCATTGTTATTGGAGAAGAGCATCACCACCATTGTTATTGGAGAAGAGCATCACCACCATTGTTATTGGTGAAGAGCATCACCACCATTGTTATTGGAGAAGAGCATCACCACCATTGTTATTGGAGAAGAGCATCACCATTGTTATTGGAGAAGAGCATCATCACCATTGGTATTGGAGAAGAGCATCACCACCATTGTTATTGGAGAAGGGCATCACCACCATTGTTATTGGAGAAGAGCATCACCACCATTGGTATTGGAGAAGAGCATCACCACCATTGTTATTGGAGAAGAGCATCACCACCATTGTTATTGGGGAAGAGCATCACCATTGTTATTGTGGAAGAGCATCACCATTGTTATTGGGGAAGAGAATCACCACCATTGTTATTGGAGAAGAACATCACCACCATTGTTATTGGAGAAGAGAACCACCACCATTGTTATTGGAGCAGAGCATCATCACCATTGTTATTGGAGAAGAGAATCACCACCATTGTTATTGGAGAAGAACATCACCACCATTGTTATTGGAGAAGAACATCACCACCATTGTTATTGGAGAAGAGAACCACCACCATTGTTATTGGAGAAGAGAATCATCACCATTGTTATTGGGGAAGAGCATCATCACCATTGTTATTGGGGAAGAGCATCATCACCATTGTTATTGGTGAAGAGCATCATCACCATTGTTATTGGGGAAGAGCATCATCACCATTGTTATTGGGGAAGAGCATCATCACCATTGTTATTGGAGAAGAGCATCACCACCATTGTTATTGGGGAAGAGCATCACCATTGTTATTGGAGAAGAGAATCATCACCATTGTTATTGGGGAAGAGCATCATCACCAATGTTATTGGGGAAGAGCATCATCACCATTGTTATTGGTGAAGAGCATCATCACCATTCTTATTGGGGAAGAGAACCACCACCATTGCTATTGGGGAAGAGCATCATCACCATTGTTATTGGTGAAGAGCATCATCACCATTGTTATTGGGGAAGAGCATCATCACCATTGTTATTGGGGAAGAGCATCATCACCATTGTTATTGGTGAAGTGCATCATCACCATTGTTATTGGGGAAGAGAACCACCACCATTGTTATTGGGGAAGAGCATCATCACCATTGTTATTGGTGAAGAGCATCATCACCATTGTTATTGGGGAAGAGCATCATCACCATTGTTATAGGGGAAGAGCATCATCACCATTGTTATTGGAGAAGAGCATCACCACCATTGTTATTGGAGAAGAGAACCACCACCATTGTTATTGGTGAAGAGAATCATCACCACTGTTATTGGGGAAGAGCATCATCACCATTGTTATTGGGGAAGAGCATCATCACCATTGTTATTGGTGAAGAGCATCATCACCATTGTTATTGGGGAAGAGCATCATCACCATTGTTATTGGAGAAGAGTAGCATCACCATTGTTATTGGAGAAGAGCATCTGGCACCATTGTTATTGGAGAAGAGTAGCATCACCATTGTTATTGGGGAAGAGCATCATCACCATTGTTATTGGAGAAGAGCATCACCACCATTGTTATTGGGGAAGAGCATCACCATTGTTATTGGAGAAGAGCATCACCACCATTGTTATTGGAGAAGAGAACCACCACCATTGTTATTGGTGAAGAGAATCATCACCACTGTTATTGGGGAAGAGCATCATCACCATTGTTATTGGGGAAGAGCATCATCACCATTGTTATTGGTGAAGAGCATCATCACCATTGTTATTGGGGGAGAGCATCATCACCATTGTTATTGGGGAAGAGCATCATCACCATTGTTATTGGAGAAGAGTAGCATCACCATTGTTATTGGTGAAGAGCATCATCACCATTGTTATTGGGGAAGAGCATCATCACCATTGTTATTGGGGAAGAGCATCATCACCATTGTTATTGGGGAAGATCATCATCACCATTGTTATTGGTGAAGATCATCATCACCATTGTTATTGGGGAAGAGCATCATCACCATTGTTATTGGGGAAGAGCATCATCACCATTGTTATTGGTGAAGAGCATCATCACCATTGTTATTGGGGAAGAGCATCATCACCATTGTTATTGGGGAAGAGCATCATCACCATTGTTATTGGGGAAGAGCATCATCACCATTGTTATTGGGGAAGAGCATCATCACCATTGTTATTGGTGAAGAGCATCATCACCATTGTTATTGGGGAAGCGCATCATCACCATTGTTATTGGGGAAGAGCATCATCACCATTGTTACTGGTGAAGAGCATCATCACCATTGTTATTGGGGAAGAGCATCATCACCATTGTTATTGGGGAAGAGCATCATCACCATTATTATTGGTGAAGAGCATCATCACCATTGTTATTGGAGAAGAGTAGCATCACCATTGTTATTGGAGAAGAGCATCATCACCATTGTTATTGGTGAAGAGCATCATCACCATTGTTATTGGGGAAGAGCATCATCACCATTGTTATTGGGGAAGAGCATCATCACCATTGTTATTGGGGAAGAGCATCATCACCATTGTTATTGGGGAAGAGCATCATCACCATTGTTATTGGTGAAGAGCATCATCACCATTGTTATTGGAGAAGAGTAGCATCACCATTGTTATTGGAGAAGAGTAGCATTACCATTGTTATTGGAGAAGAGCATCTGGCAACATTGTTATTGGAGAAGAGTAGCATCACCATTGTTATTGGAGAAGAGCATCTGGCACCATTGTTATTGGAGAAGAGCATCATCACCATTGTTATTGGAGAAGTGCATCACTATTGTTATTGTGGAAGAGCACCACCACCATTGTTATTGGAGAAGAGCATCATCACCATTGTTATTGGAGAAGTGCATCACTATTGTTATTGTGGATGAGCACCACCACCATTGTTATTGGAGAAGAGCATCACCACCATTGTTATTGGGGAAGAGCATCACCATTGTTATTGGAGAAGAGAATCATCACCATTGTTATTGGGGAAGAGCATCATCACCAATGTTATTGGGGAAGAGCATCATCACCATTGTTATTGGAAAAGTGCATCACTATTGTTATTGTGGAAGAGCATCATCACCATTGTTATTGGAGAAGAGCATCATCACCATTGTTATTGGAGAAGTGCATCATCACCATTGTTATTGGAGAAGAGCATCATCACCATTGTTATTGGAGAAGTGCATCACTATTGTTATTGTGGAAGAGCACCACCACCATTGTTATTGGAGAAGAGCATCATCACCATTGTTATTGGAGAAGTGCATCACTATTGTTATTGTGGAAGAGCACCACCACCATTGTTATTGGAGAAGAGCATCATCAGCATTGTTATTGGAGAAGTGCATCACTATTGTTATTGTGGAAGAGCACCACCACCATTGTTATTGGAGAAGAGCATCATCACCATTGTTATTGGAGAAGTGCATCACTATTGTTATTGTGGAAGAGCACCACCACCATTGTTATTGGAGAAGAGCATCACTATTGTTATTGTGGAAGAGCACCACCACCATTGTTATTGGAGAAGAGCATCATCACCATTGTTATTGGAGAAGAGTAGCATCACCATTGTTATTGGAGAAGAGCATCACCACGACTGGTTAAGCAGACGAGGGGAGTTACCTGCATTACCTTTGTTTTCGTGTTTACCTGATTTTCTGACGACGTGGAGGATGAAGGCATTTTGATGGTTTCTTGCGAATCCGAAACACTCGGTGGTTCAATAAGATGAACCACCTCGTCGTTTCAAGCTTCGAGTAATATTTACCTTGTTGCAGAACGAACCCCTGACGCTACCTCATGTCACGTGGAGCGATGTTGGTAAACTCGTGACGTTTTTCCCTCCAATAACGGACGATGAAACGAAACACGTCGTTCACAGACATCATCACTATCGTTCGCCAAATACTTTGTTATGATCAATTATCTTGTCCACCATTGTTATTGGGCATCACCCAATGGAGAAGAGCATCACCACCGTTGATGTACGAGGAGAGCACGTGCCGCGCCTCGACCGGAGATAACAACGCCCGCCCCCTCCCATTGGCCCGTACAGTGGACGGAATCTGGGGGACCGTGACGTAAGACAGGCCCCTCCCATTGGCTCGCGCAGAGACGGAATGCGGGATCGTGACGTAACGAGAGCGCGTCCTGGGAAAGCCTTTCAAAGCTTTAGAAGCTGCGCGGAATGTCCGCTGTTGTTGCGTTGCCTAGCAACCTGCGAGCCACCACCAGTGTTGCGCACGCTGTTGTTGCGTTGCCTAGCAACCTGCGAGCCACCACCAGGGTTGCGAACGGGTCGAACCTGAGCTTTGTGTGGGAAGGTTGGAGGGGCGAGAAACCCCTCGTTGTCATGGCTACGGGCATGCATGACCGTAATGGTGGATGTTTGTTCAGAACATGATGAATTGAATGTTTATTTAAACAACAACAATTTAATGATTTGTAGTGTGTTGACTATTTTGATTTGTCACTTGATGTAATCTGCAGACACCACGACAAGGTGATCACGACCTTTAGTCGTTGCCGTCGATCGTTCATTTTGCCTCCTCATCGTCATCCATCGGTTCCGCTTCCATAATCGATACATCGCTCGACCTCGACCGTCATTGGTGCCTCGGGGAGGTCAATGTGCCGCGCAGAACGCAGAAGCCCCGGGTAAGGGAAGGGAGTAACGGACGGAAGAGGAAGCAGGCGGGGTTAGAGAAATTGCTCCATAACGGGTCGGGAGGAGGAGGAGGAGGAGGAGGAGGAGGAGGGGGGGGTGCGGGCACTGCGAGGCGGCCTGCACGATATTCAGCTCCCGGGCCGAGACCGAGGCAACCTGGCCCGGAGCACCGGTTCGCCACGCCGGACATATTCCCTCCCGTCCCGTGTTTGTCCGCGTCGCCTGTCCGCGCTCGTACGAGTAACGGCGCCTTGAAGCTCGACAGGGAGGAGGCGATGTCGGCCGGGCCCAGCGCCAGGGACATGGTGCGGGAGTTCATCGCGTTCCGTCTGGCCCAGGCCGGCTACTCGTGGCCGCGGCCCGCGTCCCCGGACTCGGACGAGCCCGAGCCCCTGGTTCGGAGCGGACGCCGCAGCTCGCAGCCCGGGACCGCTCAGCGCTGCGTCCGCGTCGCCGCCGCCGAGTTCGAGCGCCGATACCGACGGGCCTTCTCGGCGCTGCCGCCGCAGTTGGGTCCCGCGAGTCCGGCGGCGCTCCGGGGTCGCCTGGTCCACGTGCTCTCCGAGCTGTTCGCCGAAGGGGTCAACTGGGGCCGCGTGGTCGCCTTCTTCGTGTTCGGAGCCGCGCTGTGCGCAGAGAGCGCTGAGAAGGCCGCACCTGCGCACGTGGACTCGCTCGCTTCGTGCATGTGCGACTACCTGGAGAACGAGCTTCAGCCCTGGATCGATGCTAACGGCGGATGGGTGAGTTACCGGGGGGGGGGGGGGGCTTCCTTTGGGATGTTCGGCACGACCGCGCTGTCTCGACCCCCGGTTCGGGGAGCAACCTGGCGTCAATTAGCGGTACCGGCGGCCTTTGCGAGTCATCCTGTTACAGGTATTCAATGGAAACCTTTGTAGTTCTTGCAAACCAGGTGTGTTCCCCTCAGGTGCACATTTTCCGATCCGGTGCTGTTTTTAATTCCCAAAGACAGTGCTGTGCAGGCAGACATGGCCCGTCGTCCTATGTATGCAATTATTCCCTTTTAGCGCAGGTTTTCCTTCCTCCCCCACCCCTTATGTGTACAGGTCGTGGACGTCATGACGTCACCGCGCCCTGCCCGTGTGAATCCTTTCGAGCACGCGCTTTGCAGGTATAACCCTACCTTTGTTTTTATTGCCTTCATCTATGCAGTGCAACAGGTTGGTGCAGATGTAACATTGTTCAATCAAGGTTCGATTCCCGACCCACCTGCAGACTACAGTATAAAGTGTCGGATACCTCTGAGAGGCAGGCATCGCGAAGTGCTCCCATTAAGCCGGGTGTCCAGTCTGCTAGCATTAGCTGGTGGACCTCAGAGATGTCAGAATTAGAATTTTCTGCACCTTCATGTGAACGTCAGGTTCGTGAAAGACTTGGGCCAACGACGTTCCCTGGCCTACACCACAAGGAGGTGGGAAATGGGAATATATGTGGTCATTAAAGACGTAGTCGTGGTGGTCGTCGTAGTATGCACGCATTCATCGCTCCCTGCACATCACGGTAGGAAACCATGTCCTGTAGTTATTGTCGTTTTTGTTCACCTGAGACCTGAGGGTCATTCTCAGCAACTCGTTCTATATATATACCGCATCGTTCAAATCGATGAACCCTTCGGAAAACTGGTCTTTATCGGGGCTGGGATCGGTAGGTAGACTCATGACACGTGTCGGAGCATGACACTGAAGATATCATCTATTTTATCACCCAAACACCTATTCCTATCCAAAGCCCCCCTATTGCGCTTCCTAGCCCAAAAGAAAGAAATTGTACATTCAGATTATGTGCAAAAATAAACGAGACGAGGATAATCCTAATAACTCTGTTGGTGGACCCGGTGGCACGAACCTTTCTACATTCACGAACCTGACGTATGGAATTATTGACAGAGGTGGGTCTTGTTCCGGTCACATGTGACCTTCCGATCACTGATTGAAAACATGGACTCGCTCCTATCACACGTGGACGTCCTGAACGTGGCCGATCTCCGACATCATGGTGCTGGTCATGCCTTTCTTGGGCACCAATACCTGTAGTACCTGTGGTACCGTGTATGAAACATCCTCGCATCATCTGGTTGGGGCATTCGACTCTCAAACATTCCACGAGCTTCATCACATTCATCGAGATTGGGTTGTGTTCATTGCTGAGTGCTCGTTTTAAATGTCATTTATTGAATGAACCATAGGCCCAAGTGTGGTGGTTTATACCGTGCAGGTGCACTCAAGATGTCCGTGCAACACGCGTCCTCTGACACCACGCACATACAATTTGGTCAGGTACATGAAAGGTAGATGGATTCGGATTTTTGATATTGCCTTCCTACTGTCAAAGAAAAATGTATACAAATCGAATATCCGTACACATTAGCAACGATTTTGTTGAAGATTTATTATCAGGAGAAGATTTACTAAAATACAACAAAGTTAACAGTAATAGTACTATGCCGGCATATGCAACCACGGACACAGAACGTTTATAGTAAATCTTCTGTCAATTCGGCCGAATTCACTCCCTTTATAGTGATTGAGGACAAAGGAAGAAGCAGGGTCGGGCTGTCTTTGAAGTGGCAGGAAGTAGTGAGGAGGGAGAAAGTGTGACGAGGAGCTTCTGGGAGAACATTGATTTTGCAGACTTCTGGTCGGATAACACCGAGCCGGACATTCTTTTACTAGAAGGACAACAAGAAACACAATTGAATCACAGAGAGCAGGGGTGCCAGAAGATGTCTGTTTTGTAAGACAAAGCATTCACAGATCCTATTCCCCAAGTTGGTATTTACACATCACTGCGAAGAGAGAGATATGCAGATGTCTATCCATTACAAAGGCAACTCGTCCACCTCTCTGGTGCCAAACAAAGTCTGCAAGTTGTACTTTCAAACCCCTGAACTCGATTGAAATGTATATGTTTTTAATACATATTAGTGTGACTCGGCGCGCTCCATGCTCCTCACCACACGTCGTTTCAGAGGGATAGGCACCTTTTACCATTTCGGTGTCTTTGGGGTCTTCATGGTCTTTGGGGTCTTCATGGTCTTTGGGGTCTTCGTGGTCTTTGGGGTCTTCATGGTCTTTGGGGTCTTCAGGGTTTTTTTGGGTATTTTGGGTCTTCGGGGTGTTTTGGGTCTTCGGGGTCTTTTGGCTCTTCAGGGTCTTTTGGCTCTTCAGGGCCATTTGTGTCTTCAGGGTATTTTTGAGCCTCAGGGCCTTCAAGGGTATTTTGGGTCTTCGGGGTCTTTTGGGTCTTTAAGGGTATTTTGGATATTCAGGGGTCTTGGTGGTCTTAAGGGTCTTGGGGGACTTAAAGGATCATCAAAGGACTGAGGGGTCTCAGCAGTCTAAACGTAATTAAGAGGGTGTTAATTTTATTTGAACAAGAAGAAGACGTTTTTGTTGCGTATAAACATACATACATACAAACAAACAAACCGACATAACCATATACGTTTGCTCTATTACAATAATATATATATACACAATGACCCCGTCTTCTCCAATATTCTTATAAACCGTAATACAGCATCTTTTAGATTCATCAAATAATTATTACTGAAACATTTCTCTAATCACATGCAGTATTAGTGGTCCGAGCAATACATTGGAGATTGGTGCTTTCGTGAGGATTTTGATAAGAGACCATCAAGGAGATTTGTCATTATAACGCATGTTGTTTAACTATTTTGCCAATTAAAAGCATGAGGGACAAATTTCAATTGAGATGCCGGCAATGACTTGCCTACTCTTGAAGATAGACATCTCACGAACACTTGGAAGTCCAAATGGACTTCCACACTAGCATGTTAAAACGAAATGTGTAATGTCCTGGATGAATTGCTCAAAATGTACCCACCTGGCTTAACGTCCCATTCAATGGCAACATTACCAGGCAGTATCATCCTCTCAACGTTGAAACAGTCTTCAGGCAGCACTGTGAAAATCCTTTTGATGATTTGATCCGATTTGCTTTGAGCATCAATTCTAGGTTAGATGATTCGGGAGTCGCGCATCTTACCATCGATGAGATGTGTTTGCTCTGCACTTGTTTGCGGATGCTCCTTGGTTCCTCCTTAGAATATTTTTTTTGAATGGCCCTTATGTTCTATTGTTTGCCATTTTCTACAAGCTATGGAATGTCCCTTCTTTTCCATACTTTGCCACATGGCACGTACCATATAAAGGGGTCTTTTCTATGCCCGTGGTATTTTTCCCAAGTACCCCTTAGATTTCCTGCTAATTCTCATTTTTAGCTCTCATATGAGCCTAGCCTAAGTATACAAAATAATAATTAAAAAAAAAACATATTTAGACCTGTTAGAACTTACCCTTGAAGAGCCTGAAAGACCCTTTGAAACACTTAGACCTTTACACCGCTTAGACCCCATAGACACCTTAGACCTGTAGACCCCTTAGGACGCACACCACACAAACAGCTGTAGTCTTCTTGCCATTCACAGACCACCAACCGAAGGTGGACGGAGGGTTTATTTTTCACCCGTTTGTCTGCCCATCTCGGTCTATTTGTCTGTCGATGAGCACGATATCTGAAAAAGTTATGGACAGATTTGGTTGAAATTTGATGGACATTGAAATTCGGGTGTTTGACAAGGACGAATTGGTTCGATTTTGGTGAAGATCCGGATACTATAATCTTTTCAAGTGAATCTTCACCATTGAGTGTATAGTTATAGCATGATATTGCTAAGTAGCATGATAGGGCTAAATATGATATACTGCATAACATGATATATCAAAAAGTTGTGGATGGATTATGACAAACCCTGGTGGATGAGTTGGTTAGGCGAACCTGGCTCATATATAAACTTGGCTCGTATATGAACCTGGCTCATATATAAATCTGGCTCATATACAAACCGGCTCGTATATAAACCTGGCTCGTATATAAACCTGGCTCGTATATATACCTGGCTCTTATATAAACCTGGCTCTTATATAAACCTGGCTCGTATATAAACCTGGCTCTTATATAAACCTGGCTCTTGTATAAACCTGGCTGGTGTATAAACCTGGCTTGTATATAAACCTGGCTCTTGTATAAACCTGGCTCTTGTATAAACCTGGCTCTTGTATAAACCTGGCTGGTGTATGAACCTGGCTTGTATATAAACCTGGCTCTTGTATAAACCTGGCTCTTGTATAAACCTGGCTGGTGTATAAACCTGGCTTGTATATAAACCTGGCTCTTGTATAAACCTGGCTCTTGTATAAACCTGGCTCATGTATAAACATGGCTCATATATAAACCTGACTCGTATATAAACCTGGCTCGTATATAAACCTGGCTCGTATATAAACCTGGCTAATATATAAACCTGACTCGTACATAAACCTGGCTCATGTATAAACTTGCCTCGTATATAAACCTGGCTAATATATAACCCTGCCTCGTGTATAAACCTGGCTAATATAAAAACCTGGCTCGTATATAAACCTGGCTCGTATATAAACCTGGCTCATATATAAACCTGGCTCATATATAAACCTGGCTTGTATATAAACCTTGCTCGTATATGAACCTGGCTCATATATAAACTTGGCTCGTATATGAACCTGGCTCATATATAAATCTGGCTCATATACAAACCGGCTCGTATATAAACCTGGCTCGTATATAAACCTGGCTCGTATATATACCTGGCTCTTATATAAACCTGGCTCGTATATAAACCTGGCTCTTGTATAAACCTGGCTCTTGTATAAACCTGGCTCGTGTATAAACCTGGCTTGTATATAAACCTGGCTCTTGTATAAACCTGGCTCTTGTATAAACCTGGCTGGTGTATAAACCTGGCTTGTATATAAACCTGGCTCTTGTATAAACCTGGCTCTTGTATAAACCTGGCTCTTGTATAAACCTGGCTCATGTATAAACATGGCTCATATATAAACATGGCTCGTATATAAACCTGGCTCGTATATAAACCTGGCTCATATATAAACCTGGCTCGTATATAAACCTGGCTAATATATAAACCTGACTCGTACATAAACCTGGCTCATATATAAACTTGCCTCGTATATAAACCTGGCTAATATATAACCCTGCCTCGTGTATAAACCTGGCTAATATAAAAACCTGGCTCGTATATAAACCTGGCTCGTATATAAACCTGGCTCATATATAAACCTGGCTCATATATAAACCTGGCTCGTATATAAACCTTGCTCGTATATGAACCTGGCTCGTATATAAACCTGGCTCATATAAAAACCTGGCTCATATATAGGCCTGGCTCATATATAAACCTGCCTCGTATATAAACCTGGCTAATATAAAAACCTGGCTCATATATAAACCTGGCTCGTGTATATACCTGGCTCATATATAAAACTGGCTCGTATATAAAACTGGCTTTACAGTTAATAGAGTCACGAAGCCTTCATGAAAGTGTTATTTTATTATTCACATACTCAACCGCTTGTGTCACTGGAGATCGGGATCATATGGATGGTTACATTCAGTGAAAGGGAGGACTTCAGATTGTCATATACTAGCAACAGTACCCGCCCTACGGGCGGGGCTTCAATTGGGAAGCCCAAATGAAAAGGTAAAATATCAGAAATTGAAGGCTTTTTTATTTTAAACGATTCATATAAACATCCGTTGAATCATATCACACGCAAATCATCAAAATCTAAACAGTACATGGCTAAACAGTACATGGACGATCACGTACCACGTATGTCTCGCGTCTCGCTTGCTCTCATGTTGTCCCGATAATGATCCTTCCGCAGGTTCACCGACGGAAACCTTGTTACGACTTTTACTTCCTCTAGACAGTCAAGTTCGCTCATCTTTTCGGTGCACCGGCATGAGCTGAGAACGGCCCGTGCAGGGGCTGATCCGAGGATCTCATCAAACCGTCCGATCGGTAGTAGCGACGGGCGGTGTGTACAAAAGGCAGGGACTTAATCAACGCGAGCTGATGACTCGCGCTTACTGGGAATTCCTCGTTCTTGGGACACTGTCTCAAGCCCCAGTCCCCATCACGGATGGGGCTCAGCGGTTTACCCGAGCCTGACGGCGAAGGGCAAGGTACACGTTGGCCTGTCCAGTGTAGCGCGTGTGGGAATCACCACCTTGAGCACCAAATGCTAACTTTTGAGGACATCGAAAGGCATTAAACATTCATTAAACATTAAACGTTCATTAAAGGATTACGAAACGAAAAACATTACGAAATTACGTTCACCCCGTCACGTCAAACACTACCGTGAACACATACATCGTCACAATGAGACCATCGTCACAATGAACGTTATGCGAACGCGAATGTTATGTGTGAGTCCAAACCTGAGAATGCTGGAGACCAAAGCTGAAATTGGGAAAACTAAATAGCCTATTTTACTCCTGGAGATCCCAGAATTACCCACCCAAAATATCGTTGAGATCGGTTCAGCAGTTTTTACGGTACCTTCGAACAGACAGACGGACATTTGGTGAATTATAGTAAGATTATTTTGGTTGTGGTGCTTTTTTCGCAATGCAAAAGCTGTCATATACAAATTGCGCACGTTGACACGAAGACAAAGGCACAGACAACACGGGGGTGGAGGAAGGGGAGAGGAGAAGACATACTTTTATCATTAGACAAGTGCATCCATTGACCTTGGGTGAGGGAGTGGGGGGAACTCTACGTTTCGGGGATCTAGTGCGCCGCTTTCCTTCAAATGCTGCAAGCATCGAGCGTGGAAGCAACATGCACCCTTTTAAAGATCTTTCGTATGACTCAGACAGGGTCGGAATCGAACCGCAGACATCCCAGACTCAGAGTGAGTCAGTGCTTGTACCACAATGCCACCGAGTCTAAGAAGTCTGAGTTTCTAAGTTTGGTGGTCGCAGTTTGTTTTCATCCATGTCTGCTTGTCTGTCTGTGAGTAGGATATCTGAAAAAGTTGAGGACGGAATCGGACGGAATTTCGTGTACAGCCTGGGTGTATGACAAGGACGAAGTGGTTCGATTTTGGTGAAGATCCGGATCCATATACTGGAATTTTAAGTCATTCTTCATCGTTGAGAGATAGGGCCAATGACGATATAATAGCACGATATCTCATAACGTTGTGGACAGATTCAGACAAAATTTGGTGGACAGGTTGGTTGTGTGACAAGGACGAATTGATTTGAATTTGGTGAAGATCCGGATCCTGATACGAGAATTTTAAAAATTTTGTTTCATGTCCGGATGCATGTTCGGCCTATAAACTGTTCAGTATGGCGGAGGTATGCGTCCTACCGACCTACCGAGTGCCGTTCAAGTTGTGTTTGATTTCTCCCACTAAGTCTGGTTTCTCCTGAAAAACCATGGCTTTTGTTGGCTGCTGTTCATAATTTCGTATAATTTAGCGACTCCCTAATAATTTGGCTAAATTTGCAGTTACAAATTGGGAATGGCCCTCACTACCTCCAATAAAGGGTCATCTCTTGTCATCCCAAATTCCCACATTTTGAACCCGGCATTCCTCTCTCTGCCACACACTTTTGCATTCCCTCATTTCTTTTTCTCTTATCTCTTCCTAACCTTCCCTCCTACAATTCCCCTCTCTCCCTTATCTCCTCTATTCCCTTTCGTTTCTTTTTCTCAATTTTATTTTCAAATTCTCCCAAATAAATTTTGTATGTAGGATGCAGATGGCCATAAACCTCTTGGCCATTCCAGCAAACCAACAAACCGCAAAGTCCATCACATTTTCTGATGTCGGCCTTGTGCAAGCTGGTAATGAAAATACACAATTCAGTGAAAGCACAGAGCACGGCCTCTCTAATCCCATCATGTGCTCCCTGGAGGAGTGTCACATTCCAATGAATCCGCATCTTCTTTGTCCCACAAATACAGATTATTTTTGGTGTCAAACGTATTGTGAAAAAAGACATGTCAAACCAATCCTTTTTCCTTTGAAAGATCAGGCAGTACTTATTACATAGACCGGCATGCTTTTATATTGCTGACCATTCATATGCAGTATGTGGCTATAGCTAATTGTTTTTTGCGGTTGCGCGTGGTGTCGCTGATGCAGTGCCCCCCCCCCCCCCCCCCCCCGAAGGTTGGAGCAGGAATTTGAAAGTTTGCCAGCATGCCGGCATTAGCTCGCTTACTTCTCGCGGAGGACACCGTGGGGATCTATAATGTCCACCAACTAATGCCGGCAGACAGGACGCCCAGTTTAACGTCCACCCGAGGGGCGGTATGCTCACTCCCCTGCCTGTGAAACACCAGGATGACAGTCTATAGCTGGGCCGAGATTCACACCCAGGCTAGACAGCTCAGAGGGGAGCGCACATATCGCTCGGATATCCTGCCAGCCACTGGTCTGATATCAAAAACAGTAAAAAAAAATCTGTTTATTGCGGGTTATTTAATGGAAACAGACTTTTTCTACCTTTTCAAAGGTTTCAATATCAATCAATACACCATTTTTGTCTTTTTGGGCCTGTATAATCTTGTTGATTTGTATAATCTGTATAATTTGGGCCTGTATAATCAGCAATGAAGACTGGAAAGGGTGGTAATGCGAATGGTTTGGTGGATGTGCGGAGTATCGTTGAGAGAATAAAAAAAATATGAATGATCGTTTTAAGGCCATTTTCCCCGCTAGGGCAGGGGTTAGCCTTGCGGGCCCCATGACAATCATGGTTCCCTGTTTGAGGCAATGTTTTATGGCCGGATGCCCTTCCTGACGCCAACCCTTGGTCGCCTCTTACGATGCGCAGGGATACGGTGTACCTATTCTAAATCGGGGTACACACCGTGATCAGTCATCCCAGCAAGCTGGTACTCAATTTGCCGACCTCGGAAGGATGACAGGCTGAGTCAACCCCCCTGGCGTTAATTCAGCGATCGACCAGGATTCAAACCCAGGATCCCAGGATCCTAGGATCCCAAGCCGGCACCCTAACCGCTAAGCCAACACAAGGGATTCGTGCGGAGGACACCGTGGGGATCTATAATGTCCACCAACTAATGCCGGCAGACAGGACGCCCAGTTTGACGTCCACCCGAGGGATGGTATGCTCACTCCCCTGCCTGTGAAACACCAGGATGACAGTCTATAGCTGGGCCGAGATTCACACCCAGGCTAGACAGCTCAGAGTGGAGCGCACATATCGCTCGGATATCCTGCCAGCCACTGGTCTGATATCAAAAACAGTAAAAAAAAATCTGTTTATTGCGGGTTATTTAATGGAAACAGACTTTTTCTACCTTTTCAAAGGTTTCAATATCAATCAATACACCATTTTTGTCTTTTTGGGCCTGTATAATCTTGTTGATTTGTATAATCTGTATAATTTGGGCCTGTATAATCAGCAATGAAGGCTGGAAAGGGTGGAAATGCGAATGGTTTGGTGGATGTGCGGAGTATCGTTGAGAGAGAGGAAGACAAATTATGAATTGCGAAAGATTATGGGAATAGAGCCTGTGATGGATGCTGTGAAGAGAAACCGTTTGAGATAGTTTGGTCATGTGTTGAGGAAGGATGAAAGTGACTGGTTGAGAAGAGTGTTGGAAATGAATGTTGAAGGAAGTAGAGGACGGGGAAGACCGAGAAAGACTTGGCTGAAGATGGTGGAAGAAGAAATGCGGGCAAGGGGGTTAACAAGGAGAGATGCAGAAAATAGGGCAAAATGGAGAAGATTGTCATGGGGACCGCAAGGCTAACCCCCGCTCTAGCAGGGAAAATGGCCTTAAAATGCCTGTTGTTGTTGTATAATCTTGTTGATTTTTTAAATTAACATTCGAAGCTCTGCAGATGGAAGTGAGCTTTCAACATTCGATAAAGTTGAACATTTTGAAGAAGACAAGCAGGAAAAGGAAACATTGGCATATCACATTGCTTTGCTCAAACACAACCGCTTACCGATCTATTCTGGGCTTGAATTGACTGATATAGCAATGGCACCATTTTGTCTTCAAGAGTTGTCGTTACACTCTGACAGGTGGATGCAGAGGTAGCGCATTTACCTTTCAGCTGTCTAGTCTGGGATGAATTCCCTTGAATGGGCATTATGCTTGGTGTTCTGTCTTCTGGAATTAGTTTGTGGAGGTGACATAATTCAGTTTCCTTTTTGCGAAGAATAGGTGAATCATTGCAGACGCCCTGGAAGAAGATTCCATCTTCCTATCCTAGCAGTTCCAGTCGAGCATTGGGCCTGGCCAGCTGGTTCATCAAAAACCTGGAGCAGAAACCTTCCCGAGCTAGCATCACGAAGTGGGAATCATTAGACCATTGAAGTCGTTGTAGTAGTAGTAGGTACTGTAGTTAGTATTGCGAATCAAAATAATGCTCATGTCGTTGTAAAAGTTCACTCATTCATGCAGAACCGTGTCTGCCTCCTCTTCACACTGGTGCGTGCATGGTATGCCGACTCTCAAAAGTAGTTGTTTCCATAGAATTGAGCACCATGACGTTTGGTTATATTTTACAAATCATAATGACAGCAATAAACCAGAAAACAAAAGAATCGTGAGAAACTAGACAAGCGAGGCTGAGTGGACACCTCAACTCTTTTGTTCGGAGGCTGTTCTGTCTCGCTATTCCTCTACGGCTTCAAGGATGCATTGCGCCGCCATGTCTTGTCATCCAAAATGATTTATTACTCCATTAACTTTCCTAACTCAACCATTTTACTCACGAGTTTCAATGTTTCCTCCGTCTCCTCTTTTCCTGTTCATTTGTTCCCTTGATGTCCCACTGTCACTTCTACCTTGCTCTTCCATGATCTTTGCTCTTGGAAAGAAAATAAACGAGCTTCCAGGGAAGCAGAACTCAACTGAACTGACTGGACAACTTTAAAGTCTTAAATTCTTGTGCTTTTCTTAAGAGCTGAAAAAAATATGCTGGCCTATGGTGGCCATTTTGTGACAGATCAGGTTGACATGCGATAGCAACCTACCTTGTGTGGTAAGAGTCTCACACACCAAGTTTGATTAAAATCCATAAATATTTGTGGACGTTAAAGTCTTAACGTCGTTTTGGAGCTGAAAACAATATGGCGGCCATTTTGTGACGGATCGGGTTGGAATGCAATAGCAACCTACCTCGTGTGGTAAGGGTTAAACATTCTAAGTTTGATCAAAATCTGTTAATATTTGTGGACGCTAGAGTGTTAACGTCGTTTTCATGACCAAAAACAAAATGGTCGCCTAAGTCCGCCATTTTTAAACGGATCGGGCTGAAATGTAATACAAACCTGGTCCTTGGGGTAAGGATGCTGCATGTCAAGTTTGATCAGAATCGGTTGATATTTGTGGACGCTGGAGTGTTAACGTCGAAAAGTTGACAGACGACGACAGACGACGGACGCCGGAGGGTTCAGTATGTGATGGACTCGTCCAGTTGAGTTAAAAAAGCTGTGAATATTGGGATATTCTAATGCTGATAGCACAACCTGTATGCAGGTGGCTGTTGGATGCTGAGGTGACTTTGGAAGGTCTGAAGGAATGCCCGTGTGTGTGTGTGTGTGTGTGTGTGTGTGTGTGTGTGTGTGTGTGTGTGTGTGTGTGTGTGTGTGTGTGTGTGTGTGTTTGCATGTAATATATATATATATATATGTTGACACCCACAGTGCTGTCCATAAGTATTGGAACAGTGAAGTCAAATTTTGTTATTATTGCTATATACTCAATAAATTTGAATTTAAGATCAGAATGTGAATAAGAGGCAAGAGTACAGAAGGTCAGCTTTTATTTCACGGTATTTCTATAGATACATGTTTTACCATTGCATAACAATAGTACTTTTTATGTGCAGTCCCCAATTTTAGGTAAGCATAAGTATTGGAACAGATGTTTGACAGGTGTTCCTTGTTGCATTGATTGTTCACACATAAAAGAGCTGTGAATGTCTAGTCTTGGTTTTAGCCTTGGGAGTCTGCCCTTGGAGTCAGGAGGCATAAACCAACATGAAGACAAGAGATCTGTCTATGAACGAAAAGCAAGAAATTTGGAAGCTGAAAGAACAGAAAAATTCAATTCGAACCACAGCACAAAATTTGGAATAGCAAAGACAACAATTTGGAATATCTTGGAAAAATAAAAAGAAACCACTCGTGTCAGCAATAGACAACGGCCATGTCGACCAAGGAAAACGACTGCAGTTGATGACAGAAAAATAATCAGAGATGTGAAGCAAACCCTAAAACAACTGTCAGTGACATCATCAACAACCTCCAGAGTGCAGGGGCGAAAGTATCACAATCAACCGTTCGCAGAAGATTTCAACAGCAGAATTACAAAGGATACACCTCAAGATGAGGCAAAATATTCTGTGGTCTGATGAGATTAAAATTGAATGTTTTGGCCTGAATGCAAAGTGCTACATCTGAGGACACCAAACACAGCTCATCATACATTTAACACCATCCCTACCGTAAAACATGGTGGTGGCAGCATCATGCTATGGGGATGCTTTTCAGTGGCAGGAACTGGGAGGCTTGGAGGATAGAGGGAACAATGAATGGAGCCAAATTCAGGCAAATCTTTGAGGAGAACCTGCTTCAGAGTGCAAAAAGACCTTAAACTGTGGCGAATATTTACGTTCAATAGGACAATGACCAAAAGCAACCATTAAATGGCTTCAGAACAACACCCTGAAAGTCCTTGAGTGGCCCAGTCAAAGTCCAGACTTGAATCCTATTGATAATCTGTGGAAACACTTGAAGATTGCTGTTCACCGACACTCACCATCCAACTTGACAGAGCTTGAGCAAATCTGCAAGGAAGAATGGGAGAATCTTCCCAAATCCAGATGTGCAAAGCTGATACAGACATACCCAAGAAGACTCTATATTGACTCAGGGGGCTGAATACTTATGTAAATTAGATATTTCTGTGTTTCATTTTTAGTTATTTCGTAAATATTTCTAAAAACAAGTTTTCACCTTGCCATTATGGGGTATTTTGTGTGGATCGGTGACAAAAAAATCTCAATTTTAAATTCAGGCTGTAACACAACAAAATGTGAAAAAAGTTATTTTTTCACATTAACAGCCTCCTCCCCCGGGATCACCTTTGTGTCCCGGAGGTGCCCCCTATCTCGCCTACGCACCATCACGTAGTCAACAGTTGTTGTCGACCCACCTGACGTGTATGTAACAAGCTTGTTATCCTCTTTCTGGAACTGAGTATTACAAATCAACAAATCAGCTCCATCAGCAAACTCCAAAATCCTTTCACCTTCTCCATTTCTCACACCATATCCGTAACCCCCATGAACTCCCTCAAAATCGTCCATACTCCTTCCCACATGTCCATTTAGGTCTCCTCCTACCACAACAACTTCCTCATCTTTCACGTTTTCCATCAGCTTCTCTATCGCACACCAGAACCTGTCCTTCTCTTCATCGCTCCGACCAACCTGCGGAGCATATCCCGAGATGACGTTCACCAAGAGCTTTCCAATCATCATTTTCACCATCATCAACCTATCACTCACTCTAGTCACACTCACCACACTGTCTACAAACCCCTCAGAAAACAGGACACCGGCGCCCTCTGGGCACCCTTGCCACACAAACTTGTATTTCTGTCCCGGCCTACCCTTCACCATTCTCACACCACTACCCTTCCATCTCATCTCCTGCACACAACATATGTCCACTCTTCTTCTGATCAATGCTTCCACCACTTCTCCTGATCTCCCTGTCATTGTCCCTACATTCCATGTCCCAAACCTCAGAAACCGATCTCCACTTCAGGCTGTACCCTGCCCATATGTAGTTATAATTGTCATGGTTCTCTTTTTGAGGCAATGTTTTTTTATGGCCGGATGCCCTTCCTGACGCCAACCCTCTTAGTCACCTCTTACGACACGCAGGGATACGGTGTACCTATTCTAACCAGGGTACACACCGTACACACCGGTCCAAGTCAATTCATGTAAAGGCACAAGGATGACCGAGTCGTCCTCCCAAATACATTACACATACAAGCTCCTCCACAAGCTTGAGATCACCATTGATAACAAAGAAAAGGTTCGTTTGCACTGCACGTTAAGTAGCTAAGATGGCCAGGCGTACAGAATGTAAACGCAACACTTTTGAAGGTGAGATCCTCAGTGAGCAGAAGCACTCGGAGCCCTCAAGCACGTCGTGCAAACGAGCCTCAGGAAGCAGGAAAGGAGGCCTCAAGCACGTCGTGCAAACGAGCCTCAGGAAGAAGGAAATGAGGCCTCAAGCACATCGTGCAAACGAGC
Organism: Myxine glutinosa; assembly: GCF_964187855.1. NCBI lineage: Eukaryota > Metazoa > Chordata > Myxini > Myxiniformes > Myxinidae > Myxine > Myxine glutinosa. Next base: position 111,417,968 of record NC_136262.1, read on the forward strand.
CTCAGGAAGCAGGAAAGGAGGCCTTCAAGCACGTCGTGCAAACGAGCCTCAGGAAGCAGGAAAGGAGGCCTCAAGCACGTCGTGCAAACGAGCCTCTGGAAGCAGGAAAGGAGGCCTCAAGCACGTCGTGCAAACGAGCCTCAGGAAGCAGGAAAGGAGGCCTCAAGCACGTCGTGTAAACGAGCCTCAGGAAGCAGGAAAGGAGGCCTCAAGCACGTCGTGCAAACGAGCCTCAGGAAGCAGGAAAGGAGGCCTCAAGCACGTCGTGCAAACGAGCCTCAGGAAGCAGGAAAGGAGGCCTCAAGCACGTCGTGCAAACGAGCCTCAGGAAGCAGGAAAGGAGGCCTCAAGCACGTCGTGCAAACAAGCCCCCTGGAAGCAGGAAAGGAGGCCTCAAGCACGTCGTGCAAACGAGCCCCAGGAAGCAGGAAAGGAGGCCTCAAGCACGTCGTGCAAACGAGCCTCAGGAAGCCTTGTCTTGTCCTTTCCTCGCTTGTTTAGCTGATGACGATGAAAGGAAGACTGACGAGGGTCGAGTTGAACCTTCCCGCGCTGAGATTGAGTATCGTATACAACACAAGGGAATGAATAAGAAATAATATGATGTTCTTTGTATTTGTATCGGCCGGCACTCAGCTCTGGTCTACGAGGCTTTTCGGAGTTTGATGGTCGTATCCGTGGTATAACCACCCCGCGTGGGAAGTATTGTTCTACAATGGTACATCATATTTGGTTTACCTGCGCAACGTTCCCGAACTGCATATACTCCGCTGCTCCTCTCGCCTTACTATCGTGAACTTCGACTGCTATTTTTCGTTTATTGATTACCTCTAATCATGGCCTTGTAGCGGTTACCGCTGGATGCACACAATCGCCTTGCACCGGCCAGAACACGGTCAGACGCGCCTCTCCCGGGCATGCCCGGACTCACTGTTCCCGGGCACGCCCGAACCTCTCGGGCACGCCCGCTCTCGCCTTTCCAGGGCTCGCCCAGAGCGTCCGGGCATGCCCGCTATCGCCTTTTCAGGGCTCGCCCAGAGCGTCCCGGCATGCCCGCTATCGCCTTTCCAGGGCTCGCCCAGAGCATCCGGGCATGCCCGCTATCGCCTTTCCAGGGCTCGTCCAGAGCGCCCGGGCACGCCCAGCCTCGACTTGCCAGGCCGCAGCCAAACACGCCCGGGCAGGTCCAGACTCGCCTTTCCAAGGCTCGCCCTTGACACCCGGGCATGCCCGGTATAGCTTTTGCCGGGCAAACTTCCCGACATAAATGTGTATATATATTGCTGCCCGATAAACGGGCTTGTCAGAATACCTGAGCTGTTTTGTTTCAATAAAGCAACTCGGACGAATTCCGTCTTTGGTCGCGTCAATTCTTTCGACTCGCGTTGGAGCGCAGTTCCTTCATTGGTGACCTACCGACATGGATACGGCAGTGACGCTTAAACTGCCTACCTTCTGGGAGGCTCACGCGGCTGTTTGGTTCGCTCAGGCGGACTCTCAGTTCGCCCTGCGAGGCATCACGGCGGACGACACCCGCTTCCACCATGTTGTGGCGGCGCTCGGTTCCGCCACCGCGGCCCGCGCCTTGAGCCTCCTCGAGCACCCGCCGGCTGCTGACAAATACGACGCGCTGAAGACACTCCTCCTCGACGCTTTCGCCCTCTCACCGGCAGCACGCGCACGGCGCCTGCTCGCTCTGCCCGAGCTCGGTGACACGCGCCCGTCCGAGCGCATGGACTACATGCTCTCGTTGCTCGGTGAGCACTCTCCGGATTTTCTGTTCCGCGAGCTGTTCCTTCGCCAGCTGCCTCACCCGGTACGCCTCGCCCTGGCTGGCACGTTGATCACGGATTCCCGCGCCCTCGCCAGGGAAGCCGATAAGATCTCCTCGGCGGGCCAGCACATCGGCGCGGTTACCTGGAGCCCGCCGCCGTCCGAGGCGATGCCCACAACACCCGAGCGCCCTGCGCGGTTGGAGGCCGAACTGCCGGTGCAACTGGTGGCCGCCACGCCGCACCGCCCGCTTCCGACACGACGGCCGGGGCCTCCACCTGACCGGGCGTGGTGTTATTACCACGCCAGGTTCGGACACAAGGCTCGGACGTGCCGGCCACCGTGCACTTTCGGCAGGTCGGGAAACGGCCGGGCTGGCGTTCATTCCCAGCCATGAGCGCCGGCCACTCGGGCAACTTGCTGTTTATTCGGGACAAAGCGTCTGGGCGGCGTTTCCTGTGTGACACCGGCGCCCAACTGAGCGTCATACCCACCTCCGAGCAGGACAGGCGGGACGCCGTTTGCGGCCCCTCTTTGGTCGCTGCTAATGGCTCGGCCATACGCACTTTCGGCCCACGCGTCGTCACCCTCTGCTTCGGCAGCCAGCGTTTTCAATGGACTTTTGTGACCGCCTGCGTCCCCATGGCTTTGCTGGGCGCCGACTTCCTCTGCGCGCACGGGCTGCTGGTCGACGTCAAACGTCGTCGCCTTGTCAACGCCGAGACCTTCAGCTCCCTGGCGTGCACGATGAGCAGCTCCGCGCCGACCGAACTGGCGTGCGCCCTCCCGGCAGCGAACGAGTTCGCTCGCCTGCTCGCGGAATTCCCGGCCCTCACGCGGCTGACGTTTTCGGCCGTCGCGGTGCGGCACGGGATCGAGCACCACATACCCACTACGGGCCCGCCGGTCTACGCCAGGGCCCGCCGCCTCGACCCGGCCAAGCTCGCCGTGGCGAAGGCCGAGTTCGACGCGTTGGAGCACCTCGGCATCATGCGGCGCTCCGATAGCGCGTGGGCCTCGCCACTGCACATCGTGCCAAAGCCGGGGGGTGGATGGCACCCGTGTGGCGACTACCGCCGTCTCAACGACGCTACCACCCCCGACAGGTACCCGATCCCGCATATTCAGGACTTTTCCGCCCGTTTGGCGGGACGGGTCATCTTTTCGAAAATTGACCTGATACGGGGCTACCACCAGGTACCTGTCCGGGCGGCCGACGTCCCGAAGACGGCCGTCATCACGCCGTTCGGCCTGTTCGAATTTTTGCGGATGCCGTTTGGCCTCAAGAACGCGGCCCAGGCGTTCCAGCGCTTGATGGACGGCGTGCTGCGCGACCTGCCGTTTCTTTTCGTCTATCTGGACGATATCCTCGTCGCCAGCACGTCCCGCGCCGAGCACCTCCTCCACCTCCGAACACTGTTCGGTCGCCTCAGCGAGCACGGCTTAATTGTCAACCCGGTCAAATGCCACTTCGGCGCGACGACCGTTGACTTTTTGGGCCACCGCATCACCAAGACCGGGGCCGTGCCGCTGCCGACCAAGGTCGAGGCCATCACCACGTTCCCGCGTCCCCGTTCCATCAAGGCCCTCCAAGAGTTCCTCGGCATGGTGAATTTTTATCACCGATTCGTGCCCCGCGCTGCTCAGCTCATGCGGCCCCTTTACGAGGCCCTCCGGGGCAAGCCGGCCAAGCATGACATTGTTTGGTCCGCGGCCATGGACGCGGCCTTCGCCAGCGCCAAACGGGCCCTCGCCGACGCAACGCTGCTGGCTCACCCGGTGCTCAACGCGCCCATCGCCCTCACTACGGACGCCTCCAACTACGCGGTGGGCGCCGTCCATGAGCAATGGGTGGACGGGGTTTGGCAGCCACTCGCTTTTTTCAGCCGGCAACTCCGGCCGAACGAGTTAAACTACAGCACGTTCGACCGCGAGCTGCTCGGGCTATTCCTGGCCGTTCGCCATTTCCGACACCTCCTGGAGGGCCGCCCATTCACGGCTTTCGTCGACCACAAGCCGTTGGTCTACGCAATGGCTAAGGTCACGGAGCCGTGGTCGGCCCGCCAGCAGCGCCACCTGTCCGCCGTGTCGGAGTTCACCACGGACATCCGGCACGTCGCCGGCAAAGACAACGCCGTGGCCGACTGTCTTTCTCGGGCCAGCGCGAACGCGGTCCACCTCGGCGTGGACTTCGCGCTCATGGCGGCCGACCAGACCACCGACGCCTCGGTGCAGGCACTCCGTGCGGCGGACACGGGCCTCCGCCTGGTCGACATTCCCTTCGCGGGCACCGTCCTGCTCTGCGACGTCTCCCAGGGCCAGCCTTGCCCCATCGTGCCCGTTTCCTGGCAGCGCCGCATCTTCGCCTCCATCCACGGCCTTTCTCACCCGGGCCAGAAAGCTTCTCAGAAGCTGGTGTCGGCGCGTTTCGTCTGGCACGGCCTTCGACGAAACATCCGCGACTGGGCCAACGCCTGCACGGCCTGCCAGCGGTTCAAGGTCCACCGCCGCACCCAGGCCCCGCTGGCACCTTTCGCCGTGCCTGAACGGCGTTTCGACCACGTCCACGTGGACCTGGTGGGTCCCCTGCCCCCCTCGCGGGGGTTCACCCACCTGCTCACCATGGTGGACAGGACCACCAGGTGGCCGGAGGCCGTGCCCCTCGCCTCCACCACCACCGCCGACGTGGCGCAGGCGTTCATCGCCACCTGGGTCGCGCGCTTCGGCGCACCAGCGGACATCTCGTCCGACCGCGGCCCACAGTTCACGTCTGAGCTTTGGGGCGCGGTCGCCCGTTCGTTGGGGGTCACGCTGCACCGCACCACGGCCTACCACCCCCAAGCCAACGGGTTGTGCGAGCGGTTTCACCGCTCCATGAAGGCCGCACTCATGGCCGGCCTTCAGGACGACAGTTGGGCCGACCGGCTGCCGTGGGTCCTTTTGGGCCTTCGCACGGCCCCCAAGGAAGACCTCCAGGCGTCCGCCGCCGAGCTCGTCTACGGCCAGCCGCTCCGCGTCCCGGGCGAATTCGTGCCCGACGCTACCAGTCCCTGGTCCGCCGCTCGCCAGCGCTCGGACCTCCAGGAGGCCGCCCGACGATTTGCCCCCGTGCCGACGTCCCGCCACGGTGGCCCCCAGTCCTACGTCCCCCCGGCGCTTCGCACAGCGGAGTACGTCTTTGTGCGTCATGACGCGCACCGGGGGCCACTCCGGCCGCCGTACGACGGGCCCTTCCGGGTCCTGCGACGGGGCGACAAGTCTTTCATCGTCGACTTCGGCGGCCGGCCGGACCAGATTTCTGTGGACCGCCTCAAACCGGCGCACATGGACGTCGACCGACCACCACGGTTGGCCCTTCCTCCGCGGCGAGGCCACCCCCCGTCCACAGTTCCCCCCGCTCGACCACCCATCACCATGTCGGACCCCTCCCCACAACCCTCCAGGGGTCGCTTCGGCCGGGTCATCCGGACCACCCTTAAATTGACCCTGCCGGTGCAGGTCGATTCTGGAGGGGCGTGTGTAGCGGTTACCGCTGGATGCACACAATCGCCTTGCACCGGCCAGAACACGGCCAGACGCGACTCTCCCGGGCATGCCCGGACTCACTGTTCCCGGGCACGCCCGAACCTCCCGGGCACGCCCGGTCTCGTCTTTCCCAGGCATGCCCGCTCTCGCCTTTCCAGGGCTCGCCCAGAGCGTCCGGGCATGCCCGCTATCGCCTTTTCAGGGCTCGCCCAGAGCGTCCGGGCATGCCCGCTATCGCCTTTCCAGGGCTCGCCCAGAGCGTCCGGGCATGCCCGCTATCGCCTTTCCAGGGCTCGTCCAGAGCGCCCGGGCACGCCCAGCCTCGACTTGCCAGGCCGCAGCCAAACACGCCCGGGCAGGTCCAGACTTGCCTTTCCAAGGCTCGCCCTTGACACCCGGGCATGCCCGGTATAGCTTTTGCCGGGCAAACTTCCCGACATAAATGTGTATATATATTGCTGCCCGATAAACGGGCTTGTCAGAATACCTGAGCTGTTTTGTTTCAATAAAGCAACTCGGACGAATTCCGTCTTTGGTCGCGTCAATTCTTTCGACTCGCGTTGGAGCGCAGTTCCTTCAGCCTCTAATCTAAGTGCAATATGTGTAGAGAAGTTGAGTCTGCTGGAAAGAGGCAGAAGAACGTGGTGAGTTTGCGTGAAAAGATGAACGTGTTAGACAGGGCGTCTCCAGTGGGCATGAATCATCCTGAGGACATCCCCTACCACACACCAACTACGTCATCATTGCATCATCATCATCATCATCGTCAAGCGTAAATAAAAACATGCACAGTTCTGCATAGTGTATCCTGTAATTTATTTATTATATATTAGTTTAATTTATTTAAAATTAAAAAAATTTAAAATCTAATTTATTTAATATTATATATATTTTTTTTTATCATTGTTTTAAACATTTACCATTTCCTGCCTCGGTTCTGTCTGACCTTTAAACATAATCCCCTTTTCCCATAAAAACAAGATCTCATCAAAGACTATGTGAGACAAAAACCTGAAAGTTATACAGAGCCTTGCTTGAAGCCAGCAAATTGATAGTTCTGTATATTGACTGCCATCCCCAGTGATGCAAGCTAGAACATAAAGTGGATTATAACTCAACAGAACAACACAAACATTGGAAGGATAGGATGAAACGCATGACAGTGGGCTTGAGGTACAAAAAACAGAGAGACTGAAGATTATGGATGTGAGTAAGAATGAGGACTTGGGGAGGACACGGGGGGGTTGACAAGATGAATACAGAAGCAAACTCTCAGGAAAACTGGTAAGAGATGGGCTTGCGGAGATTTGATGGGGAACGATCTGAGATGGTGGTGAACAGCTGTCTTGAAAACCTAGAGGGAAGAACGAGATTGAAGAGAACGTGGAAGTTCATTCTACAGGCAGGAGAAAAGAAGAGCGAATAAGTGGTGATGAGCATGGACTTTGGGAGTTTCACCAGAAGGGGGTTGTTGGCAGACCTTGCACGTCCTGCAGAAGCTTAGGGTTGAGGGGAAGAGAGTTGGTTAGACAAGGCATGGAAAGAGCAGTGGGTGCAAGACCAATATTGGTCCAAACTTGGATATATTGATATATTGGACTTATTCATCCAAACTTCGTCTTTCAGATCTCAATATAATTGAAGCTGTGTGGTACTTTCTAACCACTGACTGACTCACTCACTCACTGATGTAAAAGTTTAGTACTTTCTGTGTACACTATAATGCTTGAAATTTCTCATGCTGATGCAACTCAAATCCAATATCCCAGGAAAAATCCCAAAACCGTAGGGAAAATGGCCATAAACGAAAATATCCATGGATAAAAGTTGGCCAGTGCAGCCTCGCTCTGGTCACAGTAGGTCACGTGACCCAACACAATGGAGCTTACCATCAAACTGGTTGCTGGGCAACGCTAACACGCACCTCTTCTGTCTCTTATTTTAAACCTTTGCCGTATTTTCATTCAAAATAGCTATAGCTGTAAACTTTAAAACAAAGAGCTCATTCTAATCACGAATTCTTCATTTATTTGAGTTATTTATCTGCTTTCGGAATGCAATATCTGCTTACAGAAAATATATAAAGCTTATATTTATTATGCCTGCACTTTGGGTGCACCCATGTATTTGCTTCCATTCTGTAAATTTGGCCTATAGCCCAGCAGATATGTGAAAAAATTGTGCTTTTGGTGATACAAGCATGAAATTTTGAACACTGATAGAGCATACTACTAGGAAGATTTTTGGATATAGGGGCATTCAAATCTTTTCCTAGGGACAAAATGGCGGCCATTTTAAAAATGGCCGTTTACGGATAATAAGATACACAGTACCGATGTCTATAAAACTAGATTTACTTATTGCTCAAGCACACCTATGATGTTTTTTTCACGTAAACAGGTTGTAAGATCATAATTAAATGTCAACAAACTCACATAACATTTATTTGGTCCTTATTCTTTACAAAAATAATTACTTTTTGAGCTATTTTGAGCAAACTCCAGAAACACAATGGAAATGAAGTGAAAATGCCACATTAACGCTGTGGAAGTGACTTTCACTATAAAACAGTCTACAAAACAGTCTTCCACATGTTTGTGTATATGTAACAGGTGTGTTATTCCTCCTGTATACTATCGTGTGCACTCCCCTGCACAGTACCACAGAGCTGAGCACTGGAGTGCGGCCTTAACACACTTGCACTGTTTCCTGCAACCCTTCTTGCATCCACATCTAATCAATTGTCGGCATGCCTCAGTTGCCTCTGTGAGGGTTGTCCAATATATCCCCCAGCCGTTATTACTCTGTTTCCAACCCCATTCACTTGGCGATGGGAGCTCAGGTGCGCAAATCATCATCTGGCCCCAACAAAAGCCGGCTTGGTAGGCAGCTCTCTTGATGTGTTGTCTGAGGGCTTCTTGCGTTGGTGGGATAGCCTCTATTGATCTACCAGTCTGGGTGAAGAGATGCTTGCGGGCATCGTTAACATGTTCCTGGCTGCTTGTTCGATCGTAGAGCAGAACAACAAAACGCTCCAGTGGATCCATGTTGTCATTTGCAGTTGAAATGGTTGGTGTGGCAGCCAGTGCGCAGAAAGCTGAGGTGACCTCATCATAGGCTTTCCATGTTTCCCATGCTGTTTTCTTCCCCCTTCCGCCGAAGCAGGACACGGTGTCACACCCAGTGAAGGCGTGGAAGAATGGCAACCCTCGGCACTTGTTTGGTCCCAGTGCCACAGCCATCTCGTGAGCTGCCAAGTGCCTGAAATTCTTCCCTGTGCCAAAAGCAACCCAGAGTTCATCGATGTCAAGATATCCAGTTGCTGCCACTGCAAGGATCAAAACATCTGTGTCCACTGTGCGGATTGACACCTTGGTATAGCCCTGTCTGACTGCATCTTGGACATGGAGTAGTATCCTTGTATCTGCCTCCTCGTGACTACACGGGGAAAGACCAGTAACATCTCGTGGCTGTGTACAAAAAACTTCTTTGTGGTTTGTGGTGACGATTTGCTTGTCAGTCTCAATGTTTGCTATCCTCGTTGCTAGAAAGTCAAACAACTCCACCTTGTTCTCGTCTATGCGAAGGAAGGCCTGCCAGTTTCGAGGGATGGAACTAGATGGCTCAACTCGTCTCCTGGTGCCTTTACCCCTCGTCTTCCTGGTGTCGGCTTTCAAACTGTCTGGGAAATATTCATCCCAGATAATATCAACCCTGCTCTTATTTTGTATCTGAGATGTGATGTATGGCAAGAATACTAGTGATGCATACTCAGAGAAGGTCTTCGCATTACGAGGTGCCAGCATGTTCACGATGGCTGCTCCATCCAGGATCATGACTTCAACAGGGGGGCTTACATCATCATTTTCCCGTGAGGTGATCAGATCTTCTAAGCACCCAACCAGATCAGACTTGGTTCCAAGCCGGATTTTGCCCATTTGTGACAATGCAGGGGGACAAGCTTGGTTTTCATGTGCAAATAATTCATCAAGATCTCCATTCCGTGTCTGGGATGCAATAAACAGCCTGGAGAACAGAACGCAGTCATTCTTCAGAGATACCACCTTCAACTCTGTTCTTGACTTCTCTCTGACTGGGGGTCGGCTGAAGAGAGGGAGATTGTTTCTTTTTATTGGGTCAGTGATAGGCTTTGTCTGATGTACAAGCCTCTCGTTCACATATGTGTCATACTGTTCTTTTCCCAGCTTCTCGATCTGGTAAAGGGTGTTGATGACTGCTGGGTCTGCCAGGTCTCTGCTGTCTAGCACCAAGAGATCTTTGCTGTCGTCACAGAATGGGTTCCCCATCTCTCCTATGACACGGGTGAGTGCTCTCACATCTCGAGCAAAGGCTACCTGCGTGTGCTTTGTCTGTTCATGGTGTTTTAGTTCAGTTTTCCTAATTCTTTTTTCTGTTGTGGCCTCGAACTTATAGATCAGTTTGGCCATCTCTGGACCAGACACCATCCATCGGCGCAAAGCTGCAGCATTCTCCGTAAGACATACAGCCCCTCCATCACCTTTCACCAATGCATTATTTTGCTCGTGTGCCTGGTCTAAGGCTATGGCAGAGAATGCACGTGTAGTCTTCTTCATGGTGAAGTTTCCTGCCAGAAACTGTGCGTATACAGTTGGATGCTTTGTTGCAAGTGTCACCATGTCGCGCAAGTGAACTGGGATCCACCTGGCATAGTTTGTATGTCCCAAGGCGAAGAACCATGGTACAAGCTTGGTCAGAGCATCAGTGTACAGTTGGAAGTTTCCTTCACGGACGGATCTCACATAGATCAGGACTGCCAGTTCTAGCTGCATAATTAGGAACCAGAACTGAAACTGTGGACTTGCATTGGCTTGTTCACCGCACCAGTCATCTAGTGGTATCGTATCCTGTCCCTCATCTAGTCCACTGGTGTACTGGCTGTAGGCTTCCTTCAGGAGAAGATAGAGAGTACTGGCTGTGACTTGGTGTGCTCGTCGTGTGCGTGTCACATGGGTCACTTTCAGGAAGGAATCAGCAGTACCACTTGTAGCAACCCCTGCAAGCATCAGAACGCCTGTCCACCCACTGCTATCCAGAAGGTCACCGAGGGTTTTCCATGCTGCCATCTCAATATGGAGTCCACCAAAGACCATGACGAAGTGATCTTCTCCGTGTGTTTCTGGCCATCTCCATTGGATCTGTTTGGCAAGTGTGTACAGTGGCTGATCAAGTGTGATTACAGGGATCTGACCTGGATTCAGAATATCGATTGCTTTCTTGATGACATCCATGGAGTGACGAATCATTGCCACAGATTTTGCCTGGTCATAGAAGAGAGGCAGCAATGAAGTTAAGGCCACACTACACTCTGGTTCTTCTGGAATAGACTGCTTGCTGGCATGGTATCCAGCCCATGATACTGTCTCGTCTCCCTTAAGTGGTGTGTCAGATAGCACTGTCTTCTCCATCTGCTCCAGCCACCTGTCAAAATGCAAGATAATGAACACAATTAAGAACAAACAAGTCCACACAAGTTAACAAGTCTTGGTTATTTAGGTACACATATAACTGTCCACAGTTCAAACACAATAATCAGTTACCTGTACTCAATCTGCATTGCTTCAGGGATGAGTTGGCAGTTGCTTTTGTTGGGACCCGCTAGCTTGGGTACAGGTGGGTCACATTTACCCAGAACAACAGGAGGTACGATGGTGTATGACTGTGGCAGGTGTGCATCTGTTGTTGATGTGTCATCTGGGTTTACCCGTTGAACTCCACGGCTATCGCTATTTGGGTGCTGGAAAAGTGAAATGCCAGTGCCATGGAAGGAGTCGTGGGCACTTGTTGAACTGGGGTTATGATCAATGTTATCCACTGCCCCAGTTGTGAAGAGGTCACTTTTTAGCTCAGGGGGGCAAACTGTACCCTCATTTTGGAAGAAACGGCAGATTCTGTTCCCCAAGTCCGTGGAGATGCTAAGCACCCTGTCATAGGAGATCGAGAGACCCAGGTTGAACATAGTATCAACCAGGTCTCTTTTTCGAGTCTTTGTGTGGATAAGGGTGCCCAGGTACACAGGCAGGGGAGTCTCCCGATTGTGACTGTGCCTCGTGGACGTGGTAGTACTGCTACTCTCTCTGCGGCGTGAGTAACTGTTGAACATAAGGAGTTGTGAGATTGTGAGAGTAGGTGTTGATACCGACGAGTGGCTTGACTGCTCTTGGATGTTAGGACCATTCAAGATCATAGAAACTAGTGATACAAGCGAATTAGGTACCGAATGTTCTTGGCAGTGGGCTTCAAATGAACCACTAAATGTTGAGTTCATTTTCAACATGTCTCTACGAACTATATTTGCGGCTCTAGCAAGACAAACTCCATCACTGTCAGTGTCGTGATCACATGCCTTCTGAAGGGCTGAGCCAACATCCTGGTTGAAAGCAAGCAGAATATCTCGACCGGACATGTGCTCCTCTAGGTCTGGAAAATATGTCATGATTCGATCTTTGAGTTTGGTGGAGTGGACACGCCTGGTCAAGACTGTTCCAAGCTGTTCCAGCCTGGTGGTGTATAGTCTTGCTAGGTCTACCAGCTTGAACACTGGTGTCACAAGAGCATCTGTGCGGGCATCATCGATGTAGGACACTAGCTCTCCAAGTGCTATACCGTGATTGATATCATCTTGTTCATTCAGTGTTGTGCTTGTGGCCCTTGCTTTGTTATAAAGTGACACCAGACACTTCACGTGGTACTGTGCATCTTGTGCTATAAGGTCACCTGCACTCAGTTTAGCAAGAAGTGCCTGATCTCCTAGTTTCAGGGCAGCTGTCCTGACATGTTTATCGAGGTCGAAGGTGGAAGCTTTTCGCAGAGAATTAGTACCCGCTGGTTTGTCACAAAAGAAACACTTTTCAGGCTGTGGCTGTGTGTGGTCTACATGTACTCTGTGACGGGTGTACTTTCTTGAGACACTTGCGGTTTCTTCACTAGACGTTTCTCTTTTTTGTGCCCGATGCAGTTCAGTTTTGTTGTATTTCAGTCTGCATGAATCATGCCACTTAGCCTTGTGGCTCTGGAAGGTTGACTGGATACCTTCACCATCGTCCAGGCGGGACAGTTCTAGAGATTTTGGCAGGCAGCCCATCTGGCTGAAGGTGAGGAGATAATCTGCAAGAGTTTGGTATCCGGACCCTGTGGTTCGCTTGGAATCAGCTGGACAGGCAAGGGCCTCATCGGTGACCTCCTGACATAACACACACTTCTCCCAATCTGTCAGATAAGGCATGTTTGTTCCAGATGTACTAGGGCTTTGGGGGTCTGATAGCTTGAAATTTTTGTTGGCCATTGTCAATTAAGCATTATCCACCACCACCATCCAATCAATATACAAATTGGGAACCAAATCTAGGTAGCTACTACAGTCAATGAGCGAAGGTGCAGTGCAGTCGAGTTATCATCTGAAAAAGAAATACATACATTATTATCATAAATATAGTAATTCGCTTTCGTAACTTTTCACTAGCCTTGCATTGTTCCTTATAGTCACCTAGTCTATGATAGGAAAGTTCATAAAGCTACATCAAAGTTGTTCATATAAAGGTATTGAACCAAAATTACACCCAGGAGAAATCAGATAGTCATGCAAAGTTAAATAATTAAACCGCTAGACCAGTCCTGTCTATTGCAATGGTAAACCATTTGTTCTGCCCCTTATAGGCCACCGTAGATTCCAATTTTGAACCCAGTATGAAGGTATTGCATAGCATGTACATGACAATTTATAATATGCTCATTACATTGTGTTTCAATAGCAGCACAAATGACAAGTCTGAAATAATAGGTAAATATGTCCTTCTTAGCCGCCATTTTGTAAAATGGCCGCCATTTTGGGCCAAGGAGAAATCTGGAATGCCCCTACATCCAAATTTCACTGTAAGGGTATGCCCTAACTGTGTGCCAAGTTTCATGCTTGTATCATCAAAGGCACAATTCTACCACAATTCTTCACATATCTGCCAGACTACTACTAGTATCATATATATATATATATATATATATATATATATATATATATATATATATATATATATATATATATATACATATATTATATATACATATCCACACAAAAATGCCTTGTGGGTTAGGGAAATAATTAATTAGATAATTATCTCATGTTCGAATATAAACTTAACTGTCTGGTAATTATCAAAATTAGCGCTGTCATGGTCTATGTTTAAACAGCTCCTCGTCTTCCCACTATTCATCTACTTCCCTCTGTTATACTGTATGTGCTTTCATTTCCTCTACCCTATTTGATTAACGACCATGTGTTTGGTGCCATGATGCACATGGGGTGGGGCGCCTGGTGTATGACGTCATGATGCCCGGAGCCCAAGGGAGGGTTGGTCCTTGAGGAGAGCATGACCAATAATGGTGCTGCAGTAACGTCACACGCCAGGGATTATAAAGCCAGATGTTCACGTGTGCCGAGTCAGTTTGCGTGCTGCACGAGTCTGGGAAGGAAGTCCATGAAAAGGAAGTGCATGCTGCACCTGTCTGAAGTCGTCTGGTCCAGTCCGGAAAATGCAGCGAGTCGAGAGTGTTCAGCCGGTTTAGGAATTGCTCCAGAACAAGTCTCTCCTCTCCTCTTGACGAGCCCGCCTCATACCCGCCGACAAGATCTGGCATACCCGATGGACAAAGGGCCATTCCAGTGTCGCAAATTGAAGGAACGTTTCAGGAGTTTGGGATAATAGACCCATTTAAATTTTGCCTGAGTTGGTATGAAGTTTTCATTTGGATTTTAAATTCGGCCAATTTTAGCGTCAAATTAATTTTGTTAATAGGGCAATAGGGATTAATTTTAACATTTTTTTTGGTTAAATGAAATGAATTGGAGGATGATTGTGGCCTAAACGATTGTGGATGGACAATTTTTAGATGTCAGGCAATGGAGGTAGAGGGGCCATTAGATTAGAGGGTGCAGAGATCGGCAAATAATGGTCAAGTTGTGGCAAATAGCGGCTGACCAACAGTAGCTGAAAGCTGAGCTTGGGGCCAACATAGAGGCCAACAGGACTGACCAGCAGGAAATAGTAGCCAATCTAGTGGCCAGGGGAGCCAAGCAAGATAATGTGGTGGCCGAGCTGAAAGTCAGCTGGGTCAACCAGCAAAAAAATGGACACTCTGGAGGTGGAAATGCCCTGGGGGTGGGGGAAGGAGGTGGGGTTTGAAGAGAGAGAAAAAGTGGAGAATAGACTACATCTCTACACCACCCAATAGTAGAGAACAGAATGACCCCAGAGGGAGAAAATAGGAAAACTCCCATGGTAAAGAGTAGCATGGGCAAATTGCAAAGAGAAGTATAAATTCCATGGAGTAGAGCTGTAGGCCTCATGGATGGGCAGTGTTGAGGTGTTATTAGAGGAGCATACGGTGTGCAGAAGTGTAGAGACCATGGAGCGTTGAAAGCATGGGGAGTGTAGTGGAGATTCTCACTGGTAGTCGAGTGTTTGGCCCCCACTCCTGGATCAAAGGAGGGAATGTCTGGGTGAAATAAAGCCTGATGTGGGTGAGTGTCTATAGGCCAAGAGTGGAAAGCTGAAAGTGGTGAACAGGTGCAGCAACCTGTTGGTGAGGCATGACTGCTTGGAAGCAGGTGGTGTTAGCCAGATGTGTGGATGCACACATACATGGTGAGACGGAGGAGACTAGCCAGGAAGAGGATTCCTGTGTTGAGGCTCCTCCCAGTGGAGTGTGTCATAGTGTATGCATGTGGGTCTAATGTTGTGGGTGGGTTGTGTGAGTCGAAGGTGAGAGGAGGAACGCTGCCAGTCAGGGTAAGAACTGACAGGCTAGTTGCTCCAGCAGGATTGGACACCACAGACACTGAGGGTGCTGGCCTCGGCTCAGTGAAGGCTGAGCAGGAAAGGTGACAGGCTGCAAAGACCTCGACATTTGCAGCAGCCCTGGGCTCGACAGACGATTTGTTGGTGTAGGAAGTGTGGGGGCAGGTGTAGGCGACTGCTCTTGGGCCAGAGAGCCCTGGAAGAAAGATGGTAGTTGGCAACTGTGTCTGCTCCGTGTTAGCTTATATACGAGCCTCGACTTAGTATACAAAAAGGAATGTTCTGGGATTAGTTTAGGACATTTGTGTTAGTCGGTAAATAGACATTTTTCTCGTGTCCCTCTTATGCATTTTCACTCTTAAAGTAGCCATTTTCATTCATATTCGTTGTCGTATTGAGGCGAGACTAGTGGCAATTGTAGGAGAGGGGGAGGGGGCAGTGTGAGGAAAATATCATGTTGGATGAGGGATTCATTAATTAAATAGTTATCTCCAACGTATTTAGTTACGTTAGAAAAAGGCAACTCATAATTATTCCAATTAGCGGTCAGGATCGATCGTTTTGATACTTCCA
Organism: Myxine glutinosa; assembly: GCF_964187855.1. Classification (NCBI taxonomy): domain Eukaryota; kingdom Metazoa; phylum Chordata; class Myxini; order Myxiniformes; family Myxinidae; genus Myxine; species Myxine glutinosa. Next base: position 111,433,669 of record NC_136262.1, read on the forward strand.
CGTCTTCCCAGCTCTCCATTTTACTTCCCTCTCTTATATGTGCTTTCGTTTCCTCTACTTTGTTGTATCAACGACCACGTGCTTGATGTCACGGCACACATGGGGGTAGGGCCCATGGCGTGTTCTGGCACAATTTTCTGGAGCACCCCAGCCTGGGTGGGGTTCATATGGGGAGTGTGAACTCTGTGAGTGTGAGTCTCTCAATAGGAGAGCCACAGTGCCGTCACATGCTGGGTGTCATAAAGCCCGACACCCCTGCGTGTTGTCCTTCGGCATGCGTCATGGGTCTGAGGCCGTCTGTTCCAGTGTGGAGAATACAGTGAGTCACCAGAGTTGAACAGTCGGGAGAGTTCAGTCGGTTTGGGAGTTGCGCTAAAATGAGTCTGCTGTCTGTGCCTGATGGACATTGCGCCAGTCCACCGTGCCTCAGTCCGCCTACCCTCCCATACCCACCCCCCTCCCATCTCACTTCTCCCTCCTTGCTCCTATGTCCTGTATTTCTGTGAGAATCTGTATCCTTAAGATCTGTGTAAGTACCTGCCAGCTGTAGTTGTGCACTTGGAGTGGGTACCATCGTGTTCTCTTCTTTCTTTGTGATTGTTTCATTGTCCTCTCCCATTGATGTCACGGCACGCATGGGGGCAGGACCCATGGCATGTGATGGCACAATTTTCTGGAGCACACCAGCCCGGAAGGGGTTCACATGGGGAGTGCGGCCCACAAAACCCACTTTGAAACCAAAAACCCACTAAACCCATTATTATAACATGCTCTTATTTGCATATTTTTGATTGTGAACGCACCCCCAGCATCATAAATCATTGTATCTAAATATCTCTCCCAAAATAATCCTTTTTTTTTTTTTTAATCTCCACCCATTTTCGTCCCAGAAATAGTGCAAAAAATGCTCACAGGCCGTGCGGTTATTAATCTGCCTCCTCGGTTGATGTGTAACCGCACTCGATTGTATTGCCGGGGTACGTAGGTGTGAGTGTGTGTTACTTATAGCTCGAGGTTTGCTTCCTATTCAGTTTAAGATCACAGATTACAAGACTACAATTTCCAAAAGTGAGAAAGTTTCCTGCTTTGGTACAAATAGTAAATGCCAATTTTATTGCCAAGAGTTATATTTTATTGGGTACTTTGGGACATGGATTAAAGCAATTTAGGGTTGTTATTAGGATCCAATTAGCCACTAAACTGAGACTCAAGTGTAGGCGGTAACTCGACATTGTTATTGGTAAAGTGGTGTGTACCAAACGGGTGATTTTGAAACCAAGCTTCCTCGTTGGTGGATTACCTGTGGGTATACCACGTTTGACATGACGGACAAAAGATACGAAGCAGTCCAAAATTTTCCTGTGTCGCATGAGCAGCTATTGCATCCACCTTCCTATGAGAATTGCGGCTTTTGCAGCAGGCGCTCCATCTGGCCCATCCACAGGGGCTGCCCCAAGGTTCCAGCCTGGGAAAACCCCTGAGGGAAATCCAAGACAACTTGTTGCTATTTTTGGGCCTCCATGTTATTTTCATCTTCGTTTTCCAAATTGTACATTGGGGAACATCTCGCAGTGCTTAGCTTGCGAGTTTTGCTTTCCTTTCCTGGGTAAAGCGCTTTCCCATTCCCTGTCTAAAGGCCCTGAAACCTCCTCGGCACTTTCTAGAAGTCATTGCTGTTCTAGATATCTGGACCCTAATCAAATGTCTCTCTTCATATCCGGTCAATTTGCATACATATGTAGTGTTTATATTTGTGGCTCTTCCTGGGGTGTTGATATGGGGGGTGGAGGGGTGTACACTGTACAGGTGGCTTACTGATCTCCTCTGACCATTATTTACCAAAATGTGACTTGATTACCAGTTGGTCCGGCATAAGGCCTATTTTAGATTTTCTTTCCTCAAAATCATGCAGGCGTGCAAAGATGGCAGAAAGTAACCGCAAACTGCCTTTATGCTTTTTCCCAGAGTATTTAAGTATTTCCTGCTCCAAAGACTGTATTCTGGGTATATCATTTTCTTCTTTTTTTCCTTCCAACCTTGAATCTTGCTTCCCCCTTCCCTCCTTGCTGCCTCCCACTCTTTCCGGCTCACAGTCATAATCTCATTGAATTGGCTTGTCTGGTATGCTTGGCAAGGCCGGCTGCACCGTGCGGCTGGGTGGGTGCATCGAGACGGTTGCACCAACAAACTAGAGAAGGGCTAGGCAGTAGCAACGCTAATACAATGGGGTAATATTTTTGGGGTTTGCACATCAAAGCAGGCACATTCTGTCATTGTGTGTGGTGAGATGGTCCTCTTAAAGCTGCCACCGTGAAATGAGCTCTGAATTCTCTTTGAGCTTTGATCCTCTTTATACTCAGGGTGGGTGTTTCCTGAACATCTTATCAATTCCATTCAGGTCATCGCAGTCATTGCAGAACCTTAATGTATGAGTATGAGACTTTGTGCAGATATGTATGAGACTTTGTGCACATATGTGTGTCAAGCACGAAATCAGAAAGGAGTTGGGGGGGGGGGGGGGGCGGTAAAGAACTCGATCTAAACTAAAAAAAGTAACTATATCTACCCTACCAGTCTAGGTATAAACCAGAAAGGGCAGGTCTAGTCTTACGTCACGTTTCAGCCGCTTCCCAATGTGCTTCCTCCGGCCAATTATATATATATATATATATATATATCTGTGCAGTGTCTGTGTTGTCACTGAACTACTCCCTCAAACTTTTGTAAAATCGTACCAAACTTCTGGTATGCACATACCTCTCCCGCTGGTATGTCCTAAGGGTATTTTTTTTAGAAAAGATTTCCAATAAATTTTTTTTTTTTTCAACTTAAGTTTTCAACTTCAATTGTTTATAAAATGTGATATCACGTATATTACAAATACATTTGTTCAAAATAATTGTTTGAATTATGATTGGTGTAAACCATGACAAAACGGCAACTCGGGTACGGTCATTTAACTATATATCGACACATCTGGGCAGTGTCTGTGTTGTCACTTAACTACTCCCTCAAACTTTTGTTTCCGTGGATGTGGTGTTTTTAATAATGTGGTGGTGGTTTTGAATCATGTGGTGGTGAGGTATTTATAATTACGTGGTGGTGAGGTGTTTTTAAATGATGTGGTGGTGAGGTGTTTTTAAATGATGTGGTGGTGAGGTTTTTAATTATATGGTGGTGAGGTGTTTTGAATTAGTTGGTGATGAGGTGTTTTGAATTACTTTGTGGTGGGGTTTTTAAAATTACGTGGTGGTGAGGTGTTTTGAATTACATGGTGGTAAGGTGTTTTGAATTACGTGGTGGTGAGGTGTTTTAAATTATGTGGTGGTGAGGTGTTGTGAATTACGTGGTGGTGAGGTGTTTTGATTTACATGGTGGTGAGGTGCTTTGAATTACATGGGGGTGAGATGTTTTTAAATGACATGGTGGTGAGGTGTTTTTAAATTATGTGGTTGTAAGGTGTTTTGAATTACGTGTTGGTGAGGTGTTTTAAATTATGTGGTGGTGAGGTGTTGTGAATTACGTGGTGGTGAGGTGTTTTGAATTACATGGGGGTGAGGTGTTTTGGATTACGTGGTGGTGAGGTGTTTTAATTTTGGTGGGGATGAGGTGTTTTAAATTACACGGGGGTGACGTGTTTTAAATTACTTGTGGGTGAGGTGTTTTGAATTTCGTGGTGGTGAGGTGTTTTGAATTACGTGGTGGTGAGGTGTAATCGTCCCAAACTTCCAGTCTACCCCTCCCGTATGTATGTGCTGAGGGGTTCTTTTTTGAATTTTATATATTTTTTCAAACTAAATTGCTTTTACAAATGTAATATCACAAACACTACAAATAAATTTGTGCAAAATAATTGTTTGTATTATGATTGCTGTCAATCATGACAACACAGCAACTCAGGTACAGTCAATTATCCTCAGCTAAAATAAGCCCGTTCTTCAATAACGATGCGCGAGCTGAGCCAAGCTAGTATATATATATATATATTTATATATACTACATGGCCAAAGGTATGTGGACAGCCGAACATCACACCCCCATGTACTCGTCGAACATCTCATTCCAAAATCATGGGCATTAACATGGAGTTGGTCCCCCCCCATTGCTGCTATAACAGCCTCCACTCTTCTGGGAAGGCTTTCCACGATGTTGGAATATTGCTGCCTGGATTTGCTTCCATTCAGCCACAAGAGCATTGGTGAGGTCGGGCATTGATGTTGGGCGATTAGGCCTGACTCGCAGTCGGCGTTCCAATTCATCCCAAAGGTGTTCGATGGGGTTGAGATCAGGGCTCTGTGCAGGCCAGTCAAGTTCTTCCACACCGATCTCGATAAACCATTTCTGTATGGACTTTGCTTTGTGCATGGGGGAATTGTCATGCTGAAACAGGAAAGGGGCCTTCCCCAAGCTGTTGCCACCAAGTTGGAAGCACACAATCGTCTAGAATGTCATTGTATGCATTAGTGTTAGAATTTCCCTTCACTGGAGCTAAGGGGCCTAGCCCGAACCATTAAGAACAGCCCCAGACCATTATTCCTCCTCCACCAAATTTACAGTTGGCACTAATCATTCAGGCAGGTAGTGTTCTCCTGGCATCCGCCAAACCCAGATTAGTCCGTCGGACTGCCAAATGGTGAAATGTGATTCATCACTCCAGATAACACATTTACAATGCTCTAGATTCCAATGGCGGCGAGCTTTACACCACTCCAGCCGACGCTTGGCATTGCTCATGGTGATCTTCGGCTTGTGTGTGGCTGCTCGGCCATGGAAACCCATTTCATGAAGCTCCCGACGAACAGTTGTTGTGCTGCCGTCACTTCCAGAGACAGTTTGGAACTCGGTAGTGTGTTGCAACAAAGGACTGACAATTTTTACACGCTTCAGCACTCGTCGGTCCCGTTCTGTGAGCTTGTGTGGCCTACCACTTTGCTGCTGAGCTGTTGTTGCCCCTAGACGGTTCCACTTCACAATAACAGCACTTGCGGTTGACCAGGGCAGCTCTAGCATGGCAGAAATTTGACGAACTGACTTGTTGGAAAGGTGGCATCCTATGACAGTGCCACGTTGAAAGTCACTGAGCTCTTCAGTACGGCGCATTATACTGCCAATGTTTGTCTATTTAAATTGCATGGCTGTGTGCTTGATTATACATACAATGGGTGTGGCTGAAATAGCCAAATCCACAAATTATAAGGGGTGTCCTCATACTTTTGGCCATGTGGTGTATATATATATATATACACTGTATATACAGTCGTGGCAAAATACAGACTTGGCATTTAATATGGAATTTATTTTTTTTCTTGACGGGTTTACTTTCTGAACTCAGTATATCAATCTGGTGAGTTTATTTTACCCTTCGGTGATGTCTTTGTTGAAAGAACCATGTCACTGATTGTCTTTCGCAGCAAGAAGTCAATAACAGGATTATATCACAGGTGGTGTGACAAAATGTAAGGACAGGTACATTTGACGATTGGCTTGACAATCGGGTATATAAGGGTTGTTGCGTTCTGTATTAGTGGAAAACAACTGCTGCACGTCTACAAAAGTTATTGCCGCTTCCTCTGGAGATGGTCCGTCAACTTGACAATGCTGTTTGTCATGGAGTGGTGGCTTTACGAAGATCTGGCATGAAACAGCGTGCTAATGCTCGGCAGTATGGCATCACTCAAGGTCAGGTGTCAAAGATCCTGAAACGAAATGCTCAGAGGGGTGTCCCTACTCCAATACCGAGGCCAGGACGTCCACGCAGAACCACAAGGAGAGATGATCGCCAGCTGCACCAGTTAGTCTGCAATGGCCGTACCAAGTCAGCTAATCGGCTTAGGGCTGAGTGGCAGCAACTGACAAATGTGCCTGTATCCAGAAGGCTAGTCAACCAACGACTGGTTCAAGCAGGCTATCGTGCCAGGTGTCCCCTGAGAAAGCCACGCTTGACAAGACAACACCGCCAGCGCCGATTGCAGTGGGCCAGAGAGCACCATCAATAGCAGCCAGGACACTGGAATCACGTGACCTTCAGTGACGAGTCTAGATTTCTGGTCTATCGTCAAGATGGCCGTGTCCGAGTGCGCAGACAAGTGCATGAAGCCCACAACGAAGATTGTATAGTGCCAAGAGTCCAAGCTGGAGGTGGTGGGGTGACCGTTTGGGCTGCTTTTCATGCAGGGGGCAAAACTGACCTGGTTGTTCTGAATGGAAACCTGAACCAGTTCAAGTACAGGGTCATTCTGGAAGAAACATTGCTTCCATTTGCTCGTGCAGCCTTTCGAGGAAACTTTGTCTCCAAGATGACAATGCACGGCCTCATCGTGCTCGCATGATCCAACACTTTCTTGCTGACCGTGGTGTAGAGCATATGGAGTGGCCTGCCATGTCCCCGGATATGAATCCGATAGAGAACTTGTGGGCAGACTGAACGCATCAAATCGACAATGTGGACCAGCAGCCTACCTCTGTGCGTGAATTGCAGCAGACTATTGTCACTGCATGGCAAGCGATTCCTGTCCAAACCTTGGCAAATCTCGTGAGCAGCATGCATCGACGTGTACGTGCTCTCCTGAATGCTCGTGGGGGTTACACGAAGTACTGAACTGTAATTTTACTGTCCGTAATCCCAGTCATAATTTAGCTTTTGTTTTTGTTGAAATTTTTTTTGGCTAATGTGCAAAATAAAGGGACACTTCTGGAAAACGTAGAGAAGTTTAACACAGTACTGTCCGTGAATTGAGTTCGATATCAGTTTACATCACTTTCAAGGATTAATTTATTTGCTTCGAAATGTCAAATGTGGTTTTTGTTTCTTTTAAAGGTCACATTAACAAAATCTCGAATAATTTCAACATAATTCCAATGAACTTTTGGTTCTAAGACATCTTGAAAAGTAAGTTCACCCCCACAAAAAAAATATTCCATATTAAATGCCAAGTCTGTATATTGGCACCCTTGCACTTTTTTTCAAGTAATGCACAATTTCTTCCAGAAAATTGTTGAAAATGAAAAATCTTTTGGTATCCACATATGTATTTCTTTGGGAGAACTGGAGCAGCTTGCACAAGAAGGGTGGGCCAAACTGCCAGTAGAGAGGCGTAGGAAGCTCATTCATGGCTATGGGAAGCGCTTGACTACAATTATTTTGTCTCAAGGTGGTGATACCAAATATTAAGTCTTGGGTGTGAATAATTTTGTCAATGCCATTTCTTTTTATTTTCTAATTTAAAAGGATATATTAAGTTCTGAATCAAAAACAAAGGTTCTGTAATATTAACAGTGAAATATCGAATTGCAGAGACCAAATACTTTTGTCAATTTCAACTTATTTTTAGAGAAAATTGTGAGTTATTTGAAAAAAGTGCAAGGGTGCCAATATTTTTGGCCACAACTGTACTCACATACGCACTGTACATGTGTGTATATACCTACATACATGCATACATGTACAGTGCATCCATAAGTATTGGAACAGTGAAGTCAAATTTGGTATTATTGCTATATACTCATGAAATTATGATTTGAGATAAATTTAAAAAATGAATATGAGGTTAGAGTACAGAAGGTGAGCTTTTGTTTCTTGGTATTTCGATGCACATATGTTTTACCATTGTAGAACAAAATCACTTTTTATGTGCAGTCCCTCCATTTTAGGTAAGCATAAGTATTGGAACAGTTTAACAAAGTAAATAAAAGTAGTGTAATAGTTAGTATTTGGTTGCATATCCCTTACATGCAATAACTGCATCGAGCCTATGACCTCTTTATGTCTTCCTTCAAGATGCTTCTCCAAGCCTTTACTGCAGCCATTTTCAGTTGTTGTTTGTTTTGGAGGTTTCTGACTTTAGTCTCCTCTTCATCAAGTGAAATTAATTCTCCATTGGATTTATATCAGGAGATTGACTAGGCCAGTCTAAAACCTTCCAATTTTCCCCTGATGAACTCCTTGGTTGCGTTGACAGTGTGTTTTGGGTCATTGTCTTGCTGCATGGTGAAGTGCCGCCCAATGAGTTTGGAGGCATTTTCTTGTACATGGGCAGACAAAATGTTTCTGTACACTTCTGAGTGTGTGAGCCAGTTCCAGAGGTAGCCATGCAGGCCCAAGCCACAACACTCCACCATGCTTCACAGATGAGGTAGTACGCTTTGGATCATATGCAGTTCCTTCCTTTATCCACACCTTCTCATTTCCATCACTTTGGTAAAGGTTTATCTTGGTCTACTTTGTCCATAAAACTTTGTTCCAAAGCTCACTGACTCACCTCTGTACTTCTTGGTAAATTCTAACCTGGCCTTTCTATTTTTGGTGCTGATGAGAGGTTTGCATCTTGCGGTGTAGCCTTTGTAATTCTGCTTCTCGAAGTCTTCTGCGAACAGTAGATTGTGATACTTTCACCCTTGCACTCTGGAGGTTGTTGGTGATGTCACTGACAGTTGTTTTGGGTTTTGTTTCATAGTCTGTCTAATTCTCAATTTAAAAGATCAGTCCACCCCAGAGATGGAACATCCACAGACACGTTTTTGGGGCTTGTTGGCTCTCATCAATGTGGAGCACAAGCTCCTCCCCATTCCGTTAGAGAGGCGAACTAATGATTTGCGCCTTGGCCCTTCCTTGTTCAAGTTGAATTGCATGTATAGATTTATTGTCTTCAATTATTTTCCAGAAACAATTCCGCAAAAGAAAACAAGTTTATTTGGCACATATACATCTCCATCCAATAAAACAAAGAAATGCATGCATTGAATAAATAAAGAAACATCGGACTCTTCACCACCATGAGACTAAGAAACATGCCAAAACATATCAACAGAATAAAGAGACATCAGATTGCTTGCATAAATGACATCAAGATGAAATGTCCAAAGACATGTTTTTGGAATAAAGACCGACAACATGAGGCTGAAGAGAAATGGACCTCAATATGGCCATTTGGCCCAACATTGCCGTGGTGCACTCCCATGTTAATTTATATGGTGCAGGTTTAAAGATCACTCCTCTTCATGGTTTACTCACAACGTTTAATAACTACGATGGTTTACTAAAGTCTAAATAACCCGATATTGATTATGTGTCCCAACTTGTGCATATACATACATAATGTATATATACAGTGAAAACTCTGAAATAATTTAAAGCAATTATTTACAAAAGGGTGGGCCTTCGGTCTGTGGAGGACCGGGGCATCTCATTCCACATTTAAAAAGTGAATGGAGTCCGCAACGTCCAAGAGTTATTTATTCCCCTCACAGTAGTGGTCCATGCAGAAGGATAGCCAGGTTGCAGGCAAGCATGCAGGTGTTACAGGTGTTGTGAGGGAGATAGGTAGCAGCTGTTGTCAGGTGATCGTAGTCAGCACAGGCATGATGGCTGGCTTTAACCTAAGCTAACCTAAAGTAACTAGAAAGCAGCTGAAAATGCAAAGCCCGTCCGCCTCCGCTTTGTAATTAGACGTCTTCTTCTTCTTCCATATTGTAAACATGGTGAAAACAGCAAAAAAAAAAATTGATGCTTTTAGAAGACCCTGAACTTTCAACCTCAAATGCAATGTGCTTCAGTGACCCAATATGCAAACCCTGCTCAAATTTCAAGTCAATCGGATGAAAATTGATGATTTTATGCAACCTTGACTGTTGACCTTTGGATCTAAAAAAACACAATCAGCTTCTAGCTTTTTATTGGTGAACCACCTCAGTGACCCAATATGCAAATTCTTAAAATTTCAGTTCAATCGGATGAGAATTGCCGATTTTATGTGACGCTGACCTTTGACCTTTTGACCAAATTAATAATTTGCCTTGTCCTTATTCTCATAATAAAGCTATGTTGAAAATTTGATGACAAAGCTGAAATGGTAAATTAAAATTTCAGGTCAATTGGATGAAAACACCCCTCTATTGTGGTTCTAATAACCAATTTAACCGCCGCTCCACATGCTGTATCCATCCTTTGCCATCTGCGTGCTCATAAACTACCTTTTAAAAATGGTGGGCCTCGTCCGCAAGTTTTCAACCCTGTGCTTTAGCACAATTTCCCGGCTGGACACCAAAAAAGGGGACCAAAAAACAACAACAACCACGGTTCCCGAAAAAGGCCAACCCCCGCTTTGCGGGGAAAAATAGCCTCTAAAGGTGGTTATATATATATATTTACACTGTGGCTCTAATTTGGCTTACCAGCCTAACCTTAACTCTGTGGCACCGAAGCCATGGCGACCCTCCTGGAGCGTCCTCCCACGCTGCCGACCTAAATGTGGGGCCCTCACCGATTCCCACTGTGAGTCTGGTGCTCTCAGCACCCACCAACTGATGGGACACAATTTGTCATACATACAGTTAGGTTATCTTATTGTAGGCTGTGCATGTACGTATGTGTGTATGTATGTATGTATGTATGTACGTATTTATGGATGTTTTTTTTTCTTTGCCTGAAATTATGTGACCTTGAATTGAAAATCTGTGTTACCATGGTAACTTGTGAATCACTGAAGGGATTTCAACCAAACTTGGCACAAGTGTAGACTGCAATACAAAGATGAACTCTTTTATTTTGGTGTTCGAAAGGTCAAAGGGCATGTTCACTTTAATTGAAAATAATTTTACTTGCGCAATAACTTATGAACAACTGAAATGATTTTAACCAATCTTGCCACATGTATGGACTGTCAGACAAAGATGTATTGATTCGATTCTGGGTTGATCAAGTAAAGAAAATCATTTTGTGGATCATAACCCAAGTTTGAAGCCTCTGATATTATCTCTCTTATCTCTTCTCTCTCTCGTGCTCCTTCATGTGGCTTTAAATCTCCATTTTGTCCTTTAATTGAGATCAAACGTAACAGTGGGGTGACATGTAACCCGGACAGAGGCATGTCCAATATCATTGTATTTCCTCATTCACATGATGCACTGGGATCTCTGAACTCTCACATCATGATGTAGGTAGGATAGCCTGCTGTGTAATCGGATCTGAAGGTCATCGGCCTTGGGGGTACTGTGCCCCCCACTGGCAAAGTACCAGGATGGCAGTACCGTACTATATATGATTTGAGTAAAGTGGAATAAATCCAGGATCAATACAGCGCAGCGGTGTATACACGACTCACGGAGTTTATTGTTTGTTTGTTTTTTGTTTTTTTTGTATACAAGATCGAGGCTCATGTAAGAGCTAACATTGATCACAAAAAGACAAACTGACATATAAAACATATGATAAAGGGAGCGGGAGAACAAGATGGAGAGCAGGGACATCGGGAGATCTGTGGGAGGGAGAAATAAAATAAAACTTTTGATACTTTAAACTTTAAAATAGTAATAAACTAGAATTAAAATTTTAATAACTTAAATTAGTAGAGTTAGAGTAGAATTAGTAAATTAGAGTACGGTAGTAGTTTAAAATAAGGTTTACATAAAACTATAATAATTATTAAATAAATAATAAATAATAAATAATTATTTATTCTCTACCTCCTTTCCCCCCTCCTCCATGAGTCATGTTGATAACTACCCAATCTGTTTTGGGGTAAGTTTTATTCGAATGATTAATATAATGTTTTGTTCAAAACATCTAATATTTATTTTACGTTATATCATTTATTTCTTTTTTTGCATGTTCTTATGCATGGAATTATTTTCTGATGAATTTAAATTTTAAAAAACTCCCACTGGCTCCCAAAAAGAGCCCTAAAGTTTAATCATAGTTAAGTTAGAGCTTATGTGGCAATGCGGAATCCGCTTCTTTTGGTTCTATTTAGCTCAGGAAGTCGCGGGTGCTCGTTTCCCCGAAAAAGACCACAATCCACCCACCCCCACCACCAGCACTACAACCAGCCAGCCTTCCTAGAAAGGCTAACTTAGTTGTTGCTCGGTGGTGTCTGTAGGCCTTTGTGTTCTCACGTCTGCTTATGTATCAATAGAAAGTTGAACTTTAATTATTTTCCGATCACCGTTGCGTTGCACCATGATCTTTTGTCGCCTGAGCAATTGTTTGAGCAACTGAACAACAACAAAGCAATTGATCAACTGTTTATGTTTTGAGACTTATAAACGACAGAACGTCTTCGTTACACTTTCTTACTCTGACAGCTTTCTCTGATTTTAGTTTTCACACATTGTCTTTCCTCATTTTGCGTATTTATCATCAGCAAGCTGAAAAGGTGCAGCGTTCACCTCATTTGAGGTGGCATCATCTGCCACCCATGCAAATTTGCACTGTCGATGCCCTCATGGGTTGGGGAGATGAAATTGTACTAATTCATCTCGTTTCACTTGTAACTAGTTGTCACGAACGTGATGTCGGCCATTGCTGCATGCTTTGGTGGAGACGGATATGATTTGTCGCTTGCACGTGAGCAGGGAGGCAAAGAAGGGCCACAGGAGCGGTGGAGCTGCTGGCGGGCCTGTGTAGGCGGCGTACATCCTGTTCGAGTTTAGCCGCTCTTTGCAGCCACGGCTACGATTCGGCACATTCCTTGCTCGAGCCTCAGCTGTGCTTGTGCTCGACGAGTCTAATAATTTTCCTCGTTGTCTTCCTCTTTGTGCTGCTTGTTGTTGACAATGCTGATGATGACAATGACATTGTTCTAATTTTGATGTAGTTATAGTTTTACATATTGTCAAATGATTCATCAGAACGGTCATTCATTACGTGTTGTTTTTCAGCTTTCTTTTTATTTAAATATTAACTTGGCTTTTGAACCTTACAACTGTAGCTGCTTCAAATCATATATATATATATATGTGTGTATATATACACACATCTGGTCCCATTATGGATTTTATTTTATTTGTGGGGCCCCAGCCTTATTTGCCGAAATTTTAGGATTTTTGTTTTTGCAGACGCCCACTCACCCTCACCCTCCTCACGCTCTGCCTATTTGCCGCCATTCCAGCTGTGATCAAATGGCTCCTGCACAGCCCCCAACTTGGCCCCAAATTCCATGCCAGCCGGCGGGGTGTTGATGGCGCTGCGCTTGCATGCAGACAATTAATTAAACTCTTGTTTGTATTCCGCATACCATTTCCCACTCGGATTGTGATGCTGCATGTCAGCTGTACTGGTTTACGATTGGAGAGATTTAGCTCATCCCTCTAAACCCCCTCCCCACCACCCTCCAAATTCGAAAATGTGCTCTGTGTTCCAGGCCGAGAGAGGTATGCAAAACAACGAGAGGAATTTCCTTCGTAGCAACAATACTGTAAGAGGCTGGGACGCACGAGACGACGAGGTAAACGGTGAAGGTTCGTTCTTGATACTTGTGCACGTTGCGACAATGGTAAAACATTTTTTGGGAATACAATGAACAGGTAGCTATTCTGCTTGAATTATTGACGACATACATGACTTATTTAATGTACCAACATTAATTAGCAATTCCAAGTCGGTCCATAAAGTAAAAAATAAATAAATAGACTTGGCACATACTGTTGTCAAATGGTGCAGCTCGCTGTGAATAAGGGTTCCTCATTAACTAGGGTTGGAGGACTTCCTCAGGTTGTACCCATCAGTCAGACAAACAGCGTCAATATCAAGAATTACGAATTCTTCATGTTTTTTTCAAACAAAGTTGTCATCGCAGTTGCAGGGATACAATTTGGATCCAGATATGTTGCAGTTTAACTCCATTGTGCCTGAGAGTAGATGGATTACCTGCCAGTGTATGGGTACGAAATATGTTTTTCTTTAGCAAAAGTATGTAAATGTAAGAACAATTTATGAAATGAATAGGGCATTGCTTCCCACAGCGGTGTGCATACCTCAACCAATGGGAAGCTGATATTTTGGGCGTTAACGCTTAGTCAGAGCAAAATAGAGATACGATTGAATGGGATAGGGGCGAGGGCCGATATAGGGTCGGACTGAGTCAGAGCAGGGTCCGGTGTCAGGAAGTATGTGGGGGAAATTCAGGGGTTATGTAGGGGAAATGACTGCTTTTGATAGGGAGGGTCAGAGTTCAGGGGTTAAGAGTCGAGGCAAAAGTGACTGAGAGAAAGTGGAAATAATAGGGAAAAGGAAAGAAATGGTAGGACATTCGATAAACGGAACAAACTTTTAAAAGTGGCACAAATTTTAAAACATAATACTAAATTCACTCATTCGACAAGTCATTCAGCATTGTTATTTTGTGTTACCAGCTGTTAGGGTAACCTCTATATTAGTAATGGCTAAATGAATGAAAAGCGTTTGTTGATTCCATAGGAGGCCAATGTGTCGATCCTGAAGATGAGGCTTTGCCCTTCGCACTTGTCACTGTCTGTGGTGCTGAAATGTACAATAATACGAGTGACTGCCATGTGACTGAACAAATGTCAGGGAAGATTGAAGTGCCGAGTAACCGGGCAAGTGTTCACGGAAGTGATTGCCCGGCCTTTGCCCATTTCACCAATGTAGATCTTCTTGTAGTTTCCATAAGATAACATTTATGGAGGAGCAGTCAAAGTGATATGTGAATTTTTTTTATTTTTAACTTTTTTTTTTTTTACATGATTTTAGTAAAGCTCATAGTGGAGCTGCCAAACACACACATGGACATGCAGACAGACATACACGACGCAACACAAAACTATTATATGAGACAAACACAGCCATTGAGCTTGGAGAATGTGCCGTCACTTCACGCTGGGCGACGTCACAACAATGGCATCGCATTAACTCCATACTCAGCGAGGCATTTCCTCAGGAAAAGTTTCCTCCTCCCCGTGGATGCCAAGTTTAATACTGCTTTTGGATCCTGAGAGCGAAAGCATCATCTTGATGAAAAGGCAACTCTGTGACACTTGAACGTTCCTGGTTAAGAGGTTAGAGGGTAATGGTCCTTTAACCAGGGAATTTCCCAAATTTCTGTCTATCTTAAAGTAGATGAGAAGCAATTGTTTGAGGATCATTCTGTAAAAGCTTGAAGTACTTCTGGATGATGATCTTGCCGCAAAGTCTGCTGGAATGGGAGGTCAATGTGACCGGGTTCTTTACCTTCGCCACCAAAGGTGGATGGAGGTTATGTTTTCACCCCCGTCTGTTTGTTTGTTTGTTTGTGAACAAAATATCTCAAAAAGTTGTGGACGGATTCGGATGAAATTTGGCAGAGATGTAGCTTATGTGACAAGGACGAAATGATTAGATTTTGGTGAAGATCAGGATTTGGATCCGGCACTAGAATTTTAAAAGCGATTCTTCACCATTGCGAGATAGGGCCAAAAACGATACATAGCAGGATATCTCAATAAATTGTGGACGGGTTTGGACGAAAATTGGTGGACCGGTTGGGTGTCTGACAAGGAAGAATCGATTCGATTTTGGTGAAGATCTGAATATGGATTCAGATATGAGAATTATTTCCAATTTTTTATGTGATTCTTCACCATTGAGTGATTTAGCCAACCAGGTGGAGGTATGCTCTCCACTGAGTGCCGTTCTAGTTTCTTCAGTTTTTGTTATAGCGTAGCCCATAGGGTAAAGCCGTCTAGAACAATGTTTGTCTGTCCGCATGTATGTAGTATGTATGTCATCCCCTCGAACATACACCAATCAGAGCTGAGGATCTGGTCACATGACATGTGTGATGTGATGTCATTACGGCAATACGACGGCTGACTCCTTACACCGCCATTTTGATTCCTATGCCGTTCTGGCCGGACATATCGTTGAACCTGTCAATTTTCATAATCTGCATGCTCTACCTTTACGATTTTCATTCAGTGTGAAACACAAACAAACACGTGAAATACATGAAGTAAAACATGTGAAAATAAGGATCTTCTAATAACACTCGATTGTTATCATGGCTGTGCTTGTTGTGGTTTGTGGGTCATTCTGTGTAGTTATATATATTTTTCAATTGCTTCGCAAAATATCACGATATTATATATAAGTTTGTATGCTCGTTCCGTGTCCTTCTAAAGGGTTTCTACTATCGTAGAATATTAAATATTTCCGTTCAAACTGCGATGTGAATAAACCATACATTAGCGCTTCTTCCTCTTCTTCAAACTCGCAAAGAGGCTTTTAGAACTGACAAATTCGTGATTAAACAAACTATTTTTTACGGCCTAGATGTGTTGTTCCTGTGTTTACAGTGTTTGTCTCTCCGTATGTATTGTACATCCCTCACATATTTATTCTACATATATGTTTGAGTTGAACAGCCGACAATTACTCTTCTGAAAGTTAGAATGTAATGCCATTTGGCTTTGCTAGTAATATGTTTCTTTCAACACCCTTTAGGGGAACGTTCATATATTATGTCATATACCTGGTTGGGGCAAATTATCACACTTGATGATTGGGTGGAACTGAAATTATGACAACGTGGTGACGATATATGATGGAGGTGGTTGGGGGGGACGGGGGAGGATGCCCCCCAGATCATATATAATTAAATCTTTGATTAAGGGCTCTTCAAGCATTGAAGCATTTCTTATGAATGCCTCTACCCACCCTAGGCCTGGTGCTGGCATAACGGTTAGGGTGGAGGGCTTGGGATCATCGGGTCCTGAGTTTGAATCCCGGTCAGGTGTTCAATGAACACCAGGTGGGGTTGACTCAGCCTGTCATCCTTCTGAGGTCGGCAAAATGAGTACCAACTCGCTGGGTCCTCTCTCAAGGAGGTTGGTGGCAGGATTTGCTCTGCGGCCGCCGTAAAACACCTCATTCCATAACACACACAGTGGTGTGTGTCGGGATGGTGTGGAGGTCACCTTGATAGGGTTGACTAACTGACCAACATATAGAATAAACCAGCATCTCAATGCAGTCTCTTCGCTTCCATGGTGACAGACAGCTTAGAGACTTAGAGTACTTCAAACAGATTTAATACTTACATTATTTGCTAACTGGTATCTCCACCCAGGTCATAATATCCTCTTCAACTAAAGTATTGTTACGGACCGTGGATAAGGATGTTGGTTTGCCGAGCGGATGGCACCGCGGCCGAACAGTTACCCCGACTAACCCGATTCCCGAACGTTGGCCGGATCGCGCCACAGATATTCAATATGGAAAAGACAAAGGCGACACGGATGTGAAGAAGAAGAAGAAGAAGAAGACAAAAGTAGGGAATACGAATATAATTTATTTACTATTTACAACCAAAAGTAACCAAGGAAGAAGGAAAGATAAGAAAATAATTTACAGAAGAATTCAGAGACACAGTGCAACGCTAGCTTACCTACAGTCTTAATTAACCCAGGGACAAGACACACAGAACAAACTCACGTACACAAAAGGATGGAAAGGCAGGAGGTGGATGGCTGGAGGGAGAGGAAGGTCCAACGGATACTGCAGCATGATCGGCGCGTTTAGCAGCCGCCGTTCCTTCGCGGCCCTGCTCAAAACTGCCGTCCAGGCCCCAAGCTGCTGTTGTTGCTGCTGTGGCTGCTGCTGCTGCGGCTGTGTGGACGTCGCGTGCTCTTTTCAGGACTCGTCTCTCTCGTCTTGTCAAAGCTCATCTGGTCCAACCACTCAACTCAACAACTCAACAACAACCACTTCTGTAAAAGCTCATCTGGTCCAACCACTTCTGTAAAAGCTCATCTGCTTCTGTAAAAGCTCATCTGGTCCAACCACTCAACTCAACAACTCCACGTCTCCCTGTCCAACTACTACTCGGTTCTTGCGCGCGCTCTTTTATAGCGCCTCAGGCGATCAAGCCGCCGGCCTGCAGGACACGCCCATCGGTCAGCTCGCCTCGGCCCTGATTGGATGGCACGGCCCTCTGGCTCCGCCCTTGATGACGATGGGCGGGCACGCCCTTCTTCCCCAAGCTGAGCACATGCTTAATGGCGGCTTTGGGGCGAAATCAGCAACCCACCGCTGTAACAAACCTGGCAAACTGCCCAGTGCGGTTGGCAATGGAGACTTGGAGGGGATGTAGCTGGAAATGGAGATTTTGGGAATGGGAATGAAAGGGAATCTATCTTGTTTCACTTGGTGCAATGGAGTGTCATCTTAATGGAAGACAAGGCCTTACCCTAATACACATAATAAAGATATAACTATCAACAAGGGGGAAATCTATGATTGGCTGACGTGATTGTTTATGACTTAATTATGGGACGCCCTTTGACCTTTATACATAACTGGAGTAAGGAGGGTCCAGAATAAAGCAATAATAATAAAAAACACAATAAAAAAAAACAATCCTCATATCCACAACACTGCACCCTCCTCCTCTTAGGCACGTCCCGGGCCTATAACTTTAACTTAGTGTGACACGTAGGTGTAGTTCCCTCTACTTTTAACCTGACCCTGAGTGCGACAGTTTTAAAACATGAATAAATATGTCCCGCTGCTCCATTGCACCCTGCCTAACAGATTCACGCCCACAGCTAACCGAATTGCGGAATGGTCTTCAAACTATACACTGACGGTGGGGAGCATTATTTACAATGGTTCTGCTTTTATTTACAAAACTAACCCAGGACCTGTGATTGTTCTTTTGGGGGGGAGAGACAGTCTGCTCTGCATCGACGCACCATGAAAGCACCCAAAACGCACCAACACACCCTCAAGCACCAATCGGTGCACAGTCATCACTGTCATCAATAAAAAATAAACCAACAACCCCTAACCCTGCAGGTGGTCTCTTGCTCTTCGGCTCCCTCTGCTGGCTATTTGCTTTCTTCCAGATGTTGTTATTTTCTTTCATTTTTTCCTAGTGGCGGCCTTCATGGCCGGTTCCAGCAGAGGGGCCATGCCCCAACCCATGGGGTCCATAAGTGGTGCTCGGCCACAGACATGTGGTCCATAATGTGGTGCATCGATGCAGACAGCTGGTTCTGGGAGTTCCGGGCGCACAATGGCGGACTCACGCACGCTCCCCTCGGCGCCCAGTGGCGCACAGGTCCTCATGTGGGAGACAAAGGGGGGAAAGACAGATGAGCGAGGGGTAAGGTCACAAGGGTACACATCAATCAAGGCAATGCAAGGCGAAGTGCGTACGGAGAGCGAAGTGAGAAAGCTCGTCCCTACCGTACGTCACCCCCCCGTCACCTACTCTACCCTTGCCCTTACCCCATATTTACAAAAATCTACACATTTACAAATTCGTCGCTAATGTCACGTCTTCCCCATATTTCCCCTATACCAAATTCGTCTCCACAATCCCTCTAACCATAATTTGCCATCACCAATTCATCATCAATCCTCATAAGGAGGGAGAGATGGAACATCAAGCACAATGTCACACCCACGTCATGATGCGTCTCACATTCCAAACATTTGCATCAAAATAATAAAAACCACCTGGCATGGTGTGGAGGTACGTCATCTCAGGTGAGTGGATGCAGATGGTGTGAGGAGACTTCAATCCTAACTATCCTCTAAATGACTTTAACACACTTTACACTACCCGGGGTCTTTCCCTGCAAAACCATTGGCAATCTTACTCTATGTGGTTTTAAAAACCAATTCCCATTGACCAAACTGTGGTGCTTCTCAATTTGGGGTCTCACTCCCCCGATTCATCTCCCTGTGCCCTTGCACAATTTCAGGACTGGGGCGTGTAGCTCTCCCAGCAGGCCTACCCACCTGCACACCTCCACCACTGTAGTTGCCACCCGAGCTTACCTGCTCCTTACCTAACCTATCTAACTGGGGAAGGCCTCTCCTGGCTCTATCACCCCTCGGTGCCCTCTGGCACTGGGCTACCCGGGTCCGTCCTCCGGATCCTCGGGCCCCATCCACAACAACTCTACCGGCTCCCAGAGCCCACCTGCGGCCTCACCTGGCCGACATCCTCACAGTGGTGGAGTGCCCAAACCAACTACACACACTAACAGGCTACACGCCCAGCCATTTCCACAACACTAATGCACCCATCACTACACTCCTGTGCAACTACCCGCACCACAGATGCCAATATCCAACCACAATTTACCTGTACCCTCTACCTAACACTTACACTACCCGCCCCGGGTATTCGTGATGGGGGTCCATCCTTCCCCCATTCACACCTTCGCACCATCCACTCCACTCCATAGTTTCCACCATACTCACTCCACGACCATCCATTCCAATACTCCATATATTCCACACTCCAGGTATTCCACACTCCACGTATTTCACACAACCATTCTCCATACACCTGTTGTTGCACACCTGTGCAATCACACCTGGTTGCACCTGCACCCTCCTTCCTTCCTGGACCATTTGGTCAACACAACACACATCACCATCACTCACTCATACACTGCTCCATCCACCTGTTCAGTTGCACACCTGTGCAATCACACCTGTTCCTCACACACTTTTCACAATACACTTCTGAATACACTTCCAACACTCACACGGCATCATCTAAACTACCTGTTGTCCTGCTAACTTAGTGCTCCCCGTCTTCCCTTTAAACTCAGCACATACCACATCATTATCATCCACTCTAATCTACCTGCGTCCCCACTACAGGTATCATTATCACTACCTAACCTTAACGTTACCTACGGTCATCTTCTCTAGGTCCCTATCATTATATCCTAACCCTCCCGGGCTAGTTTTCACTGCCATAAACCCCATAAATCTAGTGCTCCTTTGCCCCCGCTGTGAGAGATGGCAGAGTTGCCATCCCACCACATCTGGCATCTTCTACTATCAATTTTGCTCACCAAATTCCAGCCAATCAAAAATTTGCCAATCACTTTGCCAATCCTTTGCCAATCATCAAATTTTGTTTTTCTAATTTCGGGGCCAAAACACTATCCTCATCATCATCATCATCACAGTCCGCTATATCCTAGCCTCGGTGCGTCATGACATCATTAAACTCGGCTTCGCAAAGCCGAGCAATGAATTCGGGTGGTTTGGTCGCCTGCAGGTTGAATCCGTCCGGCTTTCACGACTCTGGGGAGAAGGCATGCTCGGGCCGAGGTTCCACGCATCATCGCGGCTCGGTACCTTGCGGTCCCGGGCCCGATGACTGAGGCTCGCCCGGTCGGAACCCCGTCCCCACCAGGGGGCACCGTTCCGCCTCCTCCTACTCGCCCTTGAACCGGACCGGTCGCCTCGCCCGACAAGGCCCGGACTCGACCGTGCGGGGCGGGGCCAAGCCCGAATCGGCAACGACGCTCCGAAGAGAAGCGACGCAGCATCGATCCGCGCCGGGCCTGGCATCCAACAAAGCGCACCGCGCCCCGAGTGCTCGCATCGGCTATCCGTCGCCCTAAACGCTAACCCGTCCAACGTCGATGCTTTACTCGCATGCCCACACGCACACGCGACCCTTTTGACCCTCACAAAACCCAGCGTTCCAACGCCGTCCATACATTCCACCAACGCACTCCCTGTTACACACCACACCTCTCGCGCACACTCTTGCGCACACTCGCCGTTCGCACACTTCGGTCCACACCTCCTCCGTTACGTCCTCCGTAACACTCACCATGGGCGGCACTCTTGCATCCACCCACTACCGCGCTCCGATGTGCTCCCTCGCACTCGCGCTACTACCAACTCAGGTGTGCTTTCTCGCACACCCTCGCCGTTCATCCCATACGTGCATCCTCGCACCCGCTCCACCACCAACTCACTCCTCTTGTCACACTCCGTACACCCCGACGTGCATTCTTGCTCGCACTTTGTTTCACTCCCACACTTTATAACACACCCACTCGCCGACGCACACTTTTTTTTCACACGCGTGCCATTGCCACTCACACGGGACCCTTCACCAACGCCCGGGTGCCATATCGATCCCAATCGTGCGACAATTCTCTTGTCGTCAAACATCCTCCTGCAAAATCTCCCCGCACAATACACAGCACGACTCACCTGGGGGATTCCCTTCTCCACGCGCACCTGCAAATCTTTATAAGGATTATTAAGCACAGCATCGTGATGTGAGCACGGACTTTGTACATAATCCATTTCTCCCTGCAATTCCCAGGCTACCTCCGCCGTCTTTCCAATTTCAACTATACCCACCACTACTTTTTCTTTTTCTTTATTCGCCTCAATGACCGCTGGCTTTAATAAAATTTTCTCTCCTACCTCAGCGGTCGCCGGCTGCCCCAAACCCCGGGTCGCGATCTCTACACCCGTCATTTTACCCGCGCTTTCCTCCGCTTCGCTCAACCAGCGCTTCTCGACCCGCGTTACCTCCTCGTGCACCCGTGGGACCTGCTCGCCCGATCTGCCCCCAAGGTTCTCCCCCACTGCCAAATTGGTCCCCATCTTCCTTTTTGACTCTGCATTCATTTCTTTTAGTTCCTTCGTCATTTGAACACCCATGTCGTTAATTTTCCTGGTGGATATGAGCCCCTGGGCATACATTTCGTTTTCCTCATTCCATTGGGTCCAAAATTTCGACAAATTTGCAAAAAATGGATCCCAGACCGCTGACAACGCGGGCTCGACTGCCGCAACCATGTGTGAAGCGCCATTTTGTGCGCCTGATACTCCCTCAACCACATTGCCATTGTTCTCCTCCCTCTGATCCTGGGTTACTCCTAACCCCTCTTCTAGTTCCCCCACCGGCATCCGATCGCCTTGACTAGCAATGGCGCGATTTCAAAATTCGGGTTTTGTAAAACAAAACAAATTTCGGCAGCTCGTAATTTTGAGCGCGTTAAGCGCGCTTCGAGTCCGTTCCCGCTCCCGACACCAATTGTTACTGCCAATAGTACAATTGGTGTTCCAAAATTTGGGCTAAATAAATTTAGTCCCAGGTTCGAATCCCACTCCTGGCACCAATTGTTACGGACCGCAGATAAGGATGTTGGTTTGCCGAGCGGATGGCACCACGGCCGAACAGTTACCCCGACACCCGATACCCGAACGTTGGCCGGATCGTGCCACAGATATTCAATATGGAAAAGACAAAGGCGACACGGATGTGAAGAAGAAGAAGAAGAAGAAGAAGACAAAAGTAGGGAATATGAATATAATTTATTTACTATTTACAACCAAAAGTAACCAAGGAAGAAGGAAAGATAAGAAAATAATTTACAGAAGAATTCAGAGACACAGTGCAACGCTAGCTTACCTACAGTCTTAATTAACCCAGGGACAAGACACACAGAACAAACTCACGTACACAAAAGGATGGAAAGGCAGGAGGTGGATGGCTGCAGGGAGAGGAAGGTCCAACGGATACTGCAGCACGATCGGCGTGTTTAGCAGCCGCCGTTCCTTCACGGCCCTGCTCAAAACTGCCGTCCAGGCCCCAAGCTGCAGTTGTTGCTGCTGTGGCTGCTGCTGCTGCAGCTGTGTGGATGTCGCGTGCTCTTTTCAGGACTCGTCTCTCTCGTCTTGTCAAAGCTCATCTGGTCCAACCACTCAACTCAACAACTCAACAACAACCACTTCTGTAAAAGCTCATCTGGTCCAACCACTTCTGTAAAAGCTCATCTGCTTCTGTAAAAGCTCATCTGGTCCAACCACTCAACTCAACAACTCCACGTCTCCCTGTCCAACTACTACTCGGTTCTTGCGGGCGCGCTTTTATAGCGCCTCAGGCGATCAAGCCGCCGGCCTGCAGGACATGCCAATCGGTCAGCTCGCCTCGGCCCTGATTGTTCGGCACGGCCCTCTGGCTCCGCCCTTGATGACGATGGGCGGGCACGCCCTTCTTCCCCGAGCTGAGCACATGCTTAATGGCGGCTTTGGGGCGAAATCAGCAACCCACCGCTGTAACAAACCTGGCAAACTGCCCAGTGCGGTTGGCAATGGAGACTTGGAGGGGATGTAGCTGGAAATGGAGATTTTGGGAATGGGAATGAAAGGGAATCTATCTTGTTTCACTTGGTGCAATGGAGTGTCATCTTAATGGAAGACAAGGCCTTACCCTAATACACATAATAAAGATATAACTATAAACAAGGGGGAAATCTATGATTGGCTGACGTTATTGTTTATGACCTAATTATGGGACGCCCTTTGACCTTTATACATAACTGGAGTAAGGAGGGTCCAGAATAAAGCAATAATAATAAAAAACACAATAAAAAAAAACAATCCTCATTTCCACAACAGTATCAAACAAGCCTGGCTACGCCGCTGTTAGACTTTCGGTCTTGTTTTTTCTAAAGGTTGTAAAGTTATATGTCTGTCGGTGTTGTGGACGCGCTCCAGTGCACCGGCCACAATGGAGGTGGGAGGGCTCGCTCAGTGAACAACATGCACATCTCATTTGATTTGAAGTTGGAAACATTGCTGCACAAATGACGAAGCCTGAGAAATGAGGAATACGCCATTTTATTTTTGACCTTGGAGCAGTTGGAGGATGAATAGAGAGAAAGTAACTGTGTGAATATGTCGGTTTGTAATGGACAATGGTTGCAAGTCCGTTGTCTTTGGCTGAAATATTAATGTTGAGGAAGGTGACAGAGGTTCTCAAAATGTCCTTTGTGAAATTGAGGGCAGGAGGGAAGAAATTGACAAAGTCAATAAACCATTCAAGATCCTCTCTGCTACAGGAAGCGGCACTGATGGTCAAATAATTCTGGGGTGGTCAAACTGGTCGAAAATTTGTTTGTCAATGAAACCCAAAATATTTCAGTACCACGAACAGTCGCTAGCGTAAAGAGCAAAGCCTATTCTACAGGATCGGCACGTTGGCTCCCTATGGGATCAACGAGCGCTTTTCATCATGCAACCGCTCCATCTCCCATATTTCCGTCCTTCCATTTTTTCTATCCTTCCTCTCCTTTACTTTTCATCTCCTCTCTCGTGCCATCCTTTTCCTTTTTTTCTCTCCTCTTTCAATTTTATCTTCAATTTCTCTCGTTTATTTCAGTCTTTTTGAATATTATTTCCTGAGGCGTTTCCTGGAGCCAGCTACGATCCAGTGGGGTGATCTGGGAGAGCCAGCTACACCCTCAGAGGGCCAACACCCTTGGAGCTCGAGTCATGACTTGTGAGCAAATCACACCCTCAGACAGCGAGCCACGCCATCAGACAGCGAGTCACGCCCTCAGACAGCGAACCACACCCTCAGACAGCGAACCACACCCTCAGACAGCGAACCACACCCTCAGACAGCGATTCACACCCTCGATCCACACCCTCAGACAGCGATCCACACCCTCAGACAGCGATCCACACCCTCTGACAGTGAGCCACGCCCTCAGAGAGCAAGCCACGCCTTCATGCAGCGAGCCACACCCTCAGATAGCAAGCCGTGTCCTCAGGCAGTGAGCCACGTCCTCAGACAGCGATCCACACCCTCTGACAGTGAGCCACGCCCTCAGAAAGCAAGCCACGCCCTCAGACAGCAAGCCACGCCCTCAGACAGCAAGCCACGCCCTCAGGCAGTGAGCCACGCCCTCAGACAGCGATCCACACCCTCTGACAGTGAGCCACGCCCTCAGAGAGCAAGCCACGCCTTCATGCAGCGAGCCACATCCTCAGATAGCAAGCCGTGTCCTCAGGCAGTGAGCCACGTCCTCAGACAGCGATCCACACCCTCTGACAGTGAGCCACGCCCTCAGAGAGCACGCCACGCCCTCAGGCAGTGAGTCACGCCCTCAGATAGCGAGCCATGCCCTCAGGCAGCGAGCCACACCCTCAGATAGCGAGCCACACCCTCAGACAGCGAGCCACACCCTCAGACAGCTGGCCACGCCCTCAGACAGCGAGTCTTGCCATTAGAGAGATATGCCCTCAGATCAAATCCTTGTACAGTACTATGTTCCCACAGATTTACTCTTTTCCACCAATCCCTGGTTCCGGATGCATGAACTCCTCTGAGGTTTTTTGGTTCGTTTGTTTGTTTTTTCTCTTAAAAAGCGAAGCTCATGGAAGAGCATGTTTGTGAGGTTTTGCAATTTTTGCAACACCAACCTCAACCCTCGAACCTCCGGATTTACTCCGGACTAACCTGCGTGAACACACCTGAAGTGAAAAAGACAAAGGTGTTAAGTTACCAACTAGCGAAGGTCACACTGAGCTACCAGCCCTGGGTTGAACCCAGTTTCAGTTTGCACAACCTCTTCAAACAGGTTTCTTTTGAGAGAAATAAGGAAAGGTCACTAGAAATACGAATAATTAGAAATACTAACATTTTGAGAGAAATACCGAACTTACCTGCATGAGGTACCATGTTTTTTTATTACCCCTCGCCAGAGGAGCGGGTATTGGATTTGAGTCCGTTTGTTTGTTTGTCTGTTTGTTTGTCTGTTTGTCCGCACAGAATAAATATAATTTTCTCTGCAACCGTTGGTCCGCTTGACAGGAAATTTTCACCATTGGTGCAATTCCACCTGTGTAATTTTTAATGATAATTATGGCGTCATAGGTCACGTGGTTCGGCCGCCATCTTGGGAAAATCGAAAAACTTTGCACCTCTATATCTCTGAAAGTGCTGAATAGAAAAAAAAATTGAGACATGGCTCATTGTAAAGAACTCTCTTTTAAAGAACTGTAAAGCTCATTGTAAAGAACTGTAAAGAAATTTGAAAATTAAATAACTGTTTAAACTAGTTTTACTAATGTCATCAGACAGAAATTCTGACATGATCACAGGCCCAAGATCTGTTTGCAAGAAAAACTAGAAAGCATCTGAAAATGCAAAGCCCGTCCGTGTCTGCTTTTGTATTCAGACTTCTTCCTCTTCCGTATGCTAAACATAACAAAAACGGTTTAAACTAGAACGGCACTCGGTGGAGCGCATACCTCCGCCAGGTTGAACAGTCTACGTTTTGTATCCCAATGATAGGCCGCATCTGGATTCGGACCTGAACCAAAATCTAATCGGCTTGATTTTGTCACCTAACCAACTCGTCCACCTAATTCTGTCATAATTCGTCCATAACTTTTTGAAATATCATGCTGTATATTGTTTTTGGCCCTATCACTCATTGGTGAAGAATCACTGAAGAAATTCAAAAATTCTCATATCCGGATCCTTCAAAATGTAATCATTACGTCCTTGTCACACACACAACCTGTTGAACAAGTTTCGTCCAAATCCATCCATAACTTTTTGAGATATCCTGCTATATGTTGGTTTTAGCCCTATCTCCCAATGGTGAAGAATCACTTAAAAAATTAAATAATTATCATATCCGAATCCATATTCAGATCTTCACTAAAATTGAATCGATTAGTCCTTGTCAGACACACAACCGGTCCACCAAGTTTCGTCCAAATCTATCCATAACTTTTTGACATATCCTGCTATATGTTGGTTTTAGCCCTATCTCTCAATGGTGAAGAATCACTAAAAAAATTAAATAATTCCCATATCCGAATCCATATTCAGATCTTCACCAAAATTGAATCGATTAGTCCTTGTCAGACACACAACATGTCCACCAAGTTTCGTCCAAATCCATCCACAACTTTTTGAGATATCCTGCTATGTATCGTTTTTGGCCCGATCTCCCAATGGTGAACAATCACTTTTTAAAATTCTATTAGCCGGATCCAAAGCCGGATCCTCACCAAAATCTAACCATTTCATCCTTGTTACATACTGTACATCTCTGCCAAATTTCGTCCGAATCCGTCCACAACTTTTTGAGATATGTTCACAAACGGACGGACAGACAAACAGACAGACAAACAGACAGACAGACAGACGGGTGAAAACATAACCTCCATCCACCTTTGGTAGTGGAAGTAACTACGAGGGGTGTTCAAAAGGTTCGGGGAACAGTATTTCTCGCCACATTAGAGCCATTGCTCTTTGCTCGTCATACATATACAGGTATGCTTGTGTTACGCCATGAGTTTCATTAACCCGACATTGTTTCAGGGTCCAAAATGGAACTTAACAAATTATGATTCCAACTAAAATCGAGCATGGCTGTCATCACGTTTTTTTTTTCAACGAAGGAGTCAGGTGTCCAGAAAATCCACAAATGCATGGTGGCCATGTTTGGCGAATGTGTGAACTCTTGCACTCCAGTACAGAAACATGTGGCTGACTTGGAGCACGACTGTGCATCGCTTGACGATGACACCAGATGAGGACGGCTGATAGATGCAACCGACACACAAACTATTCTGCAGGTAGAGGCGTTGATCACGGAAGATCACCAAAATATCCATAAAAGTTGGAATTTCTCAAGGCAAGCTTTTCACAATTGTCCATGGACACTTAGGAATGCCCAATGTCTGAGCACGATGGGCCTCCAGAAACCCCGACTCGTACGATTGACAGCAACAGCTGGCTTCATGTCGCAAGTGACTCAAGGTACATCCAACCGACTTTGCTCTTCTGGTAACTGGTGAGGAAATGTTGCCTCACCTCTGTGTTCCTGAAACCAATTCATGTGATAGAGGAACCGGGGATCATCGCCACCGTCTACATTTTCCACCCAAGTCTCAGCTGCCAAGGTTAAGGCCTGGATTTTCTGAAATGCCAAGGGAATCCTGTTGATGACCTACACGTCGCACAAAACTACGTACAATCATGTACTAGTTACACAGTACAATCGCAGGAGACTATCACCCTCCCCTCATGCAAAAAAATGTGTCGGGTCATCAAGGCCGAGGGATCTTGACCAGAAGTGTGTTCCTCGTACATGACAACATGCACAAGGCATGTTCTGCATTGACCTGTGGCCATGTTTGCCTGTGGCCTGATGGGCGTCCCCCATGAAGTTTGGACCGTTCACTTTTCGGTTTCGTCATTTGAAGTCTTGTGTGGCTGTCAATTTATGGCTATGGAGAACTTGTGATTAAAGCAACCAAGACGTGGCTGAAGGAGCCATCGGAAAACTTATTTGTCACTGGAATAGATAGTTTGAATGACAAATGGACTGAGCGTATTGAGGTCGAAGGACATTCTTGATGAAAAACATGTGCCAAGTCCTACAGGTGTCCATATGCTACATCCGCACTGTTCTCAAGACATCAAACAATGGACCCCTATCTCCCCCTCACCCTTATTCTATGCCCAATGGGGCCTACTCTATCCTTGAAAAGTTTTGTCCGGATCAAATAAACGGATTAAATAGACTCTTGGGATCACCCATGGGAATCCCACGGGCATGGAGGTGTATCGTTGCAATCGGTGCAGCCGTTTTGCGGTACCCGGGACAATAACGTTAGGCGGGAGTCCAAACCTGAAAATGCTGGAGACCAAAGCTGAAATTGTAAAAACAATATGGCCTATTTTACTCCATGGGGTCCCAGGATTACCCACCCAAAATATCGTTGCGATCGGTTCAGCCGTTTTTGCGGTACCTGGGAACAGACGGACGGACAGACAGACAGACAGACGGACGGACATTTGGTGAATTATAGTAAGATTACCCTTCCCCCTATTCCAAATGCTCCTCCCCAACCCCCCCCCCCACCCCCGCCCCTCCCCCATAAATCTCAAAATCTATTCCAGCTAATAACTTCATGTTTTCATCAATAACTCATTGAGGCCTACACTATCTCTACCAAGTTTTGTGGTGATCATTCGAGAACTTAATATAATTTTATCCGCTATCCTCCATATTCCAAACCCCCATAAATTGAAAAAACAATGAAAAACTCAAAACCTAATTATATATTTTTTCACCATAAATTCCCCATTATTCAATCCACGTTTGGTAGCATTGGGCCCCATAGGGCCTGACATCAACATGCAGACACCAATATAGAAAACCCCTCTATTTTACTCCCCATTGGTCCGCATCGTGGGTGTGAAGATTGGGTACGATCGCCCAAGCTTCTACAAAGATCACCCCTACCTCTGCCCAGGTCTCACAAGTGGAGGCCTTGAGTAAACTGTTGCTGCTTAGAACATCCATACATTGTACTCTTTGATATGTTTCAGGCCTTTGCAGTGTCAATCCCAAGTGACCCCCGGTTTAACTTGCACCACACGTACACACACACACACACACACACACACACACACGTACACACACACACACACACACACACATACACACACACACACCGACACACACACACACACACCGACAGACAGACAGACACACACACACACACACCGACAGACACACATACACACACACACCGACAGACAGACACACACACACACACCGACAGACACACACACACACACACACACAGACACACACACACACACACACACACACACCGACAGACACACACACACACACACACACCTACCAATATATGAGCTCCACTCTCTCCAGGACCCTGCAGTGTCTTGTTCTCTGTTGCTTCTCGAGTGGGTAGTGCTTCATTAAACTTACCATTAGACAGTTTTGTTGTAATCAGACCATCATTCTTAAATGTGAAAGTGGTACAGCAGCGGAACCACCAAATGGATGTAATGAAGGGAGATACCCAAACTGGCATTTCACCATTGTGTGTGTGATATACAAGTATTACACGAAGAAAGCCTGGTGAACGTAACTATCGTCATCATCATCGTCATACTAAAACACACAATTTGGTGTCTGTCTGTCTGACCGCGATACATTCGGTCGTTACTTATCCAATCTCAACCAAACTTGACAGGGCCAAAGGTCCCATGATGGAGGTCACATGATGGAGGTCACATGATGGAGGTCCTATGATGGAGGTTGTCGGGACTTAATTTTACTCCCTCTTCAAGGTGGTTTTCCACCTTGGGTGAAATCCGCATTAAGGTGTAATAGATCGTTTATTGTGACTTTTTTCCAAGGCCGCTTCTATAAAGAAAAGTAATAACAACACTGATGATAACAGCCTAATATTATGAGGGGTGTGTAACCGGCACCTGGTTGAACGAACATCCATGACACATAGAGCTTCCTAGTCAGTTACACCGTTAGTATATGTGCCCAGTAGGTCCCCACCCGTTGTCTAAAGGGTAACGGGGTAGATGCGTTGTGTGGGTTTACACACACATACATACATACATAGAAACAAACATACATACACACGTACATACATACATACATACATACATACATACATACACACACATACATACACACACATACATACACACATACATACACACACATACATACATACATAGAAACATACATACATACATACATACATACACACATAGATACACACACATACATACATACAAACATACATACATACACACATACATACACACATACATACACACATACATACACACACATACAAACACACATAGATACATACATACATATACATATACATACATACATACATACATACACACATAGATACATACATACATACACATACATACACGCACATACATACATACACACATACATACATTCACACATACATACACACATACATACATACACACATAGATACATACACACATACATACACACATACATACATACACATATACAGACACACAGACACCCATACACACAAACACACACCCATACACACAGACACATACATGCACACACATACACACATACACACACACACACCCATACACACAGACATACATACACACACATACACATACAGACACACACCCATACACACAGACACATACATACACACACATACACACATACACACACACACACACACGTACACACACGTACACACACACACACACACACACATACACACATACACACATACACACACACACACACACACACAGAGACGCACATACACACACACCGACAGACACACATACACACACACACACACCTACCAATATATGAGTAATTTTATAAGTGTTAAAAACCCTGATATTTTATGGTCCAAGACGTGAAATATGTGTGAAAAGACATTCCGTTCGCTTTCTCTGTTCTATTTTCCACCAACATGTCCGCATCACGGTCCGTAACCTGAAAAGGTTATTCCTTGTACATTATATAACAGAAGTGATTTGTCACGGAGTATAAAACACTGATTTTGTGTGGTGTTTGAGTGTGTACAATTCCTGTTAGTACCAGCAGGTAGTATGTGCTTCATTGTAAATGGGCACAGTTTGTGTTGCCCGATAGATCATGCCATTGGCATTCCTGTCATGCACCACCAAGTCCACGTCGAGAGGCTCCTTCACCCTGGAATTTGTCTGTTATTGGGGTTTATGGGCCTCATAGCTAGGCCTGGTCTGGAATCAATGCCTACTTTGTTCATGTGATGTTGTGTTCACTGCCAACAAAACACTCACTCGCCTTCGCAGCTCCTGTTGGTTTCCGTCCAAAGGGACAAGTATTGCTCACAAGTCCAGTGCGAGGCTTATGGGTGTTTGTGAATGTCTTGGACACTTGTTCCTTACCCGTCATCCATTTCCCAGCTTTTCCTTCCTCAAATTGAGCTTGGCATTCCAATAATTGGATTCTCTGATTCCTTATTCCTTACCTTTTTTGTTATTGGAGAGATCTCTAGTATCGTCACTGATAGATTAACCTTTAAATACTAAAAACAAAACTGTTCACCAATTTCAGATTATAACGGTGACTTTGGTAACAAGTTTTATGATTGCTCGTCGAACAAGGTCCAAGGGATAACATCGAGGTAGTTGCGTAGAGTCGCGTTATGATGAGCAATCCGTAAAGTGGACTGATCGGCCTCTCGGTAATTCACATTATATACGACCACCCTACCCCAAAAATGAATAAAATTCACATTATATAGCGTCTCGCCCCCTGAACCCACCCTACCCCAAAAATTAATAAAGTTCACATTATATAGGGTCTCGCCCCCTGAACCCACCCTACCCCAAAAATTAATAAAGATCACATTATATAGGGTCTCGCCCCCTGAACCCACCCTACCCCAAAAATTAATAAAGTTCACATTATATAGGGTCTCGCCCCCTGAACCCACCCTACCCCAAAAATTAATAAAGTTCACATTATATAGGGTCTCACCTCCTGAACCCACCCTACCCCAAAAATTAATAAAGTTCACATTATATAGGGCCTCGCCCCCTGAACCCACCCTACCCCAAAAATTAATAAAGATCACATTAGATAGGGTCTCACCCCCTGAACCCACCCTACCCCCAAAATTAATAAAGTTCACATTATATAGCGTCTCGCCCCCTGAACCCACTCTACCCCAAAAATTAATAAAGTTCACATTATATAGTGTCTCATCTCCTGAACCCACCCTACCCCAAAAATGAATAAAGTTCATATTATATAGCGTCTCGCCCCCTGAACCCACCCTACCCCAAAAATTAATAAAGTTCACATTATATAGTGTCTCATCTCCTGAACCCACCCTACCCCAAAAATGAATAAAGTTCATATTATATAGCGTCTCGCCCCCTGAACCCACCCTACCCCAAAAATTAATAAAGTTCACATTATATAGGGTCTCATCTCCTGAACCCACCCTACCCCAAAAATGAATAAAGTTCATATTATATAGGGTCTCATCCCCTGAACCCACCCTACCCCAAAAATTAATAAAGTTCACATTATATAGGGTCTCGCCCCCTGAACCCACCCTACCCCAAAAATTAATAAAGTTCACATTATATAGTGTCTCATCTCCTGAACCCACCCTACCCCAAAAATGAATAAAGTTCATATTATATAGGGTCTCATTCCCTGAACCCACCCTACCCCAAAAATTAATAAATGTCATATTATATAGGGTCTCATCCCCTGAACCCACCCTACCCCAAAAATTAATAAAGGTCATATTATATAGGGTCTCATCCCCTGAACCCACCCTACCCCAAAAATGAATAAAGTTCACATTATATAGGGTCTCGCCCCCTGAACCCACCCTACCCCAAAAATGAATAAAGTTCACATTATATAGGGTCTCGCCCCCTGAACCCACCCTACTCCAAAAATGAATAAAGTTCACATTATATAGGGTCTCATCCCCTGAACCCACCCTACCCCAAAAATGAATATAGTTCACATTATATAGGGTCTCGCCCCCTGAACCCACCCTACTCCAAAAATGAATAAAGTTCACATTATATAGGGTCTCATCCCCTGAACCCACCCTACTCCAAAAATGAATAAAGTTCACATTATATAGGGTCTCGCCCCCTGAACCCACCCTACCCCAAAAATGAATAAAGATCACATTATATAGGGTCTCGCCCCCTGAACCCACCCTACCCCAAAAATTAATAAAGATCACATTATATAGGGTCTCGCCCCCTGAACCCACCCTACCCCAAAAATTAATAAAGTTCACATTATATAGGGTCTCATCTCCTGAACCCACCCTACCCCAAAAATGAATAAAGTTCACATTATATAGGGTCTCGCCCCCTGAACCCACCCTACCCCAAAAATGAATAAAGTTCACATTATATAGGGTCTCATCCCCTGAACCCACCCTACTCCAAAAATGAATAAAGTTCACATTATATAGGGTCTCGCCCCCTGAACCCACCCTACCCCAAAAATGAATAAAGTTCACATTATATAGGGTCTCATCTCCTGAACCCACCCTACCCCAAAAATGAATAAAGTTCACATTATATAGCATCTCGCCCCCTGAACCCACCCTACCCCAAAAATTAATAAAGATCACATTATATAGGGTCTCGCCCCCTGAACCCACCCTACTCCAAAAATGAATAAAGTTCACATTATATAGGGTCTCGCCCCCTGAACCCACCCTACCCCAAAAATTAACAAAGATCACATTATATAGGGTCTCGCCCCCTGAACCCACCCTACCCCAAAAATTAATAAAGTTCACATTATATAGGGTCTCATCTCCTGAACCCACCCTACCCCAAAAATGAATAAAGTTCACATTATATAGGGTCTCATTCCCTGAACCTACCCTACCCCAAAAATGAATAAAGTTCATATTATATAGGGTCTCATTCCCTGAACCCACCCTACCCCAAAAATTAATAAATATCATATTATATAGGGTCTCATCCCCTGAACCCACCCTACCCCAAAAATTAATAAAGGTCATATTATATAGGGTCTCATCCCCTGAACCCACCCTACCCCAAAAATTAATAAAGTTCACATTACTAGGGCATTGCCCGTACTATATCTATATCTAAAATTATATCCCCCCCCTCTATTTACATGAAATGGTTTGGTCCAAAGCGAACGGCTTCCGGAGTTTGGTAAAGAAATCGCCATCGCGTGCACAAACGCGCAGGAAAGCGAATGAATCGCAAATTCGGTTTTATTAGTTTTAAAACATAGTTTAACGCCAACATAGTTTGCAAACGTGAAATAAATGAATACGCTCTCAAATGTGCCATCCGAGGCAGAGTGTGTCCTCCACGTTCGGCACACGCGATCGTTCGCTGCTCTCTGATTGGTTGAATCGTTTTTTGGACATAGCTCGGTAAGTAATTGTCCGATTAATATGAAACCTTGAAAAGGCACATCCTCGGGTCCCCAGCAATATACCTGGCAAGTTAAAAGTATATCGGACCCGTGGTTGTCGAGAAACAGCGGTCACAGACAAACAAACGTACAGACGTACAAACGTACAGAGATTACTGGAATTATAGATAGATATAGTGTCTCGCCCCCTGAAGCCACTCTACCCCAAAAATTAATAAAGATCACATTATATAGGGTCTCGCCCCCTGAACCCACCCTACCCCCAAAATTAATAAAGTTCACATTATATAGCGTCTCGCCCCCTGAACCCACTCTACCCCAAAAATTAATAAAGATCACATTATATAGGGTCTCGCCCCCTGAACCCACCCTACCCCAAAAATTAATAAAGGTCATATTATATAGGGTCTCGCCCCCTGAACCCACCCTACCCCAAAAATTAATAAAGTTCACATTATATAGAGTCTCGCCCCCTGAACCCACCCTACCCCAAAAATGAATAAAGATCACATTCTCGCCCCCTGAACCCACCCTACCCCAAAAATGAATAAAGTTCACATTATATAGGGTCTCATCCCCTGAACCCACCCTACCCCAAAAATTAATAAAGATCACATTATATAGGGTCTCGCCCCCTGAACCCACCCTACCCCAAAAATTAATAAAGTTCACATTATATAGGGTCTCATCTCCTGAACCCACCCTACCCCAAAAATTAATAAAGTTCACATTATATAGGGTCTCATCCCCTGAACCTACCCTACCCCAAAAATTAATAAAGTTCATATTATATAGGGTCTCATTCCCTGAACCCACCCTACCCCAAAAATTAATAAATGTCATATTATATAGGGTCTCATCCCCTGAACCCACCCTACCCCAAAAATTAATAAAGGTCATATTATATAGGGTCTCATCCCCTGAACCCACCCTACCCCAAAAATTAATAAATGTCATTATATAGGGTCTCATCCCCTGAACCCACCCTACCCCAAAAATTAATAAAGGTCATATTATATAGGGTCGCATCCCCTGAACCCACCCTAACCCAAAAATTAATAAAGATCACATTAGATAGGGTCTCACCCCCTGAACCCACCCTACCCCCAAAATTAATAAAGTTCACATTATATAGCGTCTCGCCCCCTGAACCCACTCTACCCCAAAAATGAATAAAGTTCACATTATATAGGGTCTCGCCCCCTGAACCCACCCTACCCCAAAAATGAATAAAGTTCACATTATATAGGGTCTCATCCCCTGAACCCACCCTACCCCAAAAATTAATAAAGTTCACATTATATAGGGTCTCGCCCCCTGAACCCACCCTACCCCAAAAATTAATAAAGATCACATTAGATAGGGTCTCACCCCCTGAACCCACCCTACCCCCAAAATTAATAAAGTTCACATTATATAGGGTCTCATCTCCTGAACCCACCCGACCCCAAAAATTAATAAAGTTCATATTATATAGGGTCTCATTCCCTGAACCCACCCTACCCCAAAAATTAATAAAGTTCACATTATATAGTGTCTCATCTCCTGAACCCACCCTACCCCAAAAATGAATAAAGTTCACATTATATAGGGTCTCATCCCCTGAACCCACCCTACCCCCAAAATTAATAAAGTTCACATTATATAGCGTCTCGCCCCCTGAACCCACCCTACCCCAAAAATTAATAAAGTTCACATTATATAGGGTCTCATCTCCTGAACCCACCCGACCCCAAAAATTAATAAAGTTCATATTATATAGGGTCTCATTCCCTGAACCCACCCTACCCCAAAAATTAATAAAGTTCACATTATATAGTGTCTCATCTCCTGAACCCACCCTACCCCAAAAATGAATAAAGTTCACATTATATAGGGTCTCATCCCCTGAACCCACCCTACCCCAAAAATTAATAAAGTTCACATTATATAGGGTCTCGCCCCCTGAACCCACCCTACCCCAAAAATTAATAAAGATCACATTATATAGGGTCTCGCCCCCTGAACCCACCCTACCCCAAAAATTAATAAAGTTCACATTATATAGGGTCTCGCCCCCTGAACCCACCCGACCCCAAAAATGAATAAAGTTCACATTATATAGGGTCTCATCCCCTGAACCCACCCTACCCCAAAAATTAATAAAGTTCACATTATATAGGGTCTCGCCCCCTGAACCCACCCTACCCCAAAAATTAATAAAGATCACATTATATAGGGTCTCGCCCCCTGAACCCACCCTACCCCAAAAATTAATAAAGTTCACATTATATAGGGTCTCATCTCCTGAACCCACCCTACCCCAAAAATGAATAAAGTTCACATTATATAGGGTCTCATCCCCTGAACCTACCCTACCCCAAAAATTAATAAAGTTCATATTATATAGGGTCTCATTCCCTGAACCCACCCTACCCCAAAAATTAATAAATGTCATATTATATAGGGTCTCATCCCCTGAACCCACCCTACCCCAAAAATTAATAAAGGTCATATTATATAGGGTCTCATCCCCTGAACCCACCCTACCCCAAAAATTAATAAAGTTCACATTATATAGGGTCTCGCCCCCTGAACCCACCCTACCCCAAAAATTAATAAAGATCACATTAGATAGGGTCTCACCCCCTGAACCCACCCTACCCCCAAAATTAATAAAGTTCACATTATATAGCGTCTCGCCCCCTGAACCCACCCTACCCCAAAAATTAATAAAGTTCACATTATATAGGGTCTCATCTCCTGAACCCACCCTACCCCAAAAATGAATAAAGTTCACATTATATAGTGTCTCATCTCCTGAACCCACCCTACCCCAAAAATGAATAAAGTTCACATTATATAGGGTCTCATCCCCTCCCCCATGTTTGCCATACACACTTGGAATACTTTAGGAATTCTACTCTCGGAATTCCAGTTTTATTCGGCCGGACACGATGTGTCTAAGTCGGTTTTCTGGGTAATTGTTTCCCGGTGAGCCAAAGTTTAACTGTATTTATTATTATAATGCGACTTCCAAATGAAGATTGTGTTTCTGGAATTTCCTCCTTTGCCCGCTGCCCCAAAGCCCAGCCCAGGTTGATTCTTTCCAGGATAACCCAGCCTTTGTTACTTATGATTTGACCTCACTGATGATGTAATGGTATTCTTAGGTGCTTTCATGCAGCCACACAAAGCCAGGAAGTTTTAATGTGGATCACTCGCTTCCTGTTAGCCTTTCACATTCCCTGTTAAACTTCACGACGTGGTCTGCGAGCATTTGTGAGAAACGCACCAATCCTTTGTAGCCTGTGTGGGTTCGTGATCGAAGTGGATAGTCGTGTTTTGATTGAACTACATTCGCATCAGAGACTCAAATGCACTCTGTCTCTCCTTCTCTCTTGCTGATGAACCGCAGGAGGCGTTTGTGGAATTGTATGGCAGCGGAATGGCCCACGAGCAGCCTGCCCAAGACAACATGTGGCCCTCCTTACAGGCTGTGCTCGGCCTTGCTGCCGTCGGAGCCTGTCTCACGGTCGGAGCTTTGATGGCTCACAAATGATGTCCGCCACTCCTGGGAACCTTTCTGCCCGGTTGTCGTCCAACGGCATCTATTCGGCCCTCCACGCCCCTGGCCCCCCGTTTGTCTGCTTCTTCCTCCCCCCTCTTCTCCATCTTGAAGGTTCCACAAATCTTCAACACCATGCGAAGAAAACAGCCTACAAACCTGCTGCTCATCTTTGTGCAGACCTGCGCTGCCACTTAATTAGTTTGGTTTTGGTATTTTAATTGTTGTTGTGACGTTAGAGTTGTTTTAAGTTTTGTTCTTGCACTTTCTTATTTACAAAATGTAGCAAAACTGATTTAAAGGAAACACAGGATAACCGTTTTCTGTCCAAGTGGAAAACGGTTTCTTCATGTTTGGTATTTTGTATTTTAACATGTGGTGGGCACGGTACCTAAATTATCAGAGTGCGTGCGTTACGTTGCGTCTGATGCTAATTCTTTCCCATTATCATCAGTCCTTCCAGACCACCTGCCTCCCTTTGAAAGAAGCACTTGACCACACTCCGAAGCTTATGAACATCATCGATTATTCATCCAAGTAATTTTATTGCAGTCGACACTTCAAGCAGCAGAGCAGTTTCAGCACAAAGGTTCTACAAATTTCATTCTTTAAGTTTCTTGGACTGACGTAAGCTCAAGCCTTTTTTTCGTTTTATTTTTTTACTCCGGTGTGCGAGTCTTTCCGAGTACGCGTCGCTTGGTTCGGAATGGCCTCTTGCCGAGTGTGCTACACGTAGTGCCATATCGTTCTCAGATTTAAACTGTAGCTTAGAATGTCTTGAGGGAGTCAATCGTAGCTGTGGACATCCCCTATATTATCAAAAGTATTGGGACAGTAAGGAAATGTGCAGGGTGATGCAAGCGTTTATTGAATGCGTGGCGGCAGCGGAATGGTCCACGAGCGGCCTGCCCAAGACAACGTCGGAGCCTGTCTTACAGTCGGAGCTTTGATGGCAAATGATGTCTGCCACTCCTTTCTGCCCAGTTGTCATCCAATCCTAACATGTCACGTTTACTAACACTTCATACCCAAATTTGGCAGATATCGGGCATCGGGTTCTGTCGTGTCTGATTTGGAGTAAGTGCGAGTTTAGTTAGGGGGTCGTGGTCCGGTCGCTTTCGCCTTCGATGAGCATTCCAAGCCCTGCTAGAGCGGCCCATTTGGATCGAAGTCGACGCTATCGTTCGGCCGTCGTAGATTTTCATCGTGTTTGCGTTCCTCAAAATTACTTCTTGCAGACAGCAGGATGGCAAGGTGCGTTGTCGTGGTGGTAGACAGAACTGCACTTGTGTATTATTGCGTTAAAGCCAGCCTCACCGCGTAGTCCAAGGTGTCATGGACACCTTTAGGAAGCGCGTGCCGCTTCGTAGAGCATGGGGGTAAATTATGCACTTGTGGGTTTGGGAGTGTTCGTTTCGATTCTAGACTTGCCATCCCATTGCTCTCGGTAATCTAGCGTAGGTATCGTCGCAAATACCACGGTGTTTGCATCGTATGATGATCAAGTTGCATTGACTTCCAAGTGACCTGAAGCGTCCCAAATGAAGACGTGCGAGTGAAAAGAAAATGGCTTTCATGGCGAGAGGCAGTTTCATCTCTGCATTCTCATGTCATGCCTGGTAAGCACTCCATCGCAATGGAACTAACTAGTGGACGCAAACCCACGATTCCGTTGGCTGTCGAGATATTACCAGATAAAGCGTTAGACTATGCTGGAAAAGGTTGCACAGCACTTTTTCTTTTTCGTGACACAAAGTGTATTTCGTCGCTACCACCAAAATCAGCAGCATATGTTACGCCGAAGTACAATTGAAAGACATCCCTTGTTGCTATCCCGATAACAGTACTCGCCATCTGTAATAACAGCGATGTGGGATTCGCATTGAAACTCCAGGTGTGTACGTGAGAGACATGACCACCTCGCACATTATCAGCAAATGTTCCCAAACGAGAAAGTAACGTCGCACTTGTTCCAAAAAACAATTTTTTCATTTCATCGTTACACCAGCACTATCAGTCCCCGTCGCTTGTTTTCCTTTGGCAAAGATTAGATAATGCAGATGCTGGTCTTTCTGCTAGGTTTATATTCAATGATTCATGTGCTGCTCAGTTTTAAAGAATCGCTCCAAGTAGTGTCGTGGCTTGCACGGCTCACTTTATGTGTGACACACATGGGCGCAGACTACATGTAGGCCTCGGACTAATCGAGCTATTCTTGAAGCTTCACCCAGATAAAGGGAACAGACAAAATAAAAAACAATAGTTGTTTAATGTCCGTTTCCGTGTACGTGGAAAGAAAATAATATTTCTATATTTGCTATCAACACCATGAGCATGGCAGGAAGTCAGTGTTACACGTAGTAGATATACAGAAGCACAGGTAAGGCACTTATTTAACTTTACTGCCTCTCGCTGGGGTGCACCGCAAGTCCTTGTTTTTATTTTGTCGCTTTCGATTTCCTGGTGTTTGCTTCCGAATGTTTTTTGCAAAGTTGTTGTCTGAAAGTGACTCGGGTTATTATTGCGTAGGCGTTTGAAGATGGACGGAAATATCCTTTAACCTATTTAATATCCACAGCAAGAGAAGACCACAATGTTTTTTGGTCCGTGAATGGTCCCGATTTCTGTTCGTCAACCGGCGTACGATGAGCAAATGAACGATGCGGAGTGCCGTTGTGTATCGGGGAAGCAGGTGTGATGTGCGAGTCGAACGCGGTCATTGAAGTTTCGTTTCATAAATGCAGATGCAAGCATTGACTGGATACTCTTCCGAGAGCCCTCAAAGTTTGTGGAAGCTGGGACACGTCCCGGATCTGAAGCCTTAAAGTTAGTGGAAGCTAGGACGTGTCCCGGATCGGAAGCCTCGAAGTTTGTGGAAGCTGGGACGCATCCCAGATCCGGAGCCTCGAGGTTTGTGGAAGCCGGGACGCGTCCCGGAATTGGAGCCTCGAAGTTTGTGGAAGCCGGGACACGTCTTGGATCCGGGGCCTCGAGGTTTGCGGAAGCCGGGACGCGTCCTGGATCCGGAGCCTCAAAGTTTATGGAAGCCGGGACGCGTCCTGGATCCGGAGCCTTGAAGTTTGTGGAAGCCGGGATGCATCCCAGATCCAGAGCCTCAAAGTTTGTGGAAGCTGGGACACGTCCCGGATCTGAAGCCTCGAAGTTAGTGGAAGCTAGGACGCGTCCCGGATCGGAAGCCGCGAAGTTTGTGGAAGCTGGGACGCATCCCGGATCCGGAGCCTCGGAGTTTGTGGAAGCCGGGACATGTCCCGGATCCGGAGCCTTGAAGTTTGTGGAAGCCGGGACGCATCCCGGATCCGGAGCCTCAAAGTTTGTGGAAGCCGGGACGCGTCCCAGATCTGAAGCCTCGAAGTTTGTGGAAGCCGGGACGCGTCTCAGATCCAGAGCATGTACATTTCCTTCGAGTGCGAGGTCTGCGGGTGAGGGTCTTCAACCAAAGACAATGATCTCGATTCCTGTGAGACGATTTGTAAGAGAAATTTTAGCATCGATAACGCTTTATATGTGCCTTAACATGTAGCCTTAGAACAACAAAACCATTTACACTGCATATGTACACACTATGTGCATGTTGTCATTTCGACGTTTTACGATGTCCGATGCTCTTGTACTAAAGTCGAGCTGTGCCCTGAAAGCTCCTCTAGGTAAACGGGACTTTCCCGACAGCACCTCGTTTAACGATGTCACGCGTCCGATAAACGTGACACCTCGTGACGACGAGCAACTTCAAATAATACTGTAGACATATAGTCCGATCAATGAATGTGAAGTTTG
The DNA here is from genome assembly GCF_964187855.1 of Myxine glutinosa. NCBI lineage: Eukaryota > Metazoa > Chordata > Myxini > Myxiniformes > Myxinidae > Myxine > Myxine glutinosa. The sequence goes on from NC_136262.1 coordinate 111,476,126, forward strand.
ACCACATTTTGTTTTTACGTGTTACTTTCATGTTCCCAATGTTTTTTTTTGTTTTTTTTGGCATTTTGTGTGACATGTTAGCGTCATTTACTATTTACTTGTGTTGGTTGTGCCTTGTGTGCAGAGCTTTGTAATGTTTTCAGCACTTTATTCCGTTCCCCGTTCCAAAAGACTGAAGAGTCCATCGTTTGCCAGAAGTTTTTGTTTTTGTGTTTCGAAGTTTTTCGGTTTCTCCTTTTGGCTCCGTCGTTTTGTTCTCAACCGAAAGTATGTTTTTGCATATTGGATTTTCATCTTGTAGCATATACAATTTTGTTTTGGCTTTGAGTGCTCATTCGTCTATATTATTGATAACTTAAGTGAAATTTGCCTCCAAGGTACCTAGAAAACATAACACAGTCAAAGAAGCACATAAGGTATTTTAACTTGTTTAGCATAAAGTTACGTACTTGTGAAGTTTAACTTTAATCTCTGCCCATGTATGTGTTCATCTGTTTATTTCCAAAACAATATATAGAGTATTACAACTTACATGATGTTGTGTGTCTGATTTCTTCACCGCACGGTGTTTGATACTTTTACAAATTGTTACATGGCCACAATGTTCTGCAGGTGATATTAATCAGGTAGACACTTCCTTTTTACCTCTGCCACCGAAGGTGGACGGAGGTTATCTTTTCGTCCCTGTCTGTCTGTCAGCAGGATATCTCAAAAAAGTTGGGGACGGATTCGGACGAAATTTCGTGGAGAGGTTGGGTGTTTGACAAGGACGAAATGATTAGATTTTGGTGAAGATCCGGATCTGAGAATCTTTTAAGTGATGCTTCACCATTGAGAAATAAGGCCAAAAAAAACGATATATATATATATATATATATATATATAAAACATGATATTTCAAAAATCTATGGACGGATATGACAAAACTTGGTGTATGAGTTGGTTAGGTGACAAGAACAAGTCGATTAGATTTTGGTTCAGGTCAGAATCCAGATCCGGCCTATCAGTGACATACAAAACGTAAACTGTTCAGCCTCGCGGAGGTATGCACTCTACAGAGTGAGTGCCGTTCTGGTTAGCCCGTCCCCCACGCAGCAGGAAATGGGATTTTGCAATGACTTCTGTGTGTCTTTTTTTTTTTTTTTTTTTTTTTTTTTTTGTATACAAGATCGAGGCTCGTGAAAGAGCGAACTGTTCTGTTCTGTTCGGGCCATTACTTTTTTTGAGCTTTTTGCCATTAAATTTCTAACAAAGTTTTATTATGTGAATATGGAAAAGAGAAATTAATAATTTGGTCAAAAGGTCAAAGGTCAGAATCACTTAAAATTATCAATTTTCTTCCAATTGACCTGATATTTAATTATCATTTGAGTTTTGCCATCACATTTTCAAGAAAGCTTTATTATGAGAACATGGAGGACAAATTAATAATTTGGTAAAAAGGTCAAAGGTCAGAATCATATAAAATCATCAATTTTCTTCCAATTGACCTGATATTTAATTATCATTTGAGTTTTGCCATCACATTTTCAAGAAAGCTTTATTACGAGAACATGGAGGACAAATTAATAATTTGGTAAAAAGGTCAAATGTCCGAATCACATAAAATCGTCAATTTTCATCCTATTGACCTGAAATTTAATGAATTTGCATATTAGCTCTCACTTAATTGGGTCACCAATCAAAAGCTAGAAGCCGATCAAAAGGTCACGGTTGCATAAAATCGTCAATTTTAATCCGCTTTGAAATTTTAAACTGGAAATTTGAGCAGGCTTTACATATTGGATCACTGAAGCCTATTGCTTCAAAAGGTCATGGTCACTTGATATCGTCAATTTTTTTATATTTCTTTCAGCTGTTTTCGTCATGTTTGGCATATGGAAGACAAAGTCTGAATACAAAGCGGATGCGGTTGGGCTTTGCATTTTCAGATGTTTTATAGTTACCATTTGAAATGGGAATGATTTCAATCTGTGCTGTGATTTGACCACATGAGTTGAGACAGGACATCTTATCAAGTAAGGAAATTGCATCTGCAGTGGTGTTGTGGAGGGGGAGTAAAGAATCGATTTTCTTCCAATTGATATTCCAATCAATGTTTTCAATCCAATTTCAATCCAAATTTTTTCAATTTTTTTTTCAATCAAATCAATCCAACCAATTTTCTTCCAATCAATTATATCTTCCAATTCTTCCAATAGGATGTCGGTTCTTTTACCCCGTAAGATTTTACAAAAATTTGCACATTGATTACATGAAGATCATGACGTAGATTTGAAATGTAAAAAGAGGACAATTAGAGTTTTGGACACTTCTCAGTGTGGAAGCTTATATCCTGGTTTTTATATTTCAAATATATTCTCTTATTACAAATCAGATGACATCATGAACCGTGCTCTACACGTTTCCTTGGCGAGAGTTACAATCCTGGATGTGTCGCTGTTTCACATCGGGGAGGGGAGGAGGCTGTTTCACAGCACCACTTGGTTGTCTGCGACGTAAGGGTGAAAGGTGCGAGGAGAGCTCGGCGGGTGAAGTACCAACCGAGAATGAAGGTGTGGAGGTTGAAAGAGGTGACAGTAAGGGAGGCATTAAAAGAGAGGCTGAGTAGGGTCGAGGATGATGTGGTTGAGCTTGAAAGTGGTTGGATGTCAATGAAAGCTAGTCTGTTGGGAGCCGTTGGTGAGGTATGTGGATGGACAAAAGGACCACCGAGGCACTCGGAAACATGGTGGTGGGATGATGAAGTTGGAAAGAGGATTGACGAGAAGAGGAAGAAGTTCAAGGAGTGGCAGAAGGCGAAGGGTACGGGAGCAGAAACAGCAGAGCATGAAAGTTATAAGGCAGCCAGGAAGGCTGCAAAGAAAGAGGTAGCAAAGGCGCAGGAGGCATGTAGGAAAATGTTTGGAGAACGCTTGGATTCGGAAGAGGGTCAGAAAGCAGTATTCAGGATTGCAAAGCAGATAGCGAAAGAGAGGTGTGATGTGATGGGGGTGAGCTGCTTGAAGGATGAAGTGGGACAAATCGTTGTCGACCCAGATGGAATTAAAGGAAGATGGAAAAGATATATGGAAATGCTGTTGAATACAGAGAATGAATGGGATGGCAACATAGAGAGTAACCCAGTTTTAGGACCGGCAGAGAAGATAACTGAGAAGGAAGTTGAGGAAGCGATAAAAGCAATGAAGGGTACAAAAGCGGGAGGGCCGACGAGAGTTGTGGGAGATATGTTGAAGGCAGCAGGAAGTTGGGGTGTGAAGAGAATGACAGAGATCTGTAATCTGGTGGTGAAAGAAGGCCGCATTCCAGTGGATTGGGAACTGAGTACCCTCGTCCCTCTATACAAGGGGAAAGGTGACCCTCTGGAGTGTGGCTCGTACCGAGCGATAAAGTTATTGGAGCATGGAATGAAGGTATTGGAAAGGGTGTTGGAGAGGAGGATAAGGAAGAAAGTGAAGATCGACGAAATGCAGTTTGGATTTATGCCAGGAAGAGGAACGACAGACGCGCTTTTCATTGTGAGGGAGAAGTACATGGAGAAGAGGAAGAAGTTGTTTCTTGGGTTTGTTGATCTGGAGAAAGCATTCGATCGGGTTCCACGCAAAGTATTGACATGGGCATTGAGGAAGTTAGGAGTGGAGGAATGGTTGATCAGAGTAGTGATGGCAATGTACAAAAGAGCGTGCACAACTGTAAGGACGAAGGACGGGAACAGTGGTGAGTTTGAGGTGAAGGTGGGAGTGCATCAGGGGTCGGTACTAAGTCCACTACTATTTGTAGCTGTGATGGAGGTGCTGGCTCAGAACGTAAAGGAGGGTTTACCGTGGGAGTTGTTGTATGCAGATGACCTGGTGTTGATTGCGGAAAGTATGGATGGACTGAAGGAAAATATGAACACGTGGAAGGAATGTATGGAGACAAAAGGTCTGAAGGTGAATATCGGAAAGACGAAGGTGATGGCAAGTGGTAAAGCATGTGGTGAGGTGGAAAGAACTGGGAAGTGGCCCTGTGCTGTGTTTCGGAAGGGTGTCGGAGTGAACTCCATTCAGTGTACAATGTGCGCTGAGTGGGTTCATCAAAAATGTAGTGGTCTGAGAGGGTCATTAACCAGTGTGGCAGCTACATTCAAATGTAAGGTGTGCACAGAGGGAGCTGCAGATGGAGGAAATGTTGAGTTGGATCTTGGAGACGGCATGAAGCTGGAAGGTGTGAAAACATTTTGCTACCTCGGAGACATGCTGAATGGAGAAGGTGGATCAGACTCGGCAACGGTTGCTCGAGTGAGATGTGCATGGAAGAAGTTTCGGGAATTGAGTGGCTTGCTGATGATGAGGGGAGTGTCGTTGAAGCTGAAGGGAAAGGTGTATGCTGCATGTGTGAGAAGTGTTATGATTTATGGGAGCGAGACATGGGTAATGAACGTAGAGCAGCAACGAAGGTTGGAAAGGGTGGAAATGCGAATGGTTCGACGGATGTGCGGAGTATCGTTGAGAGAGAGGAAGACAAGTGATGAATTGCGAAAGATGATGGGAATCGAGCCTGTGATTGATGCTGTGAAGAGGAACAGGTTGAGATGGTTTGGTCATGTGTTGAGGAAGGATGAAAGTGACTGGTGAGAAGAGTGATGGAAATGAATGTAGAAGGAAGTAGAAGACGGGGAAGACCGAGAAAGACTTGGCTAAAGATGGTGGAAGAAGAAATGCGGGCAAGGGGGTTAACAAGGAGAGATGCAGAAAATAGGGCAAAATGGAGAAGATTGTCATGGGGACCGCAAGGCTAACCCCTGCTCTAGCAGGGAAAATGGCCTTTAAAATGCATGTTGTTGTGTTGTTGTTGATGTGTCGCCATTCTGACACAGGAAGTCAGGGTTGGAATTTGTTCATTGTTCCGGCGATAACTCACCGACTCTTCGGGAAGGACACCGCAGGATCAATGCTGAGAGACAGGATCCCCACGTTCAACGTCCAACCAAGGGACAGCACACATTGATGGATCACCCAGCTTGTAGATGACAGTTTATAGTTGGGTCGGGATTGAAACCCGGGCTAGACATCTTAGAGGCGAGTGTGCGTACCTCCAGACCATCATGTCAGCTTATTACAAATGCATAATAATATTGCACTTTTCTACAATTATGTCATAACCTGATGCTATATTGATGAACAGATGGAACTCAGGGATGGTGGTGGTTCCTCACGTGCAGCGGTGGCCAAAGCTTACGGACAATGAACTGTCATCCCAGAGGTCACGGATTCAAATTTGGGAGAAGGCCACCATGTTGAGGATTCTGATTCTAAACTTCTTGAAACTGAACTAGTTTAACTTGTCATGTAGCTATAGCTGCCAAAATTTGGCTGGAGTGCTTATTGATGATCACCAAGAAGGAGGTAGTCTCCCCGCAACTCTAACATCAAAAGCATGGAAATGAATAAATGATGAAAGGTCCAAGGTGTGCTCCACATGTAATACCAGAAAACACTGCAGTCGAGTCTGTGCTCTTAGGGCAGCTAGAAAAGAAACCTTTGATAGTGCAACTTGCCCCTCAAAAAAATCCCCTTAAATTAATGGGATGGAGAGAGGAGTGGACACAAATCTAAATCTATCTGTTCCAGCTACCAAGTACATTTCGGTGGTGCTGCGGACAACTAGAGACTTCACAAGTGAAGTCTTTGGTTTCTTAGCGACTATTGAAAGTGCATCTCAGTGATGTGTTGGGTGTGCCTCCATTGTTCCTTTCCAGCAGGAAATATGGCTTAGACACTTTTGGCCGTTGTTTTAATGGAAGAAAGGCAACTAAAAGAGCACTCGAGGAAATTGACGGTCTAACAAAGACAACATCCTGTGAGTAAAAAGAGCTTGGGGGCAATGCGGGTAGAAAAGATGACAGGTATAAATGGAGGGTGATACGAGATTATTGTGCACTGTGACTTTGAAGTGGGGTGGAGTGGCATTGTGCTTCCTCAGGAATACAGTCTCATAAACTTTGGATTACACAGAGTCCAGGAGAGAGACGTGAGAAGCAGCAACACATACACAGTTTCCCAATGAGCTATGGCCAAAGGCCTTGTAGGCTGTGAGAGTTTCAGATTGGTCAAGGATGAACTTGGCATGACAGGAGATGCCCACACTGCGGCTTGTAGACCGGTTTGGATACATCGTCTATCCAGGCCCTCAAGAGAATGAACCTCTGCCAGTGATTGATTGTGGGAATATAAATGGGTGGATTCATTGGACAATTCCTCCCGAGAGACAGGTTGAGAGTATGAGATTTGCTTGAATAGACTGGCATTCCATTTGTCAGACCAGCATCCGAAGCCTTGTAGGTCAGCAGAATCCTGCTGCCATTCTCTCATTGGCATGGGGGGTACAGTATGATATAAAGTGATAATCTGTAAAGGGGGTTATCCTAGTCATCAGAGAGATCATTTAAGTATATGAGCATCATGACTTGGCCCTGGATGCCACCTTGGGGAACTCCAGCCTCTACTCTCCTGGGAGTAGTTACAGTACCTTCAGAAAGTATTCAAACCCTTTGACTTTTCCATATTTTGTTGTGTTACAGCCTGAATTTAAAATGGATGAAATTAAGATTTTTTTTGTCACCGATCTACACATAATACCCCATAATGTTTTTTTTGGTTTTTTGAATTTCTTACGAATTCATTGAAAATGAAACGCAGAAATATAGAATTTACATACGTATTCAACCCCCTGAGTCAATACTTCGTAGAAGCGCCTTTGGCAGTGATTATAGCTTTGAGTCTTCTTGGGTATGTCTGTATCAGCTTTGCACATCTGGATTTGTGGAGTTTCTCCCATTCTTCCTTGCAGATTTACCCAAGCTCCGTCAAATTGGGTGCGGAGTGTCGGTGAACAGCAATCTTCTAGTATTTCCACAGTTTCTCAATGGGATTCAAGTCTGCGCATTGGCTGGACCACTCAAGGACTTTCAGGGTGTTTTTCTGAAGCCTGTGTTGCTTTGGCTGTATGCTTGGGGTCATTGCCCTGTTGGAATGTAAATATTTGCCACAGTCTAAGGTCTTTTGCACTCTGAAGCAGGTTCTCCTCAAAGATTTGCTTGAATTTGGCTCCATTCATTGTTCCCTCTATCCTTACAAGTTTCCCAGTCTCTGCCACTGCAAAGCATTCCCATAGCATGATGCTGCCACCACCATGTTTCACTGTAGGGATGGTGTTAAATGTATGATGAGCTGTGCTCGGTGTCTGCTAGATGTAGCACTTTGCATTCAGGCCAAAACATTCAATTTTCATCTCATCAGACCACAGAATATTGTCGTGTGGACGGCTCTATTAAGATGGAGCACATCACGAATGACCAATTGAGCTTACTTTGAGGTGTTATTCAAAAACGGACTTCACTATATATGCGCGGGAGGAAGAAAGAAGAAGAGACGGGAAGCTTTTACCTGATGCGGATGGTCGAGCAGTCTTCAACCCTGCAAATTTACTCGAACGAAAGCCGTTATCGAATGTACAAAAATAATAGGTTTATTTACGGAACCCGAGAACAATGAAACGCGCCGGTAAATAAATGTCCTAAATCCCTCACACCAGACGTCTAAAACAAACACAAGGGAGAATTTACGAAAAGAACCGCGTCGTGTGGGTGTGTGCTGGGCTTAGCTCTAATGGCTGGAGTGTCAAGAATCGTCAGGCCCCAAGCTCGTCGTCTGAACACGGCTCCGGTTGACGGGAAGAAAGGCCTCGACACGCCCTTGTTCACCAGGCCTCGATAAGGTCTCCTGCGCGGCCCGTCCGCACCCCCCTCCAGGCAGGTTGCGTGAGAGTGAATGATCTGCAGCTCCCTTCTGCAGATCGGCAGCTCCCTGCAACTCCCTTCGTTCCGACGACCGGTCACGTCCCGCACACAGTCGCTCGCCAATGTTCGGAACAAAATCAAGCAGGGAGATAGACCAGGTTGAGCAGAAGGTGCAAGCGCAAGAACGCAAAGGAAGTCCAGGGCCAGAAGAAGGAAATGCCGGCCAGCGAGTTGTTTTATCGCTCGTGGTCTGATGTCACCGATCCTCCCTACCAATCAGTCTGTCGCCTCTCGACCTCTAGAATGTTCTTCTGGCATCATTGGCCATGCGCGGGCGCTTCCTTCCTGCTCTTCCGGTGAGTTGTATTGTGGGAGTGGAATTTAATTAGTGTGTGTGTGCTAATGGGGATGGATTCCTAACTAGTGTCTAATGCGATGCCATAAGAGACACATGGATGATCACAGAGGGAACGACGTACAAGGGAATTTTACCCTTATGCCCTAATCTAGTTTACAAGCCCCGCCTCCTTGTGGCGGGGACGAATACACACTTAATCCAACATCCGGGCTAAACAGGTCCTATACTTATTATATGGGGTGATTCTTCTTCTTCACGACAGTCGGAGCATGATACCTACACAGATCTACCTGGTCTATATCACTCTACCCCAAAATTAATAACAATATTTTGCCTCATGCTCTCAGAATCTTTCATCTGCCTTTTTGTGAACTCCAGGTGTGCTGTCATGTGACTTTTTCTCAGGAGTGGCTTCCGTCTGGCCACTCTTCCATGAAGCCAAGATTTGTGAAACGCTGCAGAGACTGTTGTCCTTCCGGCAGGTTCTCCCATCTCAACCAATGAACTCTGTAGTTCTGTCAGAGTAGTCATTGGGTTCTTGGTCACCTCCCTGACCAAGGTCCTTCTTACCCAGTTGCTCAGTTTGGTTGGACAGCCAGCTCTAGGAAGAGTCTGGGTAGTTCCATCTTCTTTCCATTTCCTAATGATGGAGCTCCCTGTGCTCTTGGGAACATTCAACACTTTAGAAATTGGTTTATACCCTTCCCCAGATTGATGCCTCATCACAATTCTATCTCGGTGTTCTACTGACAGTTCCTTGGACTCTGTGGTAGAGTTTCTGCTCTGACATGCTCTGTCAACTGTGGGACCTTATGTAGAAAGGTGTGTTTCTTTCTAAATCATGTCCAATCAATTGAAATGGCCACAGGTGGACTCCAATCAGGTTGTAGATACATCTCAAGGATGATCAGAGGGAATTGAATGCACCTGAGCTCAATTTGGAGTGTGATAGCAAAGGGGTTGAATACTTAATTACTCAAGACATTTCAGCTTTTCATTTTTAATTATTTTGGAAAAATTTCTATGAAACATCCACTTTGACATTACGGGGTATTATGTGTAGATCAGTGACAAATAATCTCAATTTAATCCATTTTTAATTCAGGCTGTAACACAACAAAATGTGAAAAACGTCCAGGGGTGTGAATACTTTCTGAAGGCCCTACATGACGGCTTCATTGAGGGCTGTGACTCATGACTGCATAAGTGGAAGAAGTTGGCAAGCAGAGAACGAAGGTAGCCTTTGATGTCACAGGCAGAAAGCTTGGCAAACCGAGCACTATACCCTAGATGTGGCCAGAGAGGGAACTCTAACTTTTTGTTGAAGATTCATTGCCTCCATTCGTTGTTGAGAGAGAAGTAGCAGCATTGTCAAAGTTGATGGCTTCAAACGGAATCCAAGCTGATGATCAGAGTTGATGCTGGTTGTTTCTTTCCGCAACATCAAGGCTCATAATAAAAGACACCAAATCTAGAGTTGCATTGTACAAACACTCCAGCGAATGCCTCAGAGACACGAGCATCTGAATATGACGTCAATGGACTGCTGGAGAGCTACTTTGTGGGCCTTTTGTGAACACAAATGCAACTACACTGAGCTGGGTAATTGCTTCAACGTTCCCAACTGCAAACGCAGTGGGAAGACTTGCCATGATTGCAGTTAATAATGGATGTCCCAGATGGCACAGCCTTGGTTTTGCACACCTTGCTGAAAAGCATCATTTGATTTGATTTTACCTGCTTCTAACTTCGGAAATACAGTGGGTTTGAAGATGGGGTTATTTTGCCTTTAGGAGGCCATAACGAAGGTTGATGTTTAAAGCCAAAGCAAAAGTTAATCTGTGGATCGGTCAAGGATCTGCGGATCGGTCAAGGGTTGTGGAGTTGTATGGAAATCAAAGCAAGGCCTTAGCAGTCGGACACACATGCACCTGACCTCAAAGGAAAGCATTAGCCACAAATCATGTCTCACTCACTCTCACGTCCCAAATCTTCTGTACATTTGTTCCTTGACGGTTTCCCATTCCGTATATAAATATACAGCACGAAACCCTCTCCGTATAACCTCAAGTTTGCCTTCCTGAAATGTAATCGTCGAACTTAACAGAATCCTTGCACAAGTTGTCTTCTGGCCATTTGTCCCCAAATACTCTCCGATGCTCTGGCAATCCCTCTCAATTGTTGCAGACGACTCCACATTGCAGCAAATATTACCCTCATCTCTGCTACACAGACAGCAGTTAAATCTATCTCTGTTTGCCTGGAAATGATCAGACACTAGTCTGATAAATGGAACCTATCCTTCAATCCACACAAATCTCAGTCTAACTCTGTCGCTCCGGAGGGATTGCTAAATGAACCCACCTATCAATTTCCTTGATCATCCACTGGAAGAGCTTCAATCTCTTGCACTTTTTGACCTCACTATCAGCCATGACCTTTCCTGGGCTGACGACATAGCAAAACTTGTCTCCAAAGCCAGTCACAAACTGTGCATCCTCCATTGATAAAAAATCTCTCCTCCGAACTCTCAGTCTGCAAGACCGATCTCCGTAGCTCAGTGTAGTACTGCTCTTCGCTATCGGCTGGTACCCCAGCATCACCTCTGTTTCTCGTGGATGCTGTGGAATCTTAAACTCCAAATTATTGTAATGTCCTGTGATGAGGCCCAAACACAGGGTGCTCTTACGTCACAGGTAAGTCGGTTGCCTCTCTGTTTTCATCCGTCTATTTTCTGATATTCTCCCTCTGCTCTCCCAGTCCTTGACCCCACGCCCCCCAAACTCCCCTATCTGTTCCAGGATGCATGCATTCTTACAGTTACCCTCTCCTGCTTAAACTTTCCAAATCCAGTCTGACTGCACACCTCAACTCTTATTTCTCTGTTCTCCCATCTATGGAACCATGTTTTAGAGGCTGGTTTGTCTTGCTTTTCCTTTCAGGGCTTCAAGCAACCAGTGCACCACCATTTATTGTCATCCGAAATTCTAACCAACAATCTTTACTACCCCGGCTAATTGAGTACCAGTTCACTGGTAATGCCCTGTTTGTCGTAAAAAGGCGACAAAAAGGGTTGGCGGCAGGAAGGGCATCCGGCCGTAAAACATTGCTTCAAAAAGGGGACCAACAAAAACAACAACAACCACGGTGCCCGAAAAAGGCCAACCCCCGCTTTGCGGGGAAAAATGGCCTCTAAAGGTGTTTTTATTTATTTATCTTTACTACCCCATTCACCTTTCCTAACCAACCATCTTCCTTACTAGTTTTATTGTTTTCCGTTCCCCTCGCTCTCGTCTTTTCCTGTTCATTCATTCCCCTGATGGTTTTCCCTCTGTCAGTTCTACCTTTCTCCATGATGAGCCTGACTCCTGTAAATATACAGTTACAGGGCCGTCAGAAAGTATTCACACCCCTTTACCTTTTTCACATTTTGTTGTTACAGCCTGAATTTAAAATGCATTAAGTTGAGATTTATTGTCACAGGTTTGCACATGTCAATACTCAATAAAGTCAAAGGTGATTTTTTTTTGTGTTGCTTTGGCTGCATGCCTGTGATCATTGTCCTTTTGAAATGTAAATCTTCGTGACTGCCTAATGTCTTTTGCACTCTGAAGCAGGTTCTCCTCAAATATTTGCCTGTGTTTGGCTCCATTCATGTTCACTCTATCCTTGCAAGTCCCCAGTCCTTGCTGCTGAAAAGCATTCCCATAGCATGCTTCATGGTAGGGATGGTGTGAGATGGGTGATGAGCTGTGCTCTGTTTCCGCCAGACGTAGCACTTTACATTCAGGCCAAAGAGTTAAATTTTCATCTCATCCGACCACATAATCTTTTGCCTCATGCTCTGAGAGTCTTTCACGTGACTTTTTGCAAATTTCAGGCGTGCTCATGTGCCTTTTTCTCTAGAGTGGCTTCCGCCTGGCCACGCTCCCCTAAAGCCTACATTTGTGAAGTGCAGCAATGGCAAAAAACTGGATGGTACAAACAGCTGGATAAGGTGAGCAACAAACAACAATACTCGATCCCCAACCCACGTATGTACAACACCCAACAGAAACTCCAACAATCACCCAATCCACGCCTCTTCACAGCCGACCCAGACATGAAACAACCCATGTTCGTGCACCGGAAACACAACAACAAGCGCACACACATACAACACCACACATCAAGTGTAAGTAACAATAAAAAAAGAGCAGGGCAAACCATAAATGATGTACTTTGACGTTCATTTGCTTGAGGTTTGCAAAAATAAAATAAAAACTCCTCCATCTGACCCTGACAGCCAGGTGTTGGCTTAGCAGTTAGGGTGCCGGCTTGGGATCCCAGGATCCTGGGTTTGAATCCCAGTCAATCGCTGAATTTACACCAGGGGAGTTGACTCAGCCTATCATCCTTCTGAGGTCAGCAAATTGAGTACAAGTCCACTGGTAATTCCCTGTGTCGCAAGAGGCGACTAAAAGGGCTGGTGGCAGGAAGGGCATCCATAAAACATTGCTTCAAAAAGGGGACCACAGTGCCCAAAAAAAAAGGCCAAACACCGCTCTGTGGGGAAAAATGGCCTTAAAAGGCAGTTATATATATATATATATATATATATATATATATATATATATATATATATATATATATATATATATATATATATATACATTTCAATTTGACCTCGAGCACCGGCACGTGACCAGAAGCGGGGACATGGTGAATAAAAACCCAATACGTGCCAGAACTGGTGGTCCGTTGGGCGAAGGAAGCTTGCTGTGAAGTGGGTGAAACGTCACCTGAGCCCGACCCGGTCTGCTCTTGCTTATTTGCTCAAACTCGCGGAGTAGATATAGTTTTACTTTCTGGTTGGAAGGTCCTTTCTTTCTTTAAAAAAAAAAAAAAAAACATTTTTAAATGCTCTCCAACCTCCACAACAACAACAACAGGCATGTTAAGGCCATTGTCCCTGCTAGAGCGGGGGTTAGCCTTGCGGTCCCCATGACAATCTTCTCCATTTTGCCCTAGTTTCTGCATCTCTCCTTGTTAACCCCCTTGCCCGCATTTCTTCTTCCACCATCTTCAGCCAAGTCTTTCTCGGTCTTCCCCGTCCTCTACTTCCTTCAACATTCATTTCCATCACTCTTCTCAACCAGTCACTTTCATCCTTCCTCAACACATGACCAAACCATCTCAATCTGTTCCTCTTCACAGCATCCATCACAGGCTCTATTCCCATCATCTTTCGCAATTCATCATTTGTCTTCCTCTCTCTCAACGATACTCCACACATCCACCGAACCATTCGCATTTCCACCCTTTCCAGCCTTCGTTGCTGCTCTACGTTCATTACCCATGTCTCGCTCCCATAAATCATAACACGTCTCACACATGCAGCATACACCTTTCCCTTCAGCTTCAACGGCACTCCCCTCCTCGTCAGCACGCCACTCAGTTCCCGAAACTTCTTCCATGCACATCTCACTCGAGCAACCGTTGCCGAGTCTGATCCACCTTCTCCATTCAACACATCTCTGAGGTAGCAAAATGTTTTCACACCTTCCAGCTTCACGCCGTTTCCAAGATCCAACTCAACATTTCCTCCATCTGCAGCTTCCTCTGTGCACACCTTACACTTGAATGTAGCTGCCACACTGGTTGAAGACCCTCTCAAACCACTACATTTTTGATGAACCCACTCAGCACACATTGTACATTGAATGGAGTTCACTCCGACACCCTTCCTGCACATAGCACACGGCCCCTTCCCAGTTCTTTCCACCGTCGGAGCGTAGGCGGTCATGATTCGCCATTGTGGAAGAGATGGGTAGAGAATACCGTCAAGGTGGAGACTTTCACTGGCATGGTGGTGTGTGAAAAAAAGGGTCATAAAACCTGGTTCGTGCCCCCACTGCATGCAGTTAGACTCATGATTTGGAATGCGATATTGTTTTTTTGTCTTACTTTCTTTGATGAAGGGGTAATATAAATTATTAGGGAAAATACTATGGGCATAGAAAAGGCCCCTTTATATGGTGTGTGCCATGTGGCAAAGTATAGAAAAGAAGGGACATTCGATGGCTTGTAGAAAATGCCAAACAATAGAACATAAGGGACATTGAAAAATCTTGTGTGCATGCTGGACTACCCTTGTGTTCTTAGGAGGAACCAAATAATGCTCTAGAAAAGTTCATATTTACTTTCAAAAGAAAAGACAAAGTGACATTGACATGTGTTTCTAACTGCCCAAACTCCAGATAGTCACGATGCATAGCCTACTACCGGTAGGATCAGCATTATCCCCTGATCACACCCAATCATTGTCCGTTTTCCTAGCAGTCCTGGCACAGTAAATTAGTACAACTAGCAATGGTACCCGCCCTACGGGCGGGGCTTCAATTGGGAGGCCCAAATGAAAAGGCAAAATATCAGAAGGCTTTTTTTATTTTAAACAATTCATATAAACATCCGTAGAATCATATCACACGCAAATCATCAAAATCTAAACAGTACATGGCGCCCATTTTGAAAAAAGATTTAATTCTGCAAAACGGAAGCGGCTGCTACACGTCTTTCTCAGTCACACGTTTATGTGTGAAGAGTGCGCGCCGAATCTGTAACACGGAAGCAGCCGCTACACCTGTTTCTCAGTCGCTTTGCACATGCTGCCGTGTTACTTCAGAGCTGCACGTTTCTATAGGAAGTGTTCTTCAGGAGTCGATCTACTCTCTCCTGGTACATAGAATTTCAACAAAAGCCACATCACTGTTCATATTGGTGAATATTATTCCATCGTGTTTGGAAAAATTGGAAAACTTGGAAAAACAATATAGCCTATTTTACTCCCAGGGGTCCCAGGAATACCCACCCAAAATATCGTTGCGATCGGTTGAGCTGTTTTTGCGGTACCTTCGAATGGACGGACGGACATTTGGTGAATTATAGTAAGATAACTTAAAGCGGCATGAATTTTAACTACACTCACGCACGTGTACTGTATGATGGATTATTTAGCAGTGATCCTGCATGTAATTGCTAGTTGTATTGTATTGTACTAATTGCTGCTAATACATGATTGGATCGTTGAGAATAAACTACGATGTGTCCACTTTACCTCTTCGTAAAGACCAACTAGAACAATGTGACTGTGTCACCAATATGCCTCCGCATAGTCCCACAACGTGTAGATGCCATCGTTCAGTGTCCTAAAAATAAACAAGTTTAAATCCCTTCAGCTGTTCTCAAGTATCACATTTTTACCAGACGTGACAGGTTTCACATCAATCGGTGAAGCAGTTTCAGAGAAGGTATTTTTTTAAATATCGGCTTTCAAGCTAATATGGTTGCCACACCACATGACATATGACCTTTAAAAATGTATACTCTGCATATGTATGGGTAGGGGATCACGTTTGTGAAGTTTCGTGTTGATCGGATAAGGTTCGTTTTTCTATATAATATGGCTGCCAAACCATGTGACCTACGACATCAACATTTTCAAACTATATGCAACAGTGCTGTTCGATGATATTTGTAAAATTTCGCATCGATAGGGTGAGCGGTTTCAGAGATATAATTATTTAATATTTTCCTTCAATCCAATATGGCTGCCAAACCATGTGACCTATGATGTCATAAGTTTAATATTTAAATACAAATGAGTCATTGATATGTGCATGCAATTTCAGATTTTTAGGATAAGGAATTTGATTAAAACATTTTTTGGCTGGTGTACCACTTCACCGATGATGTCATGATTATCATGCTCTTGTTCCACATTGGGCGTACTTGACAATGTGCCAAGTTAAAAAAAAATTCCATTCAGCTGTTTCCGAGAAATAATTTATTAATTATTTGCTTATACTCCAAGATGGCTGCCATACCACGTGACCTATTACATCACAATTATCATAAAAACATACTGCATGTGTGTCACTCCTACCCTTAAAGTTTCGTCTCAATCAGACATATGGTTGCTGAGAAAAACGAGGTTTAGCCCAAACGAACGGACGGACGGACAACCTGAAAACATAATGCGTCCGGCAACTTCGTTGGGGAAGGCATAAAAATCATGTCCACTGGCCAACAGAGGGAATGACGGTCATGCAAAAACAAAATGAAGTATGACCTATTTTACAATCTATCTATCTATATTCTATCTTCTTCTTCTTATATATATATACTGTATATATATATATATATATATATATATATATATATATATATATATATATATATATATATATATATATATATATATATGTATATATATATGTATATATATATATATATATATATGTATATATATATATATATATATATATATATATATATATATGTATATATATATATATATATGTATATATATATATATATATATATATATATATATATATATATATATATATATATATATATATGTATATATATATATATATATATATATATATATATATATATATATATATATATATATATATATATATATATATATATATATATATATATATATATTGTTTTTTTTGGTTTGTTTTTTGTTTGTTTTTTTGTATACAAGATCGAGGCTCGTGAAAGAGCGAACATTAGTCACACAGAAAGACAAACAGACACATAAAACAAATAACATCGGGAGCAGTAGACAAGATGGGGAGAGAGGGGGAAGGACACAAACACAACATTTGAGAGCAGGGACCGAGAGACATGGAGACATCGAGAGATCTGTGGGAGGGAGAGGGCTTTGGGGGGGGAGGCATGTGAAGGGGGGGGGGGGGTGGGAGAGGTATAAACATATGGACACTGCCAGGACTTCCAGGAAAGAAGTTGGAATTTCAAACAAGATGGATCTGGGGTGAATTAGTGGGGGTAGAAAAGATCAAGGTTTTGGATGGGGGAAGATAAGAGATGGTGGTGAACAGCTGTTTTAAAGACCTGGAGGGAGGAGTGGGATTGAAGGGAGTGTGGGAGTTTGTTCCAGAGGCGGGAGAAAAGAGGAATGAAAGAGTGAAGGTGAGCAGAGAGCCGAGATTTCAGCAGTTTAACCATCAGAGGGTTGCTGGCAGATCTTGTGCGACCTGTAGGAATATTTGGGGGACAGAGCACAGAGAGAGCTGGGGGAGCAAGGCCGGAGAGGAGTAGGTAGAAGACAGAAAGACCACCTACCTGCCTGCGGTGAGTGAGTGAAAGGCCCTCAGAGATAGCTTCATCGCGGGAGATTCCAATAATTTTGAAAGCTTTGGATTCAACAGCGTGAAGCCGAGCCAGGTGTGAGGCAGGAGCACCAGCCCATAGGGGAGAACAGTATTCCATTGAGCTGCAGATGAAAGCCTTGTATGTGGTGAGGAGCTCAGGTGTGCCGAGGAAGGACTTCGCACGACGGAGGATGTCCAGTCAGCGACTGGCTTTGGAGGCCAGCTTGGAAATGTGGTTTTCCCAAGAAAGATCATGGCAGATAGTGAGACCCAAAAGCTTGAGCGACAGAACTTCTTGGAGAGGATTGTTGAGAAAGTAGATGGGAGGGTTGTCCAGTCGATCTTTTCGGAGAGACATAGTAAGAGAGTGAGATTTGTCAGGATTGAAAGACATGTTCCACTTGTTTGACCAGTCTGTGATTTTGTCCAGGTCTTCAGAGAGTGAGGAGGCTGCAGACTGCCGATCTGAGGGAAGAGGAATGGAGCGGCAGAGAGTGGAGTCATCAGCAAAGAGATACAGAGGATTTTCCAGAGAGTCGGAGAGATCATTGATAAAGACCAGAAAAAGCACAGGGCCCAGCACACTGCCTTGGGGAACTCCAGCCTGAACAGGAAGGGGAGATGAGAGAAATCCATTCAGGGCCACACGTTGACTACGACCAGAGAGGAAGTCCGCAAGCCATGCATGGAGATTTCCATGGATACCATAGGAGGAGAGTTTGGTGAGCAGAGCTGGGTGCCAGACCGTATCGAAGGCACGTGATATGTCAAGGGAGACAGCTCTGATTTCCTGTTTGGCATTGAGGACCTCCATCCATTGTTGAGACAGCAGAAGCAGCATGTCCAGAGTAGAGTGACCTGGTCTGAAACAAAATTGATGATCAGAGATCAAGCCATTGGAGAAGAGGAAAGATTTCATATCCGAAGCAATGATGGATTCCATGACTTTGCTGATAATTGGGAGCAGGCTGATTGGTCTGTAGTTGCAAGGATCTGTTTTGCACCTTTTTTGTGTAAAGCGGTAATGTTAGCTGATTTCCAGGATGCTGGCAGATGACCTTGAGCAAAAGATAGGGTGAAAAGAACAGAGCGAGGGTGAGATAGAGCGACAGAGCAGGATTTTAGGACCCGTGGGCTGATGCCGTCTGGTCCAGTTGCAGAATCAGAGTCGAGGTTTGACAAAAACTCCTCCACCTTGTCAGGAGAGAAGGACACAGAGTTCAGGAGCAGTTGGGTTCGACTGGGAAAGGTGGGAACAAAGAGAGATGGGTTTGGGACTAAGGATTTTGAGGCAAACACAGAGTTGAGGCATTCGGCTTTGTCACATGCGATGTCAACTGTGTGGCCATTTGAGGTAAGGGAGGGGA
Source organism: Myxine glutinosa (assembly GCF_964187855.1). NCBI lineage: Eukaryota > Metazoa > Chordata > Myxini > Myxiniformes > Myxinidae > Myxine > Myxine glutinosa. The sequence goes on from NC_136262.1 coordinate 111,494,801, forward strand.
TGGAGGGGGAACAAACACCAGAAACGGATTTGACCAGACGCCACCAGGATTTGGAGGAAGGAGACAGGTTTGAGAGTTCATTCTTGAGTGAGGAGAGATAGTGCTTCCTGGCACTCCTGAGGGTAGACACACACTTGTTCCGAGCTTGGTGGAAGGAACTGAGATTGTCTTCAGTTGGATTAGCCGTCCAAGAGGCAAAGGCAAGTTGTTTCAGGGCAACTGCCTCACCACAAGATTCAGTGTACCATGGACGGGAGGAAGGGTAAGACAACTGAAGGCGAGATGGGATAAATCTGTGCATGAGAGAGATCAGTTTGCTTTGGAAGAATTCCCAGGAAGAATTGATGTCAAAGGCAGTGGAGATGGGAGACCAATCCAGACGATTGATGGCTGCTTGAAGACCGTCCCAGTCGGCCTGAGTGAAATGCCAGACTCGTCGACGCTGAGGAGGCTCTCTGAGAATGGCCAGAGAGATGTCCACTTTGACAAGCACATGATCAGAAGAACCGATTGGAGCAGAAGAAGAGCAGCAGACATTAGCAGGGAAGTTTGTCATAACCAAGTCTAGAAGAGAAGATACTCCATTGGCTGAGATCCGGGTCGGGAAATTGACAGATTGTGTCAATCCCAGTGAGTCACAGAAGTCCTTTGCTGAGGTGCCATGACTGGTGAGAGAGGAACCCACACCCAACCAGGTGGCATGATGACAGTTGAAGTCACCACATATGAGGAAGAGAGAGTTGGGATGAGTGGATAGAAGTTGGTCCATGTTGTCAGACAGTGAAATGTAGATGGAGTCATCACTGTTTGGGGGACGGTACAGAACACATATGAACAAAAGGTGGGAGCGGAGAGGAAGCCGTAGCCAGAGGTACTCCTGTGGGTGAGGAGGAAAGAGGGCAGTGCAAGGAGAGTGAGGAAGAGAGTTTTTGATAAAGATAGCCACCCCACCACCAGGCCGAGGCTCAGGTCTATCATACCGGAGGAGGGAGTAACCAGGAAGAGATATTAAGGAATCAGAGACATCTTGAGGGAAGAAAGTCTCTGTTAAGCAGATCAAGTCTGGATTGTCAGAAGCAACCTGTATGGAGAGATCAGTCAGGTTTGAGCGAAGGCCCCGGATGTTTGAGGTCCATACCGTTAATGAAGAGAGAGGGGGAGCATCAGGTACAGGACAGGGGAGGGGAGGAGTAGGGTAAGATGAAGGATTAGAGGGGGAGGTAGGGAGAGCAGTTCATAGTGTGTCAGATATTGCAGAAGAGTTCCAAGAAAGGGAAGGATGAGGAGGATGAAAGGTTTGATGGTGAAGGGATGAGGCACAGTGAGGGGTTGTATGAGGGGGGGCAGAGGAAAGTAGAAGGTTTGGGGGGGTGGAGGTATGAGATAGAAGGGAGACGAAGTGGGGAGGAGGCAGCTTGGAGGAGGAGGGGGGAGGAGGGAGAATTGGAGAGGAATGGTATGGGGGGAGAATTGAATGGGAGGGGTTGGGGGGGAGTTTTGAAGGGGAGGAGTGAGGGGGGAGTTTAGGAGGGGAGGCGCAAGGGGGGAGTTTTGGAGGGAAGGGGCAAGGGGAAAGTTTAGAAGTGGAGGGGCAAGGGGGGAGTTTAGGAGTGTAGGGGCAAGGGGGGGGATTTGGAGGGGAGGGGCAAGGGGGGAGTTTAGGAGGGGAAGGGCAAGGGGGGAGTTCAGGAGTGGAGGGGCAAGGGGGGAGTTTAGGAGTGTAGGTGCAAGGGGGGGGGGATTTGGATGGGAGGGGCAAGAGGGGAGTTTAGAAAGTGGATGATTAATGAAAGACGAACATTGATAACAAATTGGGTTTGTTGTGATTTTCAAGTTAGCAATCCGATTCAGAACGATGGAGGAGGGATGGAATGAATGTGAATTTAGACCATGTAGTGAGGGAGACGTATAAGATATTGAATTTCTTTTTTTTGAAGTGGAATGAGTTGGAGAGGAAATTGAGAAAAGCCTTTTAAATATGAAGAAAAACAGCGTGTTGTAATATACCACTGAATAAAACACAGAAGGGGAAAGGTTAAACATATTTAAATCATATTTAAACAGAACTGTGAACAATCTTCTATGCACAAAATACCAACGGGGGGAGAGCCGAGAGGGACCACCACGAGTCACGTGAACAGGGCAAACGGTGGATGGCAAGGAGATAATGGGGGCGGGGCGAACAGCACACCTGGACAGAAAATACAGGATGAGACAACAGTACACGTGGAGAAAGGAAAATAAATGTTTTTGGTTTTTTTTTGTTTGTTTGTTTTTTTGTTTGTTTGTTTTTTGGGGGGGGGGGGGGGGTGGGGATTTAGAATGTTAGACAGAGTATTATGTTCGGGGTAGAAGGGAAAAAACTAAGAGCCAAGCAAAACACGCTTAAGTTAACAAAACACCGACGGGGGTACAACTACAAGGCCACACACGAGGAGCAGAACACGATTAATTAATTATGAGTTACAGGAAATTCAAACCAAAACTAACTATAATCAAACAATATTGCATGGACGATAAAATAACGAGTTGAAATTTGACAATCTATCTGGGGAAATGGGGGAGAAACACGTGGTCGAAGAACGAACGAATGAATATGAATGAATAAACGAATGAGCACAGAGAAGGTAGTCTTTTTTTTTTTTTTTTTTGAGTTGAGATTTACATAAGGAAGTAGGCTATGGGGTGAAAAGACTGGGAAAACAGAGAACGAAAGTTATTGGATCACAAACGACGGACCGCTGAGAGAAAAACAAAGCCTCATTGTTGTACAGTGTACACTGTACAAGGCCTCAAGACACGACACGAATTAACACGATTTTCAATACAGGTATGAAAGATTTGCACTGAAAATCTTCGTCGGGACAATATACGTACATACACCATAAAATAAATACAGTTATAACGAAAATACAAATGGGAACAATTACTTAACTTCGATTTCGATGGAGAGCGTGTAGAGCTGCGAATAAACGAACCCTCGCCAGCAAGACCGGAAACGGAAGTCCGGATATATTGTTGCGGAACCGGGGTACGGCACTCCCCTTAAGGGGGGGGGGGGGGGTTAATCCCCGCTTCTATTTTCACTGGCCGTCTCCGCTCCTGACGCTACACAGCTACCTCCGGAAAGGCAGGTGTGCAGCCCCGTTCGTACCGCGGACAGATGTTAATTGCCGAGCGGTTTTAGCAACCGCGGCACGAACTATTAACAAGGACTAGACCCGATCCTTGAACGTTGGCCCAATCGTGCCACAGGTTTTCAATGGGGAAAAGACAAAGACGAACGGATGTGAAGAAGAGCAGAACAAAAGTAGGAAATACGAATATAATTTATTACTACTATTTACAATTCAAAGAAACCAAGGGAGAAGGAAGAATAAGAAAATAATTACAGAAAGAGGGACGGACCAGAAGGACACAGTGCAACGCTAGCTTACCTATGGCAGTCTTACTTACAACCCCAGGACAGAACAAACAAAACAAACTCACGTACACAAGATGGAATGGCAGGAATGGTTTGGAGGGATGAGCAGGTGGAATCACAGGGCACAGCGAGCAGGTCCACTCCGGGCGGGAAGCGAGGAGCCGGCAGCTCCAAGTATTTGGCTGTACACCGCGCACCGGCAGGTTGGTTCACAGCAGCGCGTCAGGGCTCCGTGCGGTAGGTTGAAACGGGGCTGGTTGAAGCGGCTCTCTGCAGAAATCTCACTTGTGCAGAACTCAGCTGGGTCACGCATCTGCCGCGAAAAGGCTTGCGTGGGCGCTTATATAACGCGCTTCAAGATCAATGCGCACCATGCCCGTGATGGTATTTCATCTGCCCTGGTTGGCTGGTCGGGGCTCGCTGGCTCCACCTTTGATGACGAGGTGGTGCCACGCCCATGATCCGACAGCTCCTCCTCCTTCTTCTCCAGCTTAACCATGTGCTAATGGAGGTTTTGGGGCGATTTGAGCGAGCCCCAGCCAAAGGGCAGCGAACGCTGCCGGCAATTTCGTTTTGGTGGCAATTGAAAGGGGATTCTACCTTATTTCATTTGGTGCAATGCAGTGTTAACTAGTGGGAAGACAGAACCTTAACCTAATACACATAATAAGGAGATAACTACAGAACAAAGGAATTCTAATATTTGCTACGTGATTGTATATGGAATAACTACGGGAACGACCTTTGACCTTTATACACAACAAATGGAGGAAGGAGGGTGAGATTTTACAACAATCAAACACAATTCTCATATCCATAACAATATATATATATATATATATATATATATATATATATATATATATATATATATATATATATATACAGACTTGGCATTTAATATGGAATATATTTTTTTGGGGGGTGAACTTACTTTTCAAGATGACTTAGAACCAAAAGTTCATTGGAATTATGTTGAAATTATTCTAGATTTTGTTAATGTGACCTTTAAAAGAAACAAAAACCACATTCGACATTTCGAAGCAAATAAATTGATCCTTGAAAGTGATGTAAACTGATATCGAACTCAATTCACGGACAGTACTGTTAAACTTCTGTACGTTTTCCAGAAGTATCTCTTTATTCCACACATGAGCCAAAAAAAATTTCAACAAATATAAAAAGCAAAATTATGACTGGGATAACGGACAATAAAATTACAGTTCAGTACTTCGTGTAACCCCCACGAGCATTCAGGAGAGCACGTACATGTCAAGGCATGCTGTTCACGAGATTTGCCAAGGTTTGGACAGGAATCGCTTGCCATGCAGTGACAATAGTCTGCTGCAATTCACGCACAGAGGTAGGCTGCTGGTCCAAGTTGTCGATTTGACGCGTTAATTCTGCCCACAAGTTCTCTATCGGATTCATATCCGGGGACATGGCAGGCCACTCCATATGCTCTACACCACGGTCAGCAAGAAAGTGTTGGATCATGCGAGCACGATGAGGCCGTGCATTGTCATCTTGGAAGACAAAGTTTCCTCGAAAGGCTGCACGAGCAAATGGAAGCAATGTTTCTTCCAGAATGGCCCTGTACTTGCACTGGTTCAGATTTCCATTCAGAACAACCAGGTCAGTTTTGCCCCCTGCATGAAAAGCAGCCCAAACGGTCACCCCACCACCTCCAGCTTGGACTCTTGGCACTATACAATCTTCGTTGTGGGCTTCATGCACTTGTCTGCGCCCTTGGACGCGGCCATCTTGATGATAGACCAGAAATCTAGACTCGTCACTGAAGTTCACATGATTCCAGTGTCCTGGCTGCTATTGATGGTGCTCTCTGGCCCACTGCAATCGGCGCTGGCTGTGTTGTCTGGTCAGACGTGGCTTTCTCAGGGGACACCTGGCACGATAGCCTGCTTGAACCAGTCGTTGGTTGACTAGCCTTCTGGATACAGGCACATTTGTCAGTTGCTGCCACTCAGCCCTAAGCCGATTAGCTGACTTGGTACGGCCATTGCAGACTAACCGGTGCAGCTGGCAATCATCTCTCCTTGTGGTTCTGCGTGGATGTCCTGGCCTCGGTATTGGAGTAGGGACACCCCTCTGAGCATTTCGTTTCAGGATCTTTGACACCTGACCTTCTGTGATGCCATACTGCCGAGCAATAGCACGCTGTTTCATGCCAGAATTTCGTAAAGCCACCACTCCATGACAAACAGCATTGTCAAGTTGACGGACCATCCACAGAGGAAGCGGCAATAACTTTTGTAGATGTGCAGCAGTTATTTTCCACTAATACAGAACGCAACAACCTTTATATACCCGATTGTGAAGCCAATCGTCAAATGTACCTGTCCTTACATTTTGTCACGCCACCTGTGATATAAGCCTGTTATTGACTTCTTGCTGCGAAAGACAATCAGTGACATGGTTCTTTCAACAAAGACATCACCGAAGGGTAAAATAAACTCACCAGATTGATATACTGAGTTCAGAAAGTAAACCCAAGTCAAGAAAAAAAAAAAATTCCATATTAAATGCCAAGTCTGTATATATATTGTTACGGACACGACTTATTAAGATGTTATGCTGGGCCGAGCGGAATGGCCACCGTGTTCGCACAAGTTACCCGATTATACTCGAACGTTGACTAAGTCGCGCTATGCTAAATCAATGATGGAAAGGACACAACGGCTGGATTAAATGACACGACACCAGGGGTCCAGTTCTCAAGACCTCCGGAGGAGGTTATAATATTGCGGAAGGTTAGATTACAAAGACAAGAGAGACAGCATAGAAAGGTGGGCACTTAAACACGGTCTTATCTTAGCCCCGACAGACGACAGATAAACGGGACAAGACTGACTCACAGGGGGATTGATGGCAAGGAAGGCGGGTAGTCGATGGCTCAAGGTGCACTCTTGGCTCAAGGACAGAATCGACCCGGTCCGGTCCAGAGATGCGGGAGGTCTCACAGCGCTCGGAGGTGGCGTCTGGTTCTCTTTCGTGGCTGAGGCGCATCTGACCTCACGTCCGGTAAGTGGCTGCGTATATCCGGCGGGGAGTGACACGCCCTCGGCTCGTTAGCTCCGCCCCAGTTGGAATCGGCCCGTTGCTTCTTATTGGGTGCGGGGGTTACCGGGCTCCGCCCTTGACGAGGAGCTGACAGCCAGCCCCTTCGTGGTAACCCCGTGGGCGCACATGGCAATGGCGGCTAACCAAGCCGGTGTGAGGACGCACACTCCCCGCACCGCGGCCGCGCCGCCCCCGCTGTGGTTGTAGTTGTTGTTATTGTTTCATGAGGAAGATGGGAGGAGGTATGCGGAGGTCCTAAACTCACTACTGGTGCCATACGATCACATTCTGGTGCAACGAAGAGTCAGAATTAATGGAAACGAGTCCTTAACTGACATAGACTAAGAATAACTAGCAAGAGGTCCGAAAGTTGTCTACGTGAGATGCGGTGGACCTGGGCACGACATTTAATGGGGGAAGAAGGGGAAGGTCGGTTCTACAGAGTGTTGTTTACAGACAATGGCACTAGGGAATGGGGGATTGGGGATAGTTGGGGAGTATTGGGGAAATAGGGGAATATTTACAAGCGGATATGGAGGCCAAGTCCCATATCCGCAACATTGCACCCTTCTCTACCCTCGGGGCGTCCCGACCCGATAAATTTTTACCTATTTTAGTGTGGCACTCAGATGTAGTTCCCTCTACTATTAACTCTACCCTGAGTGCGACAGTTTTACAAATATTCACAAATGAGTAAATATGTCCCCCTGCGACGTTGCACCCTTCTCCTCACAGAAACACACCCACAGGATAACCGAATCGCGGAAAGAATTCTCAAACTAAACATACAGCCGGTAGGGAGCATTATTTACAAGACTACGCTGATATTTACACTACGATCCAGGACCTGTTTTTGGAGGAACACATGCAGATGTTATGCATAGAGAGAGCACGCATGCCAGCATCGATACACCAACCCACGAGTGCTCTGTGGCCTTACGGCCTTTAATAATGTGCAGAGCACCCCATCCAAGCACCAAAAGCACCACCCCAGCACCAATCGGTGCAGTCACCATTGTTCATTAAAATAAAAACAACAACCCCTAACCCTGCAGGTGTCTCTTGCTCTTCGTGTGGTGCACTTGGCCTTCTTGCTTCCCTAGAAATAAAGAAAGGCGCCAACCGCGTCCATTTCTTTATTGTGGCCGTCAAGGGGGCCAACTATTAGTGGTTCACCTGTTTGGCATAGGTGCCACGTTGACCCAGAGGTCCATCAATGGGTGGTGCTTGGCCGCAAAAGAACTGCGGTCCATTGTGGGTGGCCACCAAAATTGCGGTCCATATGGTGTATCGATCCAGGCAGCAAGCAGCGAAAGTGCAGGCCCACAACTGCGGAGCCAGCACCTCTCTCTCCTCTCTCTCTGCCCCAAAGCCAGATCCTCGGAGGTGGGAGACAAAAGAAAAGACAAGTGAGTAAGGTGGTAAGGGCGCAAAAGTGCACGCAATGTAAGGTAATGCACACTGGGGGCACATGGGAACCAGGTGAGACAGGTACGTTCCTACCGTACGCCCCCCCACCCCCCACCAGGTAACCTACATGGCCCCTCCCTTACTGCATCCACAAAACACAACACTACCCATAAACATCTACTTTACCAATCAACAAACGTCCCTACTGTCTTCCCCGTTCCTCCCATAAACCAAATTCGTCTTCTCTCCCTCCTAACCAATCAAATTTGCTATTTCCAACTCTCATCAAAATTTGATCTCTCCAACTCAACATCAAAATTTGCCATTACCAATTCATCATCAGTCCCTCCTAAGGAGGGAGAGATGGAATCACCCCAATGTCTCATCCACGTCGTGATGCGTCTCACCAATCCACAGCAATCTCATTTCCTGTAACACAAAACAAAGAAAACACAGGTGTGGAGTCATCATCATCACCACAGGTAAGTGGCTGCGTATGGTGCGACAGGTTCATCAATCCTAACTATTTCCTAAATGACTTTAACAACTTTACATTACCCGGGGTCTTTCTCCTGCCAAACCATTGGCCCTCTTACACTATGGGTTCTAAAAACCAATTCCCATTGGCCAAACTGTGGTGCTTTTCAATTTGGGGTCTCACTCCCCCGATTCATCTCTCGGTGCCCTCGCACAATTTCGGGGCTGCGACGTGTAACTCTCCTAGCCGGTCTACCCACCTGCACACCCCCACCACTGCAGTTGCCTCCGAGCTTACCTGCTCCTTACCCTAACCTAACTACCTGGGGAAGGCCCTCTGGCGCTCTCCCCACTCGGTGCCCTCTCTGGCACTGGGCTGCCCGATCCACACCCGGGATCCTCAGGCACCCACTCACAACTACCGGTTCCCAGAGCCCACCTGCGGCCTCACCTGGCCGACATCCTCACAGTGGTGGAGTGCCCAACCAACTACACGCACTAACAGGCTACACGCCCAGCCATTTCCACAACACTAATGCACCCGTCCACAATACCATTCTGTCACCCGCACCACAGATGCCAATATCCAACCACAATTTACCTGTACCCTCTACCTTACACTTACACTACCCGCCCCGGGTATCCGTGATGGGGGTCCACTCTTCCCCCATTCACACCTTCGCACCATGCACACCACTCCGTACCACTTACTCCAACTCTCTCCACACCACTCATTCTCTGCTCCATATATTCCACACACCTGTACTTGCACACCTGTGCTCTCATTCTTGGTGCCGCCTGCACCCTTCTCTCCCCAAGCGCATTCGCGCTGATCCACAACACTTACTACTCATACACTGCTCCATACACCTGTTCAGTTGCACACCTGTGCAATCACACCTGTTCAATTCTCACACACACGGCATCATCTCAGCTAACTACTCCCTTCTGAAACTTGCGCTTCCCAGTCATCCCTTTAAACTATTGCGCTCCCTCGTCATTATAATCCACACTAATCTACCTGCGTCCCCACTACAGGTATCAGTCACTAACTAATCTTAACGTTACCTACTGTCATCTTCGCTAGATCCCTACAATATAACCTAACCCACCCGGGCTAGTTTTCACTGCCATACACCCCATAATCTATTGCTCCTTTGCCCCACGTTATGGGAAGGGTGGCAGGGATGCCACCCTTACCCACCGGGCCCATCGCTCACTACCAATTTTGCATATCAAATTTCAACAAATCAAAAATTTGCCAATCACTGCCCATCATCTGCCAATCATTACTGCCAATCCTTTGCCAATCATCAAATTTTGTTTTTCTCTAATTTTGGGTCCAAAACACTAACCTCATCACACAGTCTACTCACTAATGCCTCTCGGTGCGCCAATTCCTGTCCAAAGCCCGGCTTCGTAAAGCCAAGCCATGAATGCGGGTTGTTCTGTGCCAGCGGCTGGATGCGTCCGGCACTCGGTGCAGGGACGGGGGCTTACCCGGGCCGAGATCCCACGCACCATCTCGGCGTGGAGCCATCCAATGTCCCGATCTCGACCTGCCGGACTGCCTCAACAAAAAGTGGTCGCCATGACGACCCTTTCTATCGGGCTGCCCGCTCCGCCTAGTGGAGCACGGACGCGGCCGTTCAAAGCGAGGCCCGGCACGCACCGAGGGCCCGATTCGGCTAAAAGTCACTCTAACCTCTAACCCGGTTACCTTCGATGCCTCACCTGCATGCTTACACCCCGCAGCCCGTTCCTTACTCACACATCCAGCCGTCTCCATGCTCCTCGTACCTTTCCTTACACACCCAGGTACTCTCATTCCACTCACAGACTTGGTCACACACCTGACCACCGAACACCTTGGCACACATTCGTCACTCGCACACCTCACCAATACACCTCTTCGCGCCCCCTCCTCGGTCACCTCCTCTGTGACAATCACAGGTGTGCTCTCATTCGCACACCCAACCACGTGCCTCACTACCAATTCCAGCGTGCATTCCCACTCACGCTCTACCATTCCAGGTGTGCTTCCTTTCTCACCTGTCACAACCAACTCACGCTCCTTGTCACTCTCACTACTCTCACCTCCATTCTTGACAGCGCACTCACCCTTACTCTTGACAGCGCACTCTTTCCTCATGCACCCGTCCGTTACACACCTCTCTCGCGCACACTCTCCCGTCACACCCTCTGTAACACTCACCACAGGCGTGCATTCTTCCCTGCCTTTGACAGCGCACTCTTTCCCCATGCACCTGTCCGTCACACACCTTTCTCACGCACACTCTCGCGCACACTCTCCCATCACACCCTCTGTAACACTTACCACACCGCGCTTCCATGTACTCCCTCGCACACACGCTACGACCGACTCACTCTCGCCAGCACCTTCACTCCTTGGCACGCACTTTTTCCTCACACACCCCAGAGTCGGACTTTCTTGCACACCTCCTTTTTCGCACACCAGACCTGTCGCACACTTCACCAACGGCCTCTCATGAACACCCGGGTCCATCTCGACCCCCAAGCTTCTTAAATCACCTGGCGCATCATACGCACGACCATATTGGTCACCACTTACACCGGGTCCTCTTCCTCTTCGCTTCTCCTCCATCACCTGCGAATCCCTCATCCGGTTAATGAGCACATCATCACGATTCGAACACAGACTTTGGACCAATTCTTTTACTTCCTCCTTTATCTCTTTCTTATCCTCTCTCCGTCGCTTTTTAATTTCGCTCACCCCCTCTTCCACTTCTTCTAATTTCTGCTTCACCTCCTTCATCTCCTCGTGCGCCCCTTTAAGTTCTTCCTCTAACTCCACTTTATTTTTTTCTATGTGCTCCCGCACCTCCCGCTCTTTAACCTCCATCACCTCTACCACTTTGTTCATTTTCCTCGTCAGGTCCTCATGTACCGTCTGACACTCTTTCTTAATTACCCCTATGTCCTTTTTCATCTCCTTCTGTGTCGATTTTAAACCCTCTATTACCGCTGTGTTCTTCTTTACCTGGTCCCCCAACTCCTTTTGTCCCACTGTCAGTTGTTCTACTCCCAGCGTCAACTCCTCTATACCCCCTTGCAATTTTACAGTCCCCTTTCTCACCTCCTTCTCCATGCACTCCTTACAGTGCCTCACCTCCTCGCGCACTCCTCCGACCTCCTCACTCACACCTCTTCTGATCTCCTCTCCCATCACTTGCATCTCCTGCCCAGATGCCACCCTCATCTGCTCCATTTCCTCCCTGTGAGCATCCAGTTTGGTTTCTACCCCCATTCTGACCCCCTCTATCTGCTGCCCCATTTGTTTAACTTCCCTTTCCGCTTGGTTCCTCATGTCCCTCAATTTGCCTTCCATTCTGTTTTCTAACCCCTCTAACCCATTTTTCACCCCCTCTAACTGATTCTCCTGGGCAGCCATTCTGTTTTCCACCCCCGTTAACCCATTCTTTACCTCTTTTATCCCGTTGTCTAACCCCTCAAAATTATTGTCTAACTTCCCAAATTTCTTGTCTAACCCCTCACCGGTACCCCTCGCTTCGTCCCTCATTGCCCCCATTTGGCCCTCTAATCGCTCACTATCAGCCCTCATTCCCACAATTTGGTTTCCCAACCGCTCACCCAATCGCTCAATTTGGCTCCCCATACTCATCTGTACAGCTGCCTGTAGCTGCGCAATGAGGGCCTGCATGTCAATCGGCTGCATGTTAAAGCCCGTTGATACAGCGGGCTCGGCTACCGCGCGCTCTTGCGAGGCGCCATTTTGCGCGCCCGCAACGTCGGGCGCAACGACGCTATTTTGTGCGTCTGCTACCCTCACTGCTTCGCTCTCCTCATGTCCCTCAATTTGGTCCTGGATCGACCCTGCCTCACTCTCCTCTACCGGACCCCAGCCGACTTGGTCTGCCATAGCGCGACTTTCAAAATTCGGGTTTTTATATTTTGTAAAACACAATCAAATTTCGCCGTTATAATTTCGAGCGCGGGAAACGCGCTCCGGATCGAATTCTACTTCCCAACACCAATTGTTACCCTAATGGTACAATTGGTGTTCCAAAATTTGGGCCTAACAAATTTAGTCCCAGGTCCGAATTCCACTTCTCGACACCAATTGTTACGGACACGACTTATTAAGATGTTATGCTGGGCCGAGCGGAATGGCCGCCGTGTTCGCACAAGTTACCCGATTATACTCGAACGTTGACTAAGTCGCGCTATGCTAAATCAATGATGGAAAGGACACAACGGCTGGATTAAATGACACGACACCAGGGGTCCAGTTCTCAAGACCTCCGGAGGAGGTTATAATATTGCGGAAGGTTAGATTACAAAGACAAGAGAGACAGCATAGAAAGGTGGGCACTTAAACACGGTCTTATCTTAGCCCCGACAGACGACAGATAAACGGGACAAGACTGACTCACACGGGGATTGATGGCAAGGAAGGCGGGTATTCGATGGCTCAAGGTGCACTCTTGGCTCAAGGACAGAATCGACCCGGTCCGGTCCAGAGATGCGGGAGGTCTCACAGCGCTCGGAGGTGGCGTCTGGTTCTCTTTCGTGGCTGAGGCGCATCTGACCTCACGTCCGGTAAGTGGCTGCGTATATCCGGCGGGGAGTGACACGCCCTCGGCTCGTTAGCTCCGCCCCAGTTGGAATCGGCCCGTTGCTTCTTATTGGGTGCGGGGGTTACCGGGCTCCGCCCTTGACGAGGAGCTGACAGCCAGCCCCTTCGTGGTAACCCCGTGGGCGCACATGGCAATGGCGGCTAACCAAGCCGGTGTGAGGACGCACACTCCCCGCACCGCGGCCGCGCCGCCCCCGCTGTGGTTGTAGTTGTTGTTATTGTTTCATGAGGAACATGGGAGGAGGTATGGGGAGGTCCTAAACTCACTACTGGTGCCATACGATCACATTCTGGTGCAACGAAGAGTCAGAATTAATGGAAACGAGTCCTTAACTGACATAGACTAAGAATAACTAGCAAGAGGTCCGAAAGTTGTCTACGTGAGATGCGGTGGACCTGGGCACGACATTTAATGGGGGAAGAAGGGGAAGGTCGGTTCTACAGAGTGTTGTTTACAGACAATGGGACTAGGGAATGGGGGATTGGGGATAGTTGGGGAGTATTGGGGAAATAGGGGAATATTTACAAGCGGATATGGAGGCCAAGTCCCATATCCGCAACAATATATATATATATAAACCACCTTTAGAGGCCATTCTTTCCCCGCAAAGCGGGGGTTGGCCTTTTTCGGGCACCGTGGTTGTTGTTGTTTTTGTTGGTCCCCTTTTTTGAGAGCAATGTTTTACGGCCGGATGCCCTTCCTGCTGCCAACCCTTTTTGTCGCATTTTTACAACAAACAGGGAATTACCAGTGAACTGGTACTCAAATTGGCTGACCTCGGAAGGATGACAGGCTGAGTCAACCCCCCCTGGCGTTAATTCAGCGATCGACCGGGATTGGAACCCAGGATCCTAGGATCCAAGGCTGGCACCCTAGCCGCTAGCCTAACACCAGGATTCCCCAACACCAGGATTCAATATGTGAATATATATATATATATATATATATATATATATATATATATATATATATATATATATATATATATATATATATATATATATATATCTATATATATATATATATATATATATATATATATATATATATATATATATACACACACACACACAGACTTGGCATTTAATATGGAATATTTTTTTGTGGGGGTGAACTTACTTTTCAAGATGTCTTAGAACCAAAAGTTCATTGGACTTATGGTTGAAATTATTCTAGATTTTGTTAATGTGACCTTTAATAGAAACAAAAACCACATTTGACATTTCGAAACAAATAAATTGATCCTTGAAAGTGATGTAAACTGATATCGAACTCAATTCATGGACAGTACTGTGTTAAACTTCTGTACGTTTTCCAGAAGTATCTCTTTATTTTGCACATTAGCCAAAAAAATTTTTAACAAAAACAAAAGTTAAATTACGACTGGGATTACGGACAGTAAAATTACAGTTCATTACTTCGTGTAACCCCCACGAGCATTCAGGAGAGCACGTACATGTTGAGGCATGCTGTTCACGAGATTTGCCAAGGTTTGGACAGGAATCGCTTGCCATGCAGTGACAATAGCCTGCTGCAATTCACGCACAGAGGTCGGCTGCTGGTCCAAGTGGTCGATTTGACGCGTTAATTCTGCCCACAAGTTCTCTATCGGATTCATATCCGGGGACATGGCAGGCCACTCCATATGTTCTACACCACGGTCAGCAAGAAAATGTTGGATCATGTGAGCATAATGAGGCCGTGCATTGTCATCTTGGAAGACAAAGTTTCCTCGAAAGGCTGCACGAGCAAATGGAAGCAATGTTTCTTCCAGAATGGCCCTGTACTTGAACTGGTTCAGGTTTCCATTCAGAACAACCAGGTCAGTTTTGCCCCCTGCATGAAAAGCAGCCCAAACTGTCACCCCACCAGCTCCAGCTTGGACTCTTGGCACTATACAATCTTTGTTGTAGGCTTCATGCACTTGTCTGCGCACTTGGACGCGGCCATCTTGACGATAGACCAGAAATCTAGACTCGTCACTCAAGATCACGTGATTCCAGTGTCCTGGCTGCCATTGACGGTGCTCTCTGGCCCACTGCAGTCGACGCTGGTGGTGTTGTCTGGTCAGGCGTGGCTTTCTCAGGGGATGCCTGGCACGATAGCCTGCTTGAAGCAGTCGTTGGTTGACTAGCCTTCTGGATACAGGCACATTTGTCAGTTGCTGCCACTCAGCCCTAAGCCGATTAGCTGACTTGGCACGGCCATTGCGGACTAACCGGTGCAGCTGGCGATCATCCCTCCTTGTGGTTCTGCGGGGACGTCCTGGCCTCGGTATTGGAGTAGGGACACCCCTCTGAGCATTTCGTTTCAGGATCTTTGACACCTGACCTTGAGTGATGCCATACTGCCGAGCAATAGCACGCTGTTTCATGCCGTAATTTCGTAAAGCCACCACTGCATGACAAACAGCATTGTCGAGTTGACGGACCATCTCCAGAGGAAGCGGCAATAACTTTTGGAGACGTGCAGCAGTTGTTTTCCACTAATACAGAATGCAACAACCCTTGTATACCCAACTGTGAAGCCAATCATCAAATGCACCTGTCCGTACATTTTGCCACGCCACCTGTGATATAATCCTGTTGTTGACTTCTTGCTGCGACAGACAATCAGTGACATGGTTCTTTTAACAAATAAATCACCAAAGTGTAAAAGAAAATCACCAGATTGATAGACTGAGTTAAGAAAGTAAACCCAAGTCAAGAAAAAAAAAAATCCATATTAAATGCCAAGTCGGTATATGTGTCGGGAATCGAACCAGGTTCCACAACTTGAGTTCAAGGAATAACAAGCATTTATTGAAAAACCAATTACACAGCCGCTGTGGAGGGTGAAAGGGATATACAATTCAATTGAAGCAGAGACCCAGACACTCCTGAAAATGGCTTAGAAAAGACAGTCCTTATATACATTTGAAAATAGAAAAAGTCTCCGCTAAAGATGTGTTCTGAAACAAAGGGACAGAGTGGGCCATAACAGCCCTCACCTTTGTCCTATCTTATTTGGCATGAGCCAAGGGAAAGATGTAGGAGAAGAGCATAAAGACATTCCCAAGACTTATCTTCTCATGCAGATATAAACCAGGCCTTCTTTCAAGGGCAGAGAGGTGTGTTTTCACGAGGGAGTTTAACAGAGCAAGCAGTTTCGGGAAAGTGTAATTAACTTACATTTCTCAACCATGAGGCCAGTGAGTTGGTTTTAAAGCACATTTGAAGCAATGAGGGATCATAGGAAGCTTAATTCTATATTTTCTTTTATAAAGCAAACACTAATTAAATGCAAACAATGATTACATAAGTCAAAAGGCATAACTAAATGCATGATCTCGACATTTCCCCCATTTTGTCTCTAACGAGACTACGTATCACAGAGACAAGGCCACATCGGGCTTTATTTGCAAGCAAAAGAGAATAGTGTTGTATGTGGCCACATCGGGCTTTATTGAGTGTTATATGTGTGTCCTTCCAAGGGCATGCCACGCGCTCATAGCGCCACGCATGCACGCTTGAAAGGTGTGTCATGATTGTGCGTGCTTTGGAACATGAAGGGCCAGAATATGAAGATCCATTGACGTTTCAGATCCACAACGAAGGCGCCTGGTCCGGCTGGGGATGTGTGCCCGGGGGTCTCCCAACCCACCCTTGCAGCGGCGTAGGTGCAGCTGAAATTCCCCCCAATCGAAGGGCTCCCCGTCCTCGCACAAACGCAGTCCTTGCAGATCTTCGAAGTTAATCGAGGTCCATGCTGTTGTTCTGAGGAATACATAATGTTGTCAGTATCTTGTGTCACGTGTTCCTGGTCAGAGTACAGAGCATTACAATTCAAAGTAAAGAGGGAAACTTCCTTTGTGTCAAAGTCGTCCATGGATGCGTACTCAGCGTCAGGGTCCAGAGTATCAGTGTCAGGTCCTTTGGCAGCCAGACCCAGCGTCGCAATCAAATCCAGAGTTGGATCAATCAGGGTTGTGCAGCTTTGAGCTTGTAATACATAAGAAGCATTAGCCAATTTCCCGCAGGGGATTTACAACATAATCATCACAGTTTTAGCAGCAAAATCGTGACCATCTTCAGAAGCAACGAACACATCAGCATCGCCCAAGGGCTCGTTCAGGTCGACGGCCTCGGCGGTCAAGATCATGGTCTTCGTCGGCGGTTTCTTCGTCGTCCATCCTGAAAAATACTTTCTCACGTACAAGATTCGCGTATTCAGAGACTTTGAATCTAAATCGTCCATTATCTCGACGTCGGGAAGAACCGAGCCAAGATAACGTGTGCCACCCCAATTATTTGGTAAAATAATCCCGGTGCTTCCCTTTTCCAACTTACCGGGGAGAGTGTAGGTACATTCTGATTCCCCCATAAGAAAGTGGCCGGAGCCCTGGAGGCAGACCATCCCTTTCTGTGGTTTGACCCAGACGGGGGGCAGGCCTCTCGGCCACATGGGCAATCATTGAAGGGCGATAATTAAACTGCCGATTACAACTCTTGCCGTTGCCATCCCCCTCTCTTTCCAGAATGGTGACTAAACATGGGGAATCGATAGGTTGTGAGCAAAGATGGTTAAGGGACAAAGGTAGTACTATCATCTGTATCCCAGTGGTGCCTGCTTGGGGAAAGTGCATGCATGACCAGCAATGAGTCCTATTCTGGATGGCCGCCACCTCTCTTGCAAATTTCCAATGTGTTCTCCACGTTTCTCATTTGAGCTTTATCCCGGGGTATGGTTTGAGTATGATTTCGAAGTTTGCTTTCAATGGGCCATCTATCATTCCCCTTTTCAACCAACCTTTACACCTAAGCTCCAGGAACATGCCTTGTTCCAGGTGTGTGCGCGTCCGTATCCTTAAATTAGGCGACCCCCATTTGAATCCCGGCTGCTCCTCCACCTGAAGCGTGGTTACCCCCCAAAATGACATTGCACGGACCTTTTCAATACCTGGATAAGCAAATTTCACACCAGTATAAATCGCTGGAAAATTATCTGAAAATTACAAAATCGTCTCCAAGTTCTCTAGCTAATCTCCGTCCGCAATCACCAACTCCACCCTCCTGTGCATTTTGCCCTAGGTTCTATAACCTAGAGTCAACCATGTAAAGTAAAACATTTCTTTACACATTTTCCTAGGGGAAATTGCCCTATACACTCCCCTTATGAGCAATAATTTAATTGATGTGATGCCAAAATACCTGGTGGAGTCCTGCTCACCTAGTCTGCAGAGCTGTGATCCGATCTTCACCAACACCCAATCACCTCTTTGATCGGGATCTACCTGCATGTAGAAACCTAGCACAATTTTGTTAAACCAAATCCACTTTCCATCCATTGGTGCACTTTTCCCCAGTGCAAACTAACCACTTTTATCACTTCAAAAACAACAGTCCATAACCATTTTCCTTTATTTCCTGCCTTTACCATCAGCCTTTTTAAAACCTTTTTCACACTTCTCAGCAAACCTTGCAAATTCACTTGTCACTGACAAATGGTCCATCTGATTCGACTTTCCTTTATCATCTTCGCACTTTCCACAACCTTCTTCACACTTCCTCCCGAACCTTGCCTTCAGACACAACCCACATGAGTTGTAAATACAATTTCCCCTTCCAGGCGCATCTGTCTAGCCATTCACGGATTGTCCACAAGACAACGTCCCCATCTTTCACACTTCAGCTCCCGAGAGCTCAATTTTGGCCCATGAGCTCGCTCCATGGACCTCATGAACACACATCGGACAGGCAAACAGGGGGTTGAGTGGACTCAGCCACAACCACCACTCCCTTCTGCCAAGCAAGAGGCAAGAGCAGTATCACTCTACCTGCCTTCTGTCCAAGTCCAGTCCAATTCTCTGAGTTTCCATTCACAGACAGACAGACAGACAATCGAGGCCATACACAAGGCTTCAATTTCCATCCGAAGGACATTACTTTATTAGACTGGTGTAGTCTCTTGGTCCGCTCGCTTTCACGAACTACATGCAAACAACTAGCTTGTCAACAAAATCATTTGTCCCTCGAAGGCCAATTCTGCCATCCTCATGCAAACATCAGTATTTCACTTCCCCCGTTACCTTTTGGCATTGGGCGGCATCCCAATGCTCTTAAACAAACAGATTCAACAACATTCAAACAGTGAATTCATTTCCCCACAACTCATTCCCCTGCTCAGGAGCCACCATTCTGTTAAAATCATTAACATGCCCAACTGGCAATCCACTCTGCTCGGGATTGTATAATACTGGATTCTAACCTCCAACCCAGTCACCGCTTCTCCGAAACAGCTCCAATTGTTTTCTTTTTCCTCACACACAAGCCAGTCCAAGCCAGCAACTGTACACAAAGATATCCCAGCATGCCGTGACCTTCACTACCCCCACCAAGCTAGCATTCCCAAAAAACAAACCCATGTTGTCTCTTCTTTTCGAGTCATATAAACCAAAGCACACTTTTGTCTGCACATGTACTTTAACCACGATTATATGAGACTTAACACCAGGACTGCTCCCTGGAGCAGTCATAACTCGCCTCCACATCTCATCCAATCACATATCTCACTCAAGTGATATTAAAGAAACAATTATTTTCAAACCCTATGAGACGTCTTGTTTACAGACAGACAAACAGGTGAAACCATATCCTTCATTCACATTTGGTGGGGATTAAACCCAACAAACTCCCATAAATCAAACAATTAATATATTGTCAACATTCATCCCTTATCACTCTCTCATCCCCCTTCACGCGGCCCCATCCACCCACAGGGTCACCATGACCTAACGGCTGGAACTATCGCGACTGATTCGACTGCACACCAGTCAACACATCCAGTGGAAAAAGTGGGGGTGGGGGCAATAGGAGCGGGAGGTGTAATAAGGGGGGGGCAGTATGACAGAGGGCACAAGCTCACCAATAGGCCGGATCCAAATCCGGACCTTGCCAGTCCTACCACTCACTGCGTCCCGTCACTAATCAGGGACTCCACAACCATACACAGCAGGTGACCACAACAACTCGTCCACCTGGTACCCATTTGACCAACAGGTGACCCGACAATCAAGCAGACAGACAGACAGATGGATAAACGAACCCCCAATGTACTAACAGAAAGGTCTCACAGAGGCCCATTCGATCCACACTGTAGGCTGCCATGATTCTTCCCGCAGGGACACACCACCCCATCATAGTCACACTCAGTCACATCTGCAGACACAGAGGGAATGACATTTGACACCATAACAGACACCGCAGACACCATCTATTTCTTAGCCCCAAATTTACTCAATTTAATTTTTACCTTTACATCATTCCATAACATCATATAATATCATTTCATCATACCCAATTTGGTCAGAATCTCATCACTAGTTCGCAAATTATCGCAACAATGTCTCGATGTCTCCATGTCTCTCGGTCCCTGCTCTCAAATGTTGTGTTTGTGTCCTTCCCCCTCTCTCCCCATCTTGTCTACCGCTCCCGATGTTATTTGTTTCGTGTGTCTGTTTGTCTTTCTGTGTGATTAATGTTCACTCTTTCACGAGCCTCGATCTTGTATACAAAAAAAAAACAAAAAACAAAAAACAGGATATCTGACCCTTGACCTCTGACCCAAAAATGCAACCAATGACATCCCACGTGACATAACATCATCATTAGGGTGAGCTGCCTCAGAGATATACTCATCCAATACACACATACAATACACAAGTAGCCAGTACTCATCGACATTGCATAATTTATGCAGGCAATACAAGAAGCCCTTTGTCAATCATTCAGACGTCCATAAGTCGGCCATATACACACGTCAATGACATACATCCTTGCCGTCCAACCAAAAACTCGATTTAAATTCAAATATGAGATCGCCAATCAGCCTGACACAAGCAATTCAACGCGATGACATCATGCCGTCTTTGATTCAGTGCGCACTTTCGTGCTTCCATACAAGTTTTAATATCCACATATACATTCATTCATTCATTCATTCATGTTCCTCTCACACCATTCAAAGGAAAGGGGATTTGAGGACAGGGTGGAAAGGGTGGGGGTAGGGAGGGTGGTGCCTGGAGCCCGGGGACAGGGCCCAGGTCTTGGGAGGGTAGGCGTCTGGTAACTACCTCCCCTACCACAGGGTCTTGATCCAGAGCCAGCGGCATCAGTCACTGGTTCGCTTGCTTGACTATTTACTTAATTGTCCTCTGTCCTTGTAGCTTCAATACGACAGCTTTAATGCTTCAATTTTCAATATTTCAAGAACCACTCCAATCCTTCCTACCTGTGCTTTTACCTGGCCCCTTGCTTTGAGCCTATTTATTTTCTCTTCAGGTTCACCTGTCCTGTTTGTTTCTACCTGGATTTCTGTTTTCCTGTGCTTTATCTGCTTGCTTCCTCTGCCCTTGAAGTTTCAGCACTTCTCCTGCCAGGCTAGCCTGTTTCACCGCTGCCTGGCTCTTCCTCGCTTCCTCTTTCCACCACTCCGAGCAGTTTCCAATAGTCGGATGGGAAGGTTTCTCTTGTCTAGAGCTTTGTCTAGAGCTTCCTGGCTTGACTTTGTAGTTGCCAATATCCCTCCTGCCAAGCCTACCTGGTACCTGCGCTCTTCCTTTTTTCCTGGCCATGTTCCTTGGGTCTTCTTCGTTAGCCCGCAGCCTATACTTTCCCTGGTATGCAATGGCATACCCCATCTTGTCTCTAGACTGCCCTGCCTGGGAAGTTCTTGGCTTTACCGGCGATGCCCTGTGGCAGCCTTAGCCTCACTTCCCCCTTCCTGCTAACTGACCCCTATCCTTGGTAGATCAATAAAACAACTCGTTACTCCAAGCCAAATAGGCCTGCACTTACAATTTGTTCGTGATCCAAGCATGGAGTGACGAAAGGGGAGACAGACAACCTGGGTGAGTGAACGGAGCTCAATTTGGAATGACCCCTCATCATGAAACCTCACCTTAATCAAATCAGTGCTGGCCAGCCTCTCCACAGGGTCTGCCTCCCAAATATCGCTCCGAGTTGGATCCCACTTCTGACACCAGATATGTCGGGAATCGAACCAGGTTCCACAACTTGAGTTCAAGGAATAACAAGCATTTATTGAAAAACCAATTACACAGCCGCTGTGGAGGGTGAAAGGGATATACAATTCAACTGAACAGCATAGACCCAGACACTCCTGAAAATGGCTTGGAAAAGACAGTCCTTATATACATTTGAAAATAGAAAAAGTCTCCGCTAAAGATGTGTTCTGAAATAAAGGGACAGAGTGGGCCTTAACAGCCTCCGACTTTGTCCTATCTTATTTGGCATGAGCCAAGGGAAAGATGTAGGAGAAGAGCATAGAGACATTCCCAAGACTTATCTTCTCATGATGCAGATATAAACCAGGCCTTCTTTCAAGGGCAGAGAGGTGTGTTTTCACGAGGGAGTTTGACAGAGCAAGCAGTTTCGGGAAAGTGTAATTAACTTACATTTCTCAACCATGAGGCCAGTGAGTTGGTTTTAAAGCACATTTGAAGCAATGAGGGATCATAGGAAGCTTAATTCTATATTTTCTTTTATAAAGCAAACACTAATTAAATGCAAACAATGATTACATAGGTCAAAAGGCATAACTAAATGCATGATCTCGACATTTATATATATATATATATATATATATATATATATATATATTGTAACGGATTTGAGAATTGTGGTTGTTTTGTTGTGTAAATATCACCCTCCGTAGTGTAAAGAAAGATCAAAAGTCGTCCTTAGTTAAGCCATCGCACACACGTAGCCAATCCTAAGTTCCCCTCTAGTTATGTCCTTAATGAATGTCAGTATAAGGTTCTGTGATCCACTAGTTCATTACGTTGCATCAATTAAATAAGACAGGTCCCTCCGACGCCCCATGGCATCTTCAAAGTGCCAGGTTTGCCAGGTTTGTTGCAATTGCCTCCATTGACCACGAGGTAAAGCATCTTCAAAGTGCCAGGTCTGCCAGGTTTGCTGCAATTGCCTCCATTGACCATGAGGTAAAGCATCTTCAAAGTGCCAGGTTTGCCAGGTCTGCTGCAATTGCCTCCATTGACCACGAGGTAACCTCGGAGAAGAAAGGCGTGTCTCCACCTCGTCATAGAGGGGAGGAGTGAGCCAGCCCTTGCCGACCAACCAAGGATGAGGGGTTTGGCTTTGAGAGAGCACGGAGAGAACCGTCGAGGAGGTTCGCGAAGGTTTGAGGGCGTGGCATATATAACCCGCGGTGGGATGCCCCCAAAGGAGATGAGTCCTGGACAGAGGGAAACGAGAGAACCAAAGCCGTTGGAGAGCACGCGCGCAGCGGTACGCAGGAGCAGCTTGAACCAGCGGAGCTCGAACAGCAGCAATATCTTGAATCGGCGGAGCTCGTACCACGGCGGCTCGCACGACCGCAGCTTGGGCGTTGACGGCGGCCCGGCCGTGACCCAGTTCCCATGGACCTTCCTCTCCCTCCAGCTATCCACCTCCAGCATTCGTTCCTGCCATCATCCCCCGTGTAAGTGTGCTCGTAGTCTGTCTTTTGTCTTGTCCCTGGGTTTATCAGTAAGACTGTTTAATATAAGCTAATATTGCACTGTGTCTCCTTGCTCCTTTCTGTTCAGTTATTTTCTTATCCTTTCCATTCTCCTTGGTTATTTTTGGTCTTGTTAATAGTTCGCAATAAATCATATTTGTTCTTCCTACTTCTTCTTCTTCTCTTCTTCACATTCGGTCGCTTTAGTGATTTCCAGATTGAGGGTACGTGGCGCGATTCGGCCGACACACATAAATCGGGTCTAGTCTTTGGTAACCGGCTCACGCCGCAGTTCGCTTCGCTCGGCGTTATCCATCCATTACGCTGCGGCCGTGAGCGGGGGAGTATTTCCTCGCGTACCGGGAAGCGCTGGTATTTAGGTCATAGGACGGTTGGGCCTAATACCCTACCCAGCGCCGACCGGGCATGGCATCATACCCCCGGGACCACGTCGGTCAGTCATAAACGAGGGGATTAATCCCCCCTCGGTAAGGGGAGAGAGGCCGACGTTGGATTCCGTAACAATATATATATTATTATTATTATTATTATTTTTATTTTATTTTTATATATACTATATATTCTATTTTATTATTTATTTATTTATATTTATATATTATTATTTATCTCTTCTCTCTATATTATAAAAGAAAGTTTTTGTTTGTCTGCGCAAGCTAATCTCCTGAACGGTGAAAGATAGGAGGAAACCTCTAATACAAAAAATGTCGGGACTGGCCCCGGGAAGGTTTTAGGCTAGGTGGCGAGGCCGGTCGAGGCCGGTCGAGGCCCACCTCGTTCGAGCTGGGGCCATTTCACAATTAAAAGGTGAGCTGAATTATAGTAGTTAATCGTCTACGGCCGCAAGTAAAAGTTGAATTATGGTAGTAAATGCATTCAAAAAGAACCAAAAATGTCGGGACAGGCCCCGGGAAGGTTATAGGCTAGGTGGCGAGGCCGGTCGAGGCCCACCTCGTTCGAGCTGGGCCCATTTCACAATTAAAAGGTGAGCTGAATTATAGTAGTTAATCGTCTACGGCCGCGAGTAAAAGCTGAATTATAGTCGTAAATTCATTCAAAAAGAACCAAAAATGTCGGGACAGGCCCCGGGAAGGTTATAGGCTAGGTGGCGAGGCCGGTCGAGGCCCACCTCGTTCGAGCTGGGCCCATTTCACAATTAAAAGGTGAGCTGAATTATAGTAGTCAATCTTCTACGGCCACGAGTAAAAGCTGAATTATAGTTGTAAATTCATTCAAAAAGAACCCGGTCAATGCCGGGTGCTTTCGGCTAGTATATATATATAATTTTATAAACAGGAATTGAATTCCTGCGTGGGGTTAAGTGTGAAAAACTCTGACTCAACACAGGACTCAAACCAAGGGCCTCCATCACTTTCGCGGCGACAGCCCACTGCGCTCAGGAATTATATATTTACTAGTGGGGTCACCCGTGGGAATCCCACGGGCATGGACGTGTATGACATTTCGACATATTGAGTTAGATGCTGCATCTGCACATGCAGTTTCACAATAACACACACGCACACACACACACACACACACACACACACACACACACACACACCTCGTTTTTTCATTTCTGTACCTCACAATTCGGTCTCTCTCTTATTCACAGACACGCACACACACACACACACATATATGTATATACACACACACACACACACACATATATGTATACACACACACATATATGTATACACACACACATATATGTATACACACACACATACACACACACACACACACACACACACACACACACACACATATATATATATATATATATATATATATATATATACAGTCATCCCTCGCTATATCGCGCTTCACTTTTCTCAGCTTCGGTACATCGCGGGTTTTTCTCGCTAGTATATGTAAAATTATATATCGGATTTTTCATTATATCGCGGGATTCTGCGGCCTATAGGTATTTTTATTTTTTTAGATTTTAAATATTTTTGCGGTAAAATAAGCATTTTCTAGCCTAAAAAATTAATAATAATACAAATAAAAATATAACACATTAATTAAAACCTATATTAAAAGAATATTACAGTAAATCGAAATAAAATACGCATTATAAATGAGTAGACAAAGAATCGCACATTTTGAAAGTCCCGTATTCTGGGGGTAATTAACTTGTCCATGATTCTGGGGGTAATTAACCCATCCGTAAGGAGGGTTCTTGGACGGTTCTTCGCTACTTTAAGTAATTTGCAAGGTTGATGCCAAACTGTGTCCTGCAGTTTAATGATCAATATGGTTTTAAGAGTCATCATACTTTGGGTAACCTCTAATTTACAATAACTTATGTTTACAACTTAGAGACACATGATCATGATGACGATTTCGATGATGTTGTCTAAAGCTGCAATTAAATTAAGTCGCTGAGTAACATGAATGACCGAGGTTGTGGAGGATGGGATTTTTCGGTCATTACCTTTTGATACAGATGAGATATCTGCTTCATCACTGCATCAGATCAGGAATAACCACCCTCACCTCCTCTCCACCCCCCACTGCTTCCTACAAATTAACCATCAGGAAGCTGCTGCATATGCAAGAGGAAGCTAATGCATTTCTTATTAATTTTCAAAATTAATCATCATCTCTATTTTGAATAGCTCATGAAGACTTCTTTATGCTTAGGCCTCAGGTTTGATTAAAGGCACTTTTGTCAATTATTGCCTTTTGTTTTCAAAAACACAACTTGCATCAATGTAAATACTTTGTTGTACTGTACTTGTGTAGTTCCATGATCATATGTGTATGTTTGTTTGTTAATTAATTGCAATTATAAAAGAACTTGCATCAATGTACTGTACAGCTATATATACACGTACAAATATTTTTCTAATACGTAAGGACTAAGGATGGGTCTCAAAAGTGTGTTTAAGAGTGTAGAAAGGGTTCATAAGAGCGTGGGAAAGGTTTATAAGAGTATGGGGAGGGTTTTTAAAGGCTTAAAATATATTAAAATAATAAAATTAATATATGGTTTCTACTTCGTGGATTTTCACCTATCACGGGGGGTTCTGGAACGTAACCCCCGCGATAAACGAGGGATGACTGTATATATATATATATATATATATATATATATATATATATATATATATATATATATATATATATATATATATATATATATATATATATATATATGTTGGAACCCATCTGTGGATCGGTCCCATCGGCCGATGGGTCTGACCCATCTGTGGATGCACGAGAAATGACAATGCAGACCCATCGGCCGATGGGTCTGCGCCATCTGCGGATGTGTTGTTCACCTTGAAGGAATGTGTTGACAGAATGGTGCTCTTCAATCAGGTACACAGTCATTGGAATTACATGTGGCAGGAATTTAACAGAGATGATTTTTAAATGTTTAACAGATTAAACCACATGTCACGGACTGCTTTATAAACATTTATGACATCAATTGCTTATTTTTAGGTTCAAATAAACATACTCATCCACCATTGATGCATAGGAAACACAGATGGGTTCACCTTCAAGGTGAACAACACATCCGCAGATGGCGCAGACCCATCGGCCGATAGGTCTGCATTGTCATTTCTCGTGCATCCACAGATGGGTCAGACCCATCGGCCGATGGGGGACCGATCCACAGATGGGTTCCAACATATATATATATATATATATATATATATATATATATATATATATATATATATATATATATATATATATATATATACATATATATATATATATATACAGTGGAACCTTGACTTACGAGTGCCCCAACTTACGAGTTTTTCGAGATACGAGCCGTCGCTCGGGCGGTTTATTGCTTTGAGATGCGAGCCGAGATCTGAGTTACGAGCTTTCGCCACCCGGTCACGTGGTTATCTTGCCGTGCACGTACAGTATCTCTGTCGTATAGCGCTGCATTTTTGTTTTCGCATGTTGGTTATTTTGAGTTTACGCCGCCAGGTGGGTTCCGGTCACGTGGTTATCTTGCCGTGCACGTACAGTATCTCTGTCGTATAGCGCTGCATTTTTGTTTTCGCATTTTGGTTATTTTGGAAAATTTCATGTTCATATCGAACATTTCATGTTCATGTTCATGTTTTCATGTTCATGCCATGCCAGGCCACAACTTGTTCAGAGTGCCGGCGATAGCTCGCCTTCTCTTTGTGGAAAACACGGTGAGATCCTTAACATCCAACAACTAATGGGACGCAAACGGGGCGCCCAGTTTAGCGGTACACACATTGATGAATCACCCTGCCTGTGATTAACCCATGACAGGTTATAGCTGGGTCGGAATTCAAACCCAGGCTGGACAGTTTAGACTTTAGAGTCAAGTGTGCGTACCTCCAGTCCAGGCCATCCTGCCAACTTGTATGCTGCATACAGGTGAAATATAAAGCGCGAGATATTTTTATTTATACTGCATATTTAAAAAAAAATTGGTGTGGTTTTTGGCGGGCTGGAACGGATTAATAGCATTTCAATGCATTTTAATGGGGAAATTTGATTTGAGAAACGAGCAATTTGAGTTACGAGCTCGGTCACAGAACGAATTAAACTCGTAAGTCAAGGTTCCACTGTATATATATACATATATATATATATATATATATATATATATATATATATATATATATATGTATATATATGTATATATATATGTATATATATATATATATATATATATATATATATATATATATATATATATATATATATATATATATATATATACTGTATATACATATATATATATATATATACGGACGTGTGTGACATTTGGACATCTTCATTTGGATTTAGATGCTGCACCTACACATTCAGTTATATAAAATGGTTACTGGCAATTGATCACATCCACAAATGATGTAATCCACACAATTTATGTACTTTACATAACGTTAATAGGAATACATGCCCGTGTAGATGGGAAATACAGTTTGTTTGAAATAAATCACAAATATCAGATGAAAGTGTTTAAAATTTAGAACTATTCTCACTCAGAGTTAAACATCACCGTAATATTACGCGGTTGCTTCAACGTTTTCGGTGAATTATATGTCATCATTGTGAGATTTTTTGGATTTTTTTTTTTGAAATGAGATTTTTATATTTAAAAAAACGGCAAAAAAGCATCAGAACAGCTGTGAAACATCATCAAAACAGCAGTGAAAAAGCATCAAAACAACAGTGGAAAGCATCAAAACAGCAGTGAAAAAACATCAAAACACTATCAAAACAACAGTGGAAAGCGTCAAAACAGCAGTGAAAAAGCATCAAAACAGCAGTGAAAAAGCATCAGAACAGCAGTGAAAAACATCAAAACGCCAGTGAAAAAGCATCAAAACAGCAATGTAAACGCATCAAAACAGCAGTAAAAAGCATCAAAACAGCAACAATGGTCCGGTGATTTTTCAACCAACGCAGCTAAATGTGTCTGAGTAATTAACTATTTTCCTTCGTGCCTTCCTTTTGTTGCCTGAATGGTGTCACTGCAGGACCTCCGGGTAAACAACATTACGGGTGAAGATTCCACTGTGGACATCAATTTTTCCCTGTTGGCCATTACTGACTACCTTTACCTTGACATCCTCAAATCGTTTAGCATGCGACAATGCAACATATAA
Organism: Myxine glutinosa; assembly: GCF_964187855.1. Taxonomy (NCBI): domain Eukaryota; kingdom Metazoa; phylum Chordata; class Myxini; order Myxiniformes; family Myxinidae; genus Myxine; species Myxine glutinosa. The sequence continues at coordinate 111,524,002 of NC_136262.1, forward strand.
TTGGCCATGGCTGATAGGGGCCGTACATCGCTGATAGGGCAGGTGCGATGTGCGGCCCCCTGCTAGGATTTCTGGTAAGTAAATCCCAACTTTGTGTAATGTTTGACCTTGACTCTTGTTTATTGAGAAAGAGAATGCCACACGAACTGGAAATTGATGGCGTTTGAGTACGAATGGTAGTGTTGTATCGGAAGGTGCAATACTAATCCTGGGTATAAATGTGCGTGTTCCTTTGTGACTGCCAGAAATTATTTCTCCATCTATTATGTTTGGCAACAATCTTTTAACATCCAATCTTGCACCATTGCACAGTACCTGTTTCGGATCAAAGTTACGGAGTAACATGATGACAGCACCATCTTTGAGACGAAGTTTGTGCAATGGCATTCCAGAAGGAGTCAATTGATTTAGGAATTCCATAGGATAATTTAGTGCCTCTTCATGGTCATCACAGACAATGGAATCAGCGCTGAAGTACATCTTTTCTTCCCCAGGAAATGCATCCAGTATCTCATCGTTGATCACAAATGTGGATTCATTCTTTGGACACAACACGGCTCGTTGTGCCAGCGCATCATAGTTTGAATGGATTTCGTTCAAATTACCGAAAACAGCCTCTGCTAAAGAAATGTTGTCTTCTACACAGATACGATCAGGCAGTCGTATTAAATCTGAGTCAGGAATTGTTTCCACAGTCCCATTTCCAACCGACAGTAACCATTTTGAGAATTCTTCGTCATCATTAGCTCTCATGTTTGATGTTAAGTTCAGCTGTTTGAACTTTGGCCACAACTTGCTACGCTTGATGCATGTGGCGATGATTGATGCAGGTGCAGCGCGAGGTACAACGGGCAAAACCTGCCTGAAGTCCCCACCAAGAAGTAAGACCTTTCCACCAAAAGGAATGTTGTTGCTGGTTACATCCCGGAGACATCTATCAACAGCCGCTAAAGCATATGCTGGAGCCATAGGTGCTTCATCCCAAATGAATAGGTTGGCCTTCCTTAGAGCATCTGCATCTTTACTCATAGGTGATATGTTGCATGTGGAATTTTCCAAAATGGGCACTGGCAATTTAAATCGATGGTGCGATGTACGGCCCCCTGCTAGCAATGTTGCTGCAATGCCAGAGTACGCCATTGGAAGAACCAAATGACACTGGCCTCGCAAGATGTGCAGAAGCGTATAATAGAGAAAGGTCTTGCCACTTCTGCTCGGTCCATCAACGAAAAACAACCGGTTGCCTGTGTACTGGTCCCTACAATGAACGGCCTGTAGGACCTCAGCTACAATTTGGATTTGGTCATCATTTAGTAGTTGTCTGTTGTTTTCACCTTTTTCATGTTCATCTCCCGGTACATACTGATAATCATCGCTCGAATGATCTTCAACAGTGTCTGGAGGTACTGGTAACTGAAATGCTTCCAAGGTCTGTCTATGTCTCAAGAAGAAGGACTGTATTTCTCGCAATGCCATGAAAATACTCTGTTCCAAGATATGGCCGCTGTGCACAAAATATTCGCAAAGGTCGTTTTTATATTTTTCCCACAGTGCCGACGTATCTGTTGGTGTGCAGAATATGCATAGGGTTGCAAAAAGAGATCTCAATTGTTGTGGCATGGCAAAGATAACTGCATCAGCTAAGGACCTGTCCCATTCTGTATCATCTTCTGTTAAATGTAATTTCCTGGCTGCATCCTTGTATGTTTCACAAACTGCTCCATCTACGGTTCTGAGATCTTCAAATGATGTTTTACCAGGGCAGTGCAGCAGGAGTACACGAAGATGAAAGCGCTCAATGTCCATAGGGCTTGCCAAAACCATGCGTCCGATAACCTTGTTGCCGCCCCGGTGTCGAAGTTTCCATGTCTTTCGTCCATCTTCAAATACGTAATATTTTGGAATGTCATGGTACAGATAACTTCGTTCCTCAGGGTCTCTCTGGTTTAACTGAAACCAAGCTGTAAGTGTTGTACCCCTATGTCGTACAATGGCTTCTTCCTCGTTACCATCCCTGAACACAACAGTCTGCAATTCAGGTAAGTGTACCGCAAGTCTGGTGATGGAATGGGACTGTTTGTGCATTTCAAATTCCATCAATCTCCATGCTGCCTCTGGGGCACTGACATATCTGCAGTCCAAATAGGTCTTTATTTCATCCACCTCCACTCTCCCGCGCTCTCGAATTTCGATGCTGGCACAGTCATGTCCCTTGTACACATATTTAAATAAGTACTTTATACTCCTTATGCTTGCGCAAACCTCAATGTTTATGTGTGCTCTGTACTTCTTCAGTAAATAAGCATTGAATGGGACCACAAATTGGCAATCAACATCGGTTCCATGAACGGTTATGGTGGGTCCATTTGGGGGACCCTTGTAAAGGGCATAGCCATCTATGTTCGCAAGTGTCTCTGCAGCATACGCTTTTGGAAAGCCTTTACTGCACACTCCATCTTTCACACAAATCGAATGGCGATTTAAAGTGCCACACGGACCATGTATCATGTGAGACTTCACCAAGGAATGGATCTCTGGTGATTCATTTGAATTAGGAATTTGTGCGGAAACAATTCTGTCAATGTCTTCGGCGGTACAAATTTTATCTTCTTGGCACAGCATGAGTAGTATGTGGGCATGCGGTAGACCACGCTTCTGATACTCGACGACGTAGAGAAATGCACGTACTTTGCCCAACACGTGCTTCTTCGTTATATCGTCGATTAACTCTTTTAATTTCAGATGAAACACGCGTGCCACTAAATCTGGTCTGCCTTCAGCTCGTTGGTGTTGTCCGATGTTTTCTTGTATCTCTGTCCATTTTGGATTACACGTGAACGTGATGAAAAGATCTGGTTTTCCGAATTTGCGAACAATGGCCATAGCATCTTGGTAGTTCTGCTGCATAGCTCTTGGACTCCCTGCAAAACTCGACGGCAAAATGACGATACGACCGACAGGACGTTGGTTATCAGCAGCAACGTTCTGGACGTGGTCCAGTAGTCCTCTGTATTCCATGGCTCTAAGGGTTTCCTGATTTTGTTTGAAGTATTGCAGTCGATTTGCTTCTGCCTTGCAATATCCGTCGACAACATACTGCTGGAACAATTTCCCCGAAGAATGGATAGTGCTGAATTCATTTCGAATAGCCAGTCGGTAGGCATAGAATTCACGATGAGTTACCTTGTTTCGAACCGCAGTCTGTCGCTGGTGAGGCATGTTTATCATCCATGCAGGCTCGCCATGTGGAAAGAGAATGGGATATGTCATGGGATCAATGTGAGAGGAAAGTGGAGAGAGATTGTGTAAGCCCTGGTCATGCAAATGAACCTGGAAATCCCTGTTTGCAGGTGGTTCACCATCTTGCCCACTAACGAAGACAGCAGCAATTTCATCAGCAGTTGGTATGTTGTAACGTCTTTGGTCGTCTGCACACAGTCGACGAAAATGCATTTCCAAGGTAGAAGGGAGGCGATCTTCAAGGACAGCTTTCCTGATTTCTTCCTGTTCACGCTCGAACATAGTCTTGTAACATGTGACATAAGGATTAACATCAGATAGTATGTTGTGCAGTTCTGCCATCAATTCTTGCAAACATCTGCGATTCTCAGGTCGATTCATACGTTCCTTTGTAGCTTGAGCTGTATCCAAAATAAATAATTGTGCAAAGTGTGCTTGTTCATGTACATGTGATGGATGTAATGGACCACAGCGATGGTAAATTTGACCGTGGATTTTGAAACAGTACGGTCCATTTCCTGGAGGAGATGAGATCTGAGCACCCATTGATGCAAAAGCTAATGCTGAATTGTAATTCCGGATATTGTCTCGGAAGTTGCGACATTTTCCATCGTCACCAAGATAAAGTTGTTGCAGTCGAGCAGGTACGGCAAATAGTGGAGGCAATTTAACTTTTCCCTTGGAACAACACAGTGTAAATCCATCCCCTTGTCCTGTTGATTCATTTGTGAAATGGTGTGCAGAATAGTACACACATGGTGACGTCATTGGACCACAATTATGCTCTTGAACAATATTATCGGATACTACGGCCGGATTCATTATGGCTGCGGTTGTATATGTTTGCTGAGCCCTCCAACGTCTTTGTTGCTCAGCATGCCATGCGAGTCTGTGTTGACGTTCATCGACGGTCTCGTTCTCACACCTCATCGTTGTTGCAGCAGCATCCTGTGCGAGTCTGTGTTCACGTTCGTCGACGGACTCGTTCGCCCGTCTCATTCGTTTTCTTGCTGCATCCTGTTCAAGTCTGCGTTCTTCATCGACCGTCTCATTCATTTTGGAAATGGAAGTTTCCACGCAACGCATGAATTGTCACGATCCTCAAGAGGAAGTGTCTCGTCATCATCAAATGACAAATAAATTACATTGTGAAAATTAAAGATTTCAAATAAACCTATTTAAAGTGTATGCGCAAATAACTAATAAATAAAAAAAACAAAGAAATATCTCGGTAATTTCCTGAAACATATTTTACTTCCGGATAATAATGTTGAATGAAATAAGAACGAAGAAATATATGTCGTTTTTGTGACGACTGTCATCAAAAGTATTATATCTTAACGGAAAAGAAAAAGCGAATTTTTAATATATGTCGACATTTTCCCCGACTGTTATTTTAGGCGGTGTATTTTCGTTTATCATCATGGCACGATTTAAAAAAATATATCTCTGCATTTTCCCGTGTGTGCGTGAATGTTCTGAATTATTTCTGACACCGAGTCTAAAACCATCGATAAAAATTAAATCAGATGGTGAATTTGATAAAATCGTGAGGGTGACTCAATGAATGGGCTTTATTTTACAGGCCTTTTTCAGGCCAGTGCAGTGGGGTCACCCGTGGGAATCGTCATGGACGTGTGTGTCATGGACGTCATGGACATGTGGACATGTGTGACATTTGGACATCTTGATTTAGATGCTGCACATTAAATTTTACAAAATGATTACTAGTCAGGTTCACTATGTTTTTTCGTTCAAAATTTTGGTAGATTAGCAAAACTATACATTTCTGGAATACTCAGAGCATGAGGAATCCAAAAATTAATGTTTGCATTTGCATAGACACCTTTGCGAAAATGACCCTCAGAACAGTGATGAAGATCTGTAAAAGCATAATCCTGAACGGTGTAGACCTAGTAGATCCTGTGTATAGGACTTATAGTTCAATCTGATACTAACAAGGCTGCTTTCTTGCTTTATTATAAACCCATACCTATAACTTCAAAGGACTTGCAATATAATGTATTATGTAATACAGTTATATCACAAATATAAAGACAATGGTTTTCAATTACCTTTGTTTGTTGCTTTTCTATAATCCTGAGCACTATTTTGAGGCCTTTATTGGATTCCTTAACCCAGAAAACATAGGATTAGCATATTTAATTAAGTTTCTAGGTTGACTAGAAGCCGAGATAGCGCAAAATATGTATTTTATGGCGGCCATTTTGAAAATCAAAAATGGCGGCCATGCAGGTGTCTGTGCAAATGCCAACATTGATTTTCGGATTCTCCATGCTCTGATGATTCCAAAAATGTACAAGTTTGCTAATCTCGCAAAATTTTGAACGAAATTATATTTGTTAACATAGTGAACCTGACTATACTGGCAATTCATCAGATCCAGAAATGGTGCAATGAACACAATTTATTTATTTCACAAAATATGTGACCCCTCACTCCTCTCCACCTGACACTCTGCTCTGTCCACCCTCACGCCTCTCCAATCCCACTCCTCCTCACACTCCCCTCCAATACCTCCTCACACTCCTCTCCAATACCTCCTCACACTCCTCTCCAATACCTCCTCACACTCCTCTCCAATACAGCCTCACACTCCTCTCCAATACCTCCTCACACTCCTCTCCAATACATCCTCACACTCCTCTCCGGTCCAATCGGCCCTCACTCTCCGCTCCAATCGGCCCTCACTCTCCAACCCCTAGCTAGGGGTGCTAGGTGCTAGGGGTTGGTGTATATATATACAGACATATACACTAACACACACACACACACACACGCACACACACACATGTACATCCACACACATATACACATATATATACACACACACACACACACACACACACACACACATATATATATATATATATATATATATATATATATATATATATATATTGTTACTGATCGCGGTTTAGATGTTACTTGCCGAGCGAAGGCTCCGCGACCGAACAGTTGTTCCCCGACTCACCCGATTCACCCAGAACTTTGGCCGTATCGCACCGCAGCTGCCCAATCTGGGAAAAGACTAAAACGACGAAATGCAAAGAGGAAAAGGAATAAGACGAGAAGACGGACAGAAGAGTAATTGGATTTATTGTACACACACAAGCAAAAAGGAGCAATCAAGTTTATTTACAACACATAAGACGCAGGTGACACAGTGCAAATACTAGCTTATACAGACTTAATTAACCCAGGGACAGAACAAACAAAACAAACTCACGTACACAAGAAGGGTGGAAAGGCAGGAGGTGGATGGCTGGAGGGAGAGGAAGGTCCAAGGGGGTCCTGCAGCACGATCGGCGCGTTTAGCAGCCGCCGTTCCTTTGCGGCCCTGCTCAAAACCGCCGTTCAGGCCCCAAGCTGCTGTTGTGGCTGCTGTGGACGTCGCGTGCTTTCCCAGGACTTGTCCGACTCGTCCGGTCCAAACCCTCAACTCTTTCTTGGTCCACTCACTCTTTACCACCGACTCCTCACCGCAACCAACGCAACCACTGACCACCACCACCGACTCCTCACCGCAACCAACGCAACCAACTGACCACCGACTCCACTGACTGACTCTCTCACGCCACTTGCGCGCGCGCCTTTATAGCGCCTCTAACGATCAAGCCGCCGGCCTTCAGGACACGCCCATCGGTGTGCTCACCTCGGCCCTGGTTGGTCATGCGACCCTCTGGCTCCGCCCTTGATGACGACGGGCGGGCACGCCCCTCTTCCCCGACCCGAGCCCTTGTTCAATGGTGGTTTTGGAGGGGAGGTAATTGGCAATCGAGGCTCGGCAATGACGAAAGGGGATGTGAAAGGAAAGGAGATTTTGGGGATGGGAATGAAAGGGGATCTATTCTCTTTCACTGGTGCAATGGAGTACTTCAATTAATGGGAGACACAGCCTTACTCTAAAACACAGAATAAGATATAACTATCGAACAGGGGTATTCTATTATTGGCTGACGTGTATGCTTGTGGACTAATTATGGGATGCCCTTTCACCTTTACACAGCTCCGGAGGCAGGGGGGCGCAGAATAAACAATAATAATAATAATAAAGCACACAATCAAAAAAATACAGTCCTCATATCCGCAACAATATATATATATATATATATATGTATATATACATATATATATATATATATATATATATATATATATATATATATATATATATATATACATATTGTTGCGGATATGGGATTTGCATCCATCCATATCCACTTGTAAATATTCCCCTATTTCCTCAATACTTCCCAACTATCCCCAATCCCCCATTCCCTAGTCCCATTTTCTGTAAACAACACTCTGTAGACCCGACCTCCCCCTATTTCCCCCATTAAATGTCGTGCCCAGGTTCACCGCATCTCATGTAAGACAACTATAGGACATCTTGCTAGTTATTCTTAGTCTATGTCAGTTAAGGACTCGTTTCCATTAATTCTGACCCTTCGTTGCACCAGAATGTGATTGTATGGCACCGTTAGGAAGTTTAGGACCTCCCAATACCTCCCCGCAGCTCTTCCTCACAGTTCAACAACAACAACGACAACGAGCGCAGGGAGTGCGCGTCCTCACTCCGGCTTGGTTGGTAGGGGGTGTTGGGAGGGCATCAGGCCTTCCCAACGAGCCGCCATCGAACATGTGCTCGACGGGGTTACCAAATAGGGGCTCCCTGTCAGCTCCTCGTCAAGGGCGGAGCCCGGTAACCCCCGCACCCAATGGAAGCGGCGGACCGGCCCCAGTGGGGCGGAGCCAACCAGCCGAGGGCGTGTCACTCCCCGCTGAGCATGCGCAGGGAGAGGGAGGTGACGTCAGATGCACGCCGAGCTTGGAGAAAGAAAGACGTCACCTCCGAGCGCTGTGAGGCCTCCCCGCATCTTCTGGACCGTGCTTTATCCTGTCCCCGAGCCAAGGTGCACCTTGTGCTATCGACCTACCTGTCCCTTCCTGCCATCAATCCCTGTGTAAGTCCGCCTTGTTCCGTTTGTCTGTGGTCTGTCTGGGTTAAGATAAGACGGTAATTAAGTGCCCATCTCTTCTGTGTCTTTACCTCACTGCCTTGTAATCTACCCCTTTTCTCCACCACTGTAATTATACCCTCCTCCGGAGGTCTTGAGAACTGTACCCCTTGCGTCGTTTCCTCTTTCCCAGTCGTCGTGTCCTTTCTATCATTGATTTGGCATAGCGCGATTTGGTCAACGTCTGGGTGGAATCGGGGTCTAGTCGGGGAATAACTGTTCGGTCGCGGCAATACCACCGCTCGGTAAATAACATCTAAACCGCGTCCGTAACAATATATATATATATATATATATATATATTGTTACGGGACCGCGGCGAGGATGTTGTTTGCCGAGCGGATGGCCGCCGCGCCCGAACAGTTACCCCGACTAACCAGATTCCTGAACGTTGGCCGAATCGCGCCACAGATATTCAATGGGGAAAAGACTAAAGCGAAGGATGTGAAGAAGAAGAACACCAAAGCAAAAAGGTTGGAAATGCTACTAAATTTATTCCTACTATTTACACAATCAAAGAAACCAAGGAGAAGGAAGGATAATAAAATAAAAACAGAAGAAGAAGAAGCGGACACAGTGAACCTTAGCTTATCTATGGCAGTCTTACTTAGAACCCTGGACAGAACAAACGAAAGACGGACTCACACGAATTGGGAATTTGCAGGCAGGAAGGATCGGAAGGAGGAATGGCTTGGCGGGGGAGGAAGGTTCAGCGGGGATCGGTCGGGCCGGGAGCGGATAGCCGCCGTCAATACCCGAGCTGGGATCGCCAAACAGCCGCGGTTCCAAACTGCACGGTGAAGCCCCTCCGGTGCACCGTGCGCTCTCCAAAGCTCCTCCTTAGAACTCTCTTGCGCTTGGCACTGCACACTCAGCACTTGCCCTACTTGGCACTTCGCACTTTGCCGCTCTGACTCGCTTGCACTTGATCGTCGCACGTATCTCTGCATGTATCTCTTTGGACGTATATCTTAGGACGTATCTCTCTCAGGACGTTCCTCTCTTGCTTCGCCCTCGTGCGCACTTCTTTTCCACGGCTTCCGCGCGCGCTCTTTATAACCCCGCGGGCAAATCAAGCCCCCGGCCTCTAGAACACGCCCATCGGTGAGTTCGCCTCGGCCCTGATTGGTCGGCACGGCCCTCTGGCTCCGCCCTTGATGACGATGGGCGGGCACGCCCAGGATTCGGCAGCTCCTCCCCCTTCTTCTCCGAGCCGACCTCGTGGCGAATGGAGTCGCGGAGGGAACAGTTGGCAATTGTTGGAAGGGGAAGGTGAAGGGAATCTACTCTTATTTCACTTGGTGCAATGGAGTATTTATATTAATGGAAGACACAGCCTTACACTAATACACATAATAAGGATATAACTACTGAACAGGGAGATATGGTGTCCTGCGTGTATGCTTTATGGAATTAACTACGGGAACGCCCTTTGACTTTTATACAACAACAAATGCAGGACGGAGGGTGACATTTTACAACAATTCATTACACAACAATAAAAAAACAACATTTTGTTGTTCCCCAAAAATAAAACAAAAACCTTGATCTTTTCTATCCCCGATAATTTCACCCCAATTCCACTTTTTGAAATACCAACTTCTGTCCTGGAAGTCCTTGGTGTCCTTGTGTTTATACTTCTCCCACCCCCCCCCTCCCCCTTCCCACGCCTCCTCCCCCCAAGCCCTCTCCCTCCCACACATCTCCCTGCTCTTAAATGTTGTGTGCTCTCAAGTGTTTGTGTGCTTCCCATTCTCTTGTCTTCCGCTCCCTCTTTTTATATATTTTGTTTGTCTGGTTGATTTGTTTGTGAAGTAAATGTCAGCACTTTCACGAGCCTCGATTCAGTATACAAAAAAAAGAAGAAGCTCTTTTAGCTCTTTCACGAGCCTCGATTCTGTATACAAAAAAAAAGAAGAAAAAAAAGAAAGAAAAGCTGCCACACTGGTTAATGACCCTCTCAGACCACTACATTTTTGATGAACCCACTCAGCGCACATTGTACATTGAATGGAGTTCACTCCGACACCCTTTCTACACACAGCACAGGGCCACTTCCCAGTACTTTCCACCTCACCACATGCTTTACCACTTGCCATCACCTTCGTCTTTCCGATATTCACCTTCAGACCTTTTGTATCCATACATTCCTTCCACTTGTTCATCTTTTCCTTCAGTCCATCCATACTTTCCGCAATCAACACCAGATCATCTGCATACAACAACTCCCACGGTAAACCCTCCTTTACGTTCTGAGCCAGCACCTCCATCACAGCTACAAATAGTAGTGGACTTAGTACCGACCCCTGATGCACTCCCACCTTCACCTCAAACTCACCACTGTTCCCGTCCTTCGTCCTTACAGCTGTGCACGCTCTTTTGTACATTGCCATCACTACTCTGATCAACAATTCCTCCACTCCTAAACTTCCTCAATGCCCATGTCAATACTTTGCGTGAAACCCTATCGAATGCTTTCTCCAGGTCAACAAACCCAAGAAACAACTTCTTCCTCTTCTCCATGTACTTCTCCTGCAACTGCCTCACAATGAAAAGCGCATCTATCGTTCCTCTTCCTGGCATAAATCCAAACTGCATTTCGTCGATCTTCACTTTCTTCCTTATCCTCCTCTCCAACACCCTTTCCAATACCTTCATTCCATGCTCCAATAACTTTATCGCTCGGTACGAGCCACACTCCAGAGGGTCACCTTTCCCCTTGTATAGAGGGACGATGGTACTCAGTTCCCAATCCACTTGAATGCGGCCTTCTTTCACCACCAGATTACAGATCTCTGTCATTCTCTTCACACCCCAACTTCCTGCTGCCTTCAACATATCTCCCACAACTCCCGTCGGCCCTCCCGCTTTTCTCCTCTTCATTGCTTTTATCGCTTCCTCAACTTCCTTCTCAGTTATCTTCTCTGCCGGTCCTAAAACTGGGTTACTCTCTATGTTGCCATCCCATTCATTCTCTGTATTCAACAGCATTTCCATATATCTTTTCCATCTTCCTTTAATTCCATCTTGGTTGACAACGATTTGTCCCACTTCATCCTTCAAGCAACTCACCCCCATCACATCACACCTCTTTTCCGCTATCTGCTTTGCAATCCTGAATACTGCTTTCTGACCCTCTTCCGAATCCAAGCGTTCTCCGAACATTTTCCTACATGCCTCCTGCGCCTTTGCTACCTCTTTCTTTGCAGCCTTCCTGGCTGCCTTATAACTTTCATGCTCTGCTGTTTCTGCTCCTGTACCCTTCGCCTTCTGCGACTCCTTGAACTTCTTCCTCTTCTCGTCAATCCTCTTTCCAACTTCATCATCCCACCACCATGTTTCCGAGTGCCTCGGTGGTCCTTTTGTCCAGCCACATACCGCACCAACGGCTCCCAACAGACTAGCTTTCATTGACATCCAACCACTTTCAAGCTCAACCACATCATCCTCGACCGTACTCAGCCTCTCTTTTAATTCCTCCCTTACTGTCACCTCTTTCAACCTCCACACCTTCATTCTCGGTTGGTACTTCACCCGCCGAGCTCTCCTCGCACCTTTCACCCTTATGTCGCAGACAACCAAGTGGTGCTGTGAAACAGCCTCCTCCCCCGGGATCACCTTTGTGTCCCGGAGGTGCCCCCTATCTCGCCTACGCACCATCAGGTAGTCAACGGTTGTCGTCGACCCACCTGACGTGTATGTAACAAGCTTATTATCCTCTTTCTGGAACTGGGTATTACAAATCAACAAATCAGCTCCATCAGCAAACTCCAAAATCCTTTCACCTTCTCCATTTCTCACACCATATCCGTAACCCCCATGAACTCCCTCAAAACCATCCATACTCCTTCCCACATGTCCATTTAGGTCTTCTCCTACCACAACAACTTCCTCATCTTTCATGTTTTCAATCAGCTTCTCCATCGCACACCAGAACTTGTCCTTCTCTTCATCGCTTCGACCAACCTGCGGAGCATATCCCGAGATGACGTTCACCAAGAGCTTTCCAATCATCATTTTCACCATCATCAACCTATCACTCACTCTCGTCACATTCACCACACTGTCTACAAACTCCTCAGAAAACAGGACACCAACACCATTCACGCCCTCCAGGCACCCTTGCCACATAAACTTGTATTTCTGTCCCTGCCTACCCTTCACCATTCTCACACCACTTCCCTTCCATCTCGTCTCTTGCACACAACATATGTCCACTCTTCTTCTGACCAATACTTCCACCACTTCTCCTGATCTCCCTGTCATTGTCCCTACATTCCATGTCCCAAACCTCAGAAACCGATCTCCACTTCGGGCTGTACCCTGCCCATATGTTGTTGTAATTGTCATGGTTCTCTTTTTGAGGCAATGTTTTTATGGCCGGATGCCCTTCCTGACGCCAACCCTCTTAGTCGTCTCTTACGACATGCAGGGATACGGTGTACCTATTCTGATCCAGGGTATACACTGGGAAACGTTTTAAACATGGAAATTCTGGGGGGGGGGGGGGAGGGCGGCGTCAGCATCACGGCTGCAGTTTAAACATATTTAAATAATATTTAAACAAAACCATGAAAAACAATCTGGGAAAAGTCTCTAAGTGGGAACGTGGATTTGAGAAAGCAGGAGCAGAGGTGGAAGAAAAACGAGATACAGGGGGCGGGGCACAAGTCGAGACGAGGAGGAGGGCGAACAAGCACGTGTCCGGGAGGAGAGAAAGAATTAATATAGAATTTTGTTTTGTTTGTTTATTTGTTTGTTCTGTTTTCAAAACGCCGGACAAAGGGTAAGATGCTCGTGAGAGGCAGGGGGGAGAAAATAAAATCAAAGAAACAAGCAAATACTATGAAGGAAAGAACCCATATTCACAAAACACTGACGGGGGGGGGGGACGGGGGGGGGGGGACCAATTGGATTGGACCAATCAAATTCACCAAATTTCCTTTTGTCCCTACTGTACTGGCAGGTATGTGGATCCGCCTCCAGTGATGACCATCACGACACTACTACATTTGGCTATGACAGCTCCACACCTCTACCGTGCAAGGGTCATCGGGACAACCTGAGCAGCCGAAACGCTAACATGGCCCATGAGTGTCCATAAGGGTGCGAACCACCATCCATCCTTCGGCCCCCCTGCGAGGAACACAGCTGCTCTCGCACCAGCTGGCCTATGTGGTGAGCACCTGCTGCCAACACTACCATTCCCCCAAAAAATCGGCCCTGGGGGCAGCGGTCGCAATGCGTGGCATCCACATCACGTCACCTGCACCACCCAAATCCCCCAGTCCACACAACTGCAGCACCCAGTGCCCACACACACCTGACCATGCCAAGGTCCAGCAGGCAGCCATGCTCCACCAGGAGACTCTTCCAGAAGACATGGTCCACACAACTCGGACACCCATAGCACCACGTTGACCTCCAGACTACACAGCTACATCTTCACAACCCTGTGTCCCAAATATTGGCACAATCTAGAAGCCAATATTTAGTAGCGAGTTGAAGGCTGGGTCCTGCTAACCTAACAATTTTTTTTCCAGCCTCCAACACTTTGGTCCAACACACCTGGATCAATAATGGTGCCACTGATGTCAGTGACCACCACCACTGCCTCACACAAAAACCACCCTTAAATTTACATCTAACCCTGAGATTACCCATGCCAAATATTTTTCACATCTTACTATAATTCACCAAATGTCCGTCTGTCCGTTCGAAGGTACCTCAAAAACGGCTCAACCGATCGCAACGTTATTTTGGGTGGGTATTCCTGGGACCCCTGGGATTAAAATAGGCCACATTGTTTTTTCAATTTTTCCAATTTTCCAGTGTACGAGCCTTTGAACGAGTACGAGACTGTGATCGCCACAACCTGGTGGACCCGGTTTCCATGTCCATGTCGTGGTCTGATATCGCCGGCTTGGACTCGGTGGTGTCCGACCTCAGGGACACGGTCATCTTGCCCATCCAGAAACGATCCGTTACCCGGCAGTCGGCTCTGCTCCAGCCACCTAAAGGCGTGCTCCTGTTCGGTCCACCAGGCTGTGGGAAGACGCTCGTGGCCAGAGCCACCGCCAGGGAGTCCAGGTGTCGCTTCATCAACCTGAGCCCTCCACTCTGACCGATAAGTGGTACGGAGAGTCGCAGAAGCTCACGGCGGCCGTGTTTTCATTGGCGCTGAAGCTGCAGCCGACAATCATTTTCATCTAAGAGATCGACGCTTTCCTTCGCTGTCGATCGTCCTCGGACCACGAGGCCACGGCCATGATGAAAGCTCAGTCCATGGCGCTGTGGGACGGGCTGACGACGGACCACGGCAACACGGTCGTGGTCTTCGTGGCCACCAACCGCCCGCAGGAAGTGAATCCGGCCATCTTGCGCCGGCTCCCCCAACGTTATCACATTCCCGCACCGGGCGTCGATGAGCGTCTCGCCATTCTCAACCTCGTGCTGAAGGACGAAGACCTTGATGATGACGTGTCTCTGTCGTCGGTTGCCATGGCTACCGACGGCTGGGCCGGAAGCGACCTTCGTGAATGGACCTTATGCATATGACGTCACACACCCTTAGAAATGGAAGTTCGCCCCCTTTCAGAGGGCAAGCAATACTGCTACTGCAGCAGTACTGCTGGAACTACACAATGCAAATACTGAGCAGTGCTCCATTCATGAGCAGATTCCACCTGTTGGAGGGACTGAAACCCAAACGGAACTGTCTTTCAGAGCCATTCGTGCACTGGAAAAAACGTGGAGGAACTACAGAAGGACAATATTTCCCTCAAAACTCAAGTGTGTGACCTGGAAGAAAAGATAAGAGCAACAGGTCTGCAGGAAGAACACTTTCAGAACAACGATGCAAAACTCCGATTTTACACGGGACTTCCTTCTTGGGCAATTTTTTTTGCCACTCTTCATGTTTACATCATGTGCTCTCCCAACTTGTAAAAAACTCACAAAGTTTGGTCAAGTGCTAATGTTCCTCATGAAGTTGCGATTGAACATTTTTGACGAGGACCGAGCTTACAGATTCGGAGTCAGCCAGTCAACTGTTTCACGAAACTTCCACCGCGTTCTTGATGTAATGTTTGTAAAGACTCAGTCGCTGATACACTGGCCCAGTCGTGACGCTCTCCGTCTCAGTATGCCGTCATCGTTCAGGAAATCTTTCAGGAAATGTGCAGTTATTATTGACTGCACTGAAGTGTTTGTAGAGCAGCCGTCCAATTTACTGGCAAGGGCACAAGTGTGGAGCAACTACAAGCACCATTCAACTGTAAAGTTTCTAATTGGTATAACACCACAGGGCTCAATATGCTTCCTAAGCAAGTGTTGGGGAGGAAGGGCAACAGACACTGAGAGAACGGAAAACAGTGACCTCATGAATAAACTGATGCCAGGGGATCTTGTGCTTGCCGATCGTGGTTTTTTTGTTGATGAATACTGTGAGTAGTGTAATAATGTTGCTTCTGGGACACCTCCGTTTAACATGGGAAATCCCTATCTAATGTCATTTACCCCCTTGTCTTTTTCAAAAATAATCATAAACACCTCTATTTCTCCCACCCTCATCTTTATGAACCTTTTGTCTGTAGTACCTATCCTTAATGTTGTTCATTAGACCACTCAAACACTACAAATATTTGTTTTCTCTTATAGACCTATCATCCTTCTTCTACATATCATCTGGCAGATTAATCTTTGACCCACTCAAACATTGACCCATTCACTTCCATATTAATTCTTTCCCTCCCTCATTGCCCCTAAAGACCTCTATTTCTCTCACCCTGTTCTTTACGAACCTTCTAACCTTTTGACATGTTATCCTTATTCATTAGACCACTTAAACACCTGTGATCCTTCTGACCTTATGAACCTTTTAACCTTTTACTCTTAATATCATCTGGTGAATATAACCCACTCAAACAACGACCCTACAAATATTTGTTTATGCGTGGGAAATAATTTAATTCTCCTACAACTCTCTTCACCATCTAATATATTAACAAAAAATATGTTTGAGTTTGGTTCTTTATTAAGATATTTTAACTGAGCTAAGATAAAATGGTAAACCTCCCTCAATGTTCTTATTTGAGCGCCTCCAGTGCCACACACTTTTTGGTAGGCTCTGCCCACCTTTTGTTAAGCTCCGTCCACTTTTTGGAAAAACCCCGCCCACTTTTTGGTAAGCCACGCCCACCTTTTACTAAGCCCCGCCCACTTTTTGTTAAGCCACGCCCACTTTTTGCTATGTCCCGCCCCTTTTGCTAAGCTCCGCCCACTTTTGCTAAGTCCCACCCACTTTATAAACTCTTCAGCATTGTATCATTTCCAGGTAATACATAACATCATTTTCAGGGAATTTCCATCACATCATTTCCAGTTAAGACACGCCCAGGGAATTTCCACAGGAAATGACACACACCCAGCCCTTCTTATAAAAGGCACCGACCACACAGGCTTTTTCAAACACGCTTTCTGCTTCACTTGAGAATGGACTCCTATGCCGAAATGGAATGGGATAACTTTGCTATTCCTTGGAGTCCTACTACCTGTGTAGAACTCAACCTTCAGATTGATGAACTGGACTCGAACCTCTTATCAATGGAGGTAAGTTTGTTTATTTATTTATTTATTTATTTAATTTTTTTTTTTTTTTTTTTTTTTTTAGATGAGACTCATGTAAGAGTTAACAAAGTTTATTTTAATATTCATAGAGCTTGATTTATACAAATAAAAATATTGTATTAAATTAATACATTGTTATTTTCTTTCACAGGAAATTGTATCTGAGATACGAAATGAAAATTCTGCTTTTAACACAACTTGGGATGAAGTTATTTTTTTGTTTGAAGACATTTTGAACAACCAAGACCCCCAGAACGAGTTCTACCTTGATGACCCAGCCAAAGAGTTATACCTTGGAGATCCACAAAATCCTGAAAAAGAGTTTTACCATGATGATACTTGTTGTGAGTTATCAAAACAAAACCCACTGAACAAGTTCTACCTTGATGAGCCAGAATACAAGTCATACATTGGAGACCCACAAATTTCTGAAAATTGGGAAAGGGGAGTTCTCCCTGATGGTCCGCAGTTATACTATGTGAGACACATCATAGAAACCCTAAAAAATTGTGAAATGGGAATTCTCCCTGATGGTCCGCAGTTATACTATGTGAGACACATCATAGAAACCCTAAAAAATTGGGCAAGGAGAGTTCTCCCTGATGGTCCGCAGTTATACTATGTGAGACACATCATAGAAACCCTAAAAAATTGGGAAACGGGAATTCTCCCTGATGGTCCGCAGTTATACTATGTGAGACACATCATAGAAACCCTAAAAAATTGGGCAAGGAGAGTTCTCCCTGATGGTCCGCAGTTATACTATGTGAGACACATCATAGAAACCCTAAAAAATTGGGAAAGGGAAGTTTTCCCTGATGGTCCGCAGTTATACTATGTGAGACTTATCACGGAAACCCCAAATATTTCTGAAAATTGTGGTTCTACCTTGGGGACTTGGAAAGATGGTTATATTTTTGGAGACTCGGAATGGGGGTTTTGTTTTGATGACTCGGAATGTGATACCTATCTTGGAGGCTCAACAGGAATGTGGTTATACCTTGGGAACTTGGAAAGTTGGTTTTATTTTGGAGACTCTACCTGTGGGGTCCATCTTGGAGACTCTTTGGATTCTAAAGCAATGAACAATGTTCTTTGTTTAATGACGCTTGATTTAAGCAATATCAAGAAAGTTCGAGGAAGAAAATGCTGGAAAATTCTTTCTTCCCATTTCTACTTCTTCAAACTTGAAAGCCTTGAAAGACAGAATTGGAAGAAGAGGAAAAAAAAAAAAATGAAATACATATTTTTTAAAAAGAAGAAAAAAAAGATTATGTTACGGTTTGGGTGGGATTTTGAATGTGAGGGTTAGGGATGGGGTTGGGTTAGGGATGGGGTTGGGTTAGGGTTGGGATTTTGAATGTGAGGGTTAGGGTTGGGGTTGGGTTAGGGATGGGGTTGGGTTCGGGTTGGGATTTTGAATGTGAGGGTTGGGGTTGGGTTAGGGATGGGATTGGGTTAGGGTTGGGATTTTGAATGTGAGGGTTAGGGATGGGTTGGGGTTGGGTTAGGGATGGGGTTGGGTTAGGGTTGGGATTTTGAATGTGAGGGTTAGGGATGGGGTTGGGTTAGGGATGGGGTTGGGTTAGGGATGGGGTTGGGTTAGGGATGGGGTTGGGTTAGGGATGGGGTTGGGTTGGGAATGGGTTGGGTTAGGGATGGGGTTGGGTTAGGGATGGGTTTGGGTTAGGGATGGGTTTGGGTTAGGGATGGGGTTGGGTTAGGGTTTGTATATTATTATGACTCACTCACACATACACAAAAGTTAAGCCCCAACTGGAAAGTTGAGGGATTCTGTGTTTGGGGTTCACAGATTTAAAAACGTATCCCCATTATACACACACAAAAGTTAAGCCCCAACTGAAAAGTTGTGGGATTCTGTGTTTGGGGTTCACAGATTTAAAAACGTATCCCCATTATACACACACAAAAGTTAAGCCCCAACTAAAAAGTTGTGGGATTCTGTGTTTGGGGTTCACAGATTTAAAAACGTATCCCCATTACATTTTATTTATTTATTTATTATTTTCAAGGGTATTAGCTGCTTACTTGTGTTTTTTGTAATTCTTGCGAGTAAAATGAACCCAAGATTTCTTCTCCATTTAAATCATATAATTTGTAGGTCCAAGGGACTGTATCCATTACATCAATGATTTTAAATAATTCACGAGTCCATTTTTGTGTATAACCTTTCTCAAAATGACTTTTCCATTTGTATATTCTTACAATATCACCAACTTTAAACTTGGGCTTTCTCAAATTAATCTCCTTTTCATATTCTAATTTTGTAAATGTTTCTGATGGTTTTGATTTTGTTGATGAATGAACTGTATTATTGTAATTATCTACAATATCCTGAATTAAATACACCCATTTTTGAGAACCGAGTTGTGTGAATTTTTTATATAATTTCTCTTTTAAAGTACGATTAAAACGCTCAATAACAACTGCCTTTCCTTCATTAAAGGTGCTGTATAATTTAATACCCTTCCCCTTAAGAAATTTCATGAATATTTTGTTATAGAACTCTGTTCCCTCATCAGTCCATAACTTCTTTGGTTTCCTTTTATCCCGATCAAATATTAGCTTAAAGGCTAACATTAAAGTATCACCCCTTTTATTTTTTAAAGGGACAACCCAGGCAAATCTACTCCTCAAATCAATAACGGTTAAAGCATACCTGTATCCCCTGTCATTATTCAATTCAATTAAATCAGCGGACCATATGTGGTCGGTGTATTTAGAATAAACCTTCCTTCTTTTAAACTTTGTGATTATAGGTTTGTGTAATTCTTCAGCCAAAAGCTCCTCAGTCTTGATGACATCATTAGAGCCTAATAGTTTTTTGAGGAATAACCAAGACCAAGTTTCAATTTAGCATTTATCAAATTTCTCACAATAAACCTATCAACTTTCTCTCTCAACGTTGGATTTTGTATCAAAGACAAATTATACAACATTTCGCTGTCGGCTTTATGTTTTTCAGTCAACGTAGTGGTTTTCCCATAAGCAATATCATGCTTCATACACACTTCGTCAACCCTATTTGTAGGTTTAGACCAAGGTTTAGGATTGTCAGCCTCATCTAATCTTTTATCCAAGTTTGTTCCTGGACCACAGAAAGAATACCCTGGAAGGTGTAATTCCCCTGGAATTCCAGTTGTTGTAAATTTACTTCCTGACAGAAACTTTTGTATGTCTCCTCCTCTTTTAGGAGAGATGAATTGGCACTTTTTAGAGCCACATACTTGACATATTCCTTTTTGATAAACTCTATTATTTTTAGCTTTAACATAAGAGATATTTTTAGATTTAGTTTTCTTTTTACATTTGAGACAATAACTCATATTTATTTATCAGAAAAATTCCGACAGAGTATCAAAACCTTTTTGGTTTTCAACATATACATTTCAATCTTTATTTTTAAAACATAAAGAATCCTAAGGAATGCCTTCACTCTCTCCTCCATTTATTTACAAATAAAAACTAACTAAAGTCAATGACACCAACATCATCAATCACATAATCTTTTCCTTCTTCTTCTTCTTCTTCTTCACCACTTTCTCGTTTAAATCTCCTCCCTGAAATTGAAGACATTAACGTTGTTATTTTTGAAACCATTATCTTCATAAGAGTTGTTAATTCTTTAATTTCCTCTTCGGTGCGTTGAGATTGATTTATTTGCTGTAATACACTCAATCTTTTACGAATCTCACTGATTTCCATCTTTTTATATTTTTCCTCCCTCTCTCTTTGCTCCCTTTCCTCCCTCTCCTCCTTCTCCTTTTTCTCCCTCTCCTCCTTCTTCTTTTTCTCTCTTTCCTCCTTCTCCCTTTTCTCTCCTTCCTCCTTCTCCTTTTTCTCCCTCTCCTCCTCCTTTTTCTCCCTCTCCTCCTTCTCCTCCCTCTCCCTTTCCTCCTTCTCCTTTTTCTCTCTTTCCTCCTTCTCTTCTTCAACTCCTTCCTCATCCCTTGCTACCCTTGAGTTTGAACCCCAAAGAATATTATACATATACTCATCTGGATTTTGAGATATTCTTGTATCTATAATTATTTTTCTCATAATAGGATACCAATAAGATTTGTTGACGATTTCTAAAAGAGTTTTATATTTCATAACTTTGAGAAGTTCATTTTTATTTAATATTTTAAACAAGTCTCTATTTGTGGGTTTAACAATATCAGTATAAGGCCAGTTTTTAATGACAAAATTCCCATGTATATGCTCCAAATCATAAGGTATGTAATACCGAGCACCCTTTTCTTGTAGGTATCCTTGAATACAAAAATTATAATTCTCTTGTAGTCTTCTTCCTGCCATTTATGTATCAGAAATATATGTGAGATTAATATTATGACAGGTAATACCACCCCATCTTCCCACTACCAAATCGGTTTGTATTCCTCGGCTTTCTATCCTTATCTCATTACCTTCCTTCTTTGTCATGCGAACCATCGCTATACTATCATATATTTTTCTTTTCTTAAAATCACGTATTTGTTGTTTACTAATTGTACTTCCACATAAATCCTTATCCTCACCAAGTGGATAATATTCTTCTTTACGAGACTGATTTAAATCATGTAGGTCTTCTATGTTTATTGAAAAAGACCAATTATACCCTAAATCAGGCATATCATACCCCCATTTATTAATTCGCATATTAACTAAATGTCCTTCTTTATAAAATTCAATTGTAAGCAGGTAGTTAAATTCAATGAGGAAAGGTGTATGGTCAGTATAACCAGGTGTTGTGGTTGTAAATTTTACTTGTTTCACAAAACGTGCTGTTTTCTTTAAAAATATATATTGTGATAAATCACTTAATCTAATTAAGTCATTCGCATCTGTAGGGTTTGGATAATTGATTAATTTATAAGTATTCTTCATATTAATATTTTTACTTACACTATATTTTTGTCGTTCAGCCTGTGCCTTTGTATAATAATTTGATAAATCAATATCCTGAGAGGATTTTCCAAAGATAGAACCATCTTTTCCAACATAAGTCATTTATATTAGATTAAAAATGATATCATAAAAATTTTCATTATTGTTGAGTTGAAATAATACATATAAACATAATTGACCACAACATTTAGAATTAATTTCTTGAACTTGAAATGTTTGATAAACACCATTCTGTAAGAATTGTATTACTTCAACAGGTGGTGGCATACCATAACTATCAAAATAATATTTATCCTGACTATTATGAATACAAACCCAATGAGAACCATTCTGTGTGTCTAAATTCATAATAATATTCTTTGTATTCTTATTTATATGTATTAATTCATCTCTCATACAAATAACC
Organism: Myxine glutinosa; assembly: GCF_964187855.1. NCBI lineage: Eukaryota > Metazoa > Chordata > Myxini > Myxiniformes > Myxinidae > Myxine > Myxine glutinosa. The sequence goes on from NC_136262.1 coordinate 111,546,229, forward strand.
ACATTATCAATTTTTAGTGTTTTACAATACTTAGCTAGTTCTATATTTGACGTTGTATTCTTTCCAAATTGTTTAAACCATTTATCCATTTATTTATGAGAAAGATACAATCCATTACCCCGTTTAGTTAGTTTAACACCCGCTTGAGCGATAGAGGAAAGCATATCTCCAACCAACAATCTAGCTTTATCAGGTAGACTTTCAAGTTTTTGAGCAAAATCTACAATTACACCACTTCCACTAATTTGTTTCTCCAACTCCTTGTTATGTCTTTCCAATTCTTTTTGAGCTTTTAGTTGTGCCTTCCTTTCGTTAGCAGTTTTTACCGCTGCTGAAATACCACCAGTCAATGCTCCCGCCGCACTTAAACCAGCAAATAAAGGAATTAGAAACGGGAGAAATCCTCCTCTTGACTCGTCTATTGAATATTTCTTTAACATAGGTTTCGTCATTTTAATTTTAAGTGATCCAACATCATTTAGTGTTTTTACTTGTGTGTGTGTGAGTAAAACATCAATTCTTACAGCTCCTTTTCTTTGAATTGTATTAACATTAATAATACAAGGCTTTTGATTTTGAATACAAGATGTTAATTTATTAAGATTGATTTGATTAACATATACCCCAACCATTTATTTATGAGAAAAAACCTATGTGATATTAATCATAACACCATTATCTGTATTAATCTGTAATTCTGTTTCCTCCAAAAGCAAACAATATGCATTAACCTCTTCACTCTCCCCTCTTTCAATGTATAGAGAAGTATCCACTCGATTAGACTTTATAGTTTCCTTTTGAGAACTCAGGTCAATTGCGTAGATTGTATAAAGTTTTTGAAACGCAACCATATCCAAAATAGGATCATTATTACCATTACTTTCACACACCTTTTGGTAGGACTTGTAGGCTTCCGCATAATCATTTTTTTCCCAATCAATTTCCAATCTATCTCGCGGATAAAATGTGCCATCAAGAGAAACCCGAAGTTGTTTCACCTTAGCATTATCACTCAGCGCATTATTCTTATTAGTACCGTCCTCTCCATCTGGTTTTTTTAAAATGAGCCAGAGGTATCGTGGCTTTCCTTGAAGAACACCCAAATTCCAAGTGTAGGTAGTGTGTTCCAGTTTAACGTGTTGACATCTTCTTTTAAGGTATGATACATTTAGCGGTTTCTTTGAGTTAAGTCTTCTATTTAACATCTCTTCCGTTTTAAGATTAGGAGTATATTCACAGATATACCAACACAAATCATTAATAACAAATTTATTGTTGTCTCCAAAAGCATTTTCATCCCCAAAAAGCAACCTATTTACATTATCATTCCTTTGTAGTTGAAATCTAATTTTAAGACCATACAAAACTTTATCATAATCGCAAAATCCAAATATACCTTTAAGAGGTACTGCTACGGTAAAACTATTCACTGCTTTTGTTTCATCATTATACATTGACTTCCTTTGACTATAACCAGGGTCTGCGTTTGTACCCGTTGACATATCAGGAATAAAACCTTCAACAGCTCCCTTACCCATTCTATCACTAAACGAATATAGTGTAAATTTCATCATTTCAGATGTAGCAGAGACATAATCAACCGCTTCAACCTCTTGTGTTCCAATATACAGGCGGACACTGTCAAACATTTTCCAGAAGAAATCATTTACGAGTGTAGCATTAGTATTATTCGCAGCCTTAGTGAATTTAAATTTACACAGCAAGAAACTATCAGCTATATTCAAGTAAGTTTGTTGATTATTTATTTCAAAACTTTTTGTTCCGTTTGAATTCCAGTCTGTTCCTGTTATAGCATTTACCTTAAAATAGTCTTCCTTTTTAGTGGAGTTTGAAATGATAATCGTATCATCCAAATCATAGATACTATCAATCGCTTCCATACTTGTATTTATATAGCATTAAAATTGTTGAAACCCTGACCCAAGTATTTTAATGATTTTTTGTCGTTCTTGTGAAGATAGTTGAGTTTTACCTTTTTTTATTTCTTTGATTGCTTGTAATTTATGAGACTCCTTTTGAGCATCTTTTATACTCTTTATAGCACCCGCAACGGAGCCCACGGCAGAAGCAGTTGAATCAATTAGGTCTTTATGTTTAAGGATGGTTGAACCAATACCCATTAGAGTATCAATTATCCCATCTCCTTTATTTCGAAATTGAGGACCTACACCTCGTTGTCTCTTAGGTTTATAGTATCCTCTACCCACATACCTTGTATAGTCTGGTGAAAGGAACATGCCCTCCCCTGTAATTATTTTATATTTTCCCAACTCGTGTTTTCTCACAATAACCATTATTTATTTATTGAAAAACTTCACGTAGGTGAATTCTGATGGATATAATTTCATCATTAAAGGATATCATACGATTATCTTGGTCGGTTATCCTAAAACTTACTCTGTATATGGTTTTTCCTGACACAGGTAAATAGACAAGATTTTTTGGTTCCATATTAAATTTATAACCAATCGGGGTTGAGTATGCACTGAATGAAAATATTGTATTTGTTCTTATTCCATCGTTATAAGCACCATCAATCAAATCACAATGAATTAATACTGAATTTATACCGGAGGATATTTGGATAACATTATCACTGTAAAACGTCCCGTTATTTTCAATCTTTTTTGAAGAGAAACCCAATAGCTCTCTAAACGAATTTTCAATCGTGAAATCAACTTTATAATTATTTTTAAGTTTAATAGTTGATTTTGAAGTGTGTTTTTGAATATCTATTACAATATTTTTTGGTTCATCACCTTTTTCTTTCATAAGGCGAGAGACTTCTGAAGATATTTGAGAAATCTCGTAAGCTCCAGGTGAAACGGTTATAGTTTTATATCCACTTCCTGGATTATAACTAAACTTGTTGTTTTTCTCTGTGATATTAAAAAGGGTATTGTAAGTTTCCATTGACAACAAAGATGCCTCATATGAGGTAAGGGGGTCAAGTTGTAGTGGGTAAGGGAATGAAGCTGTGTAATCGCTCGTTGTGAAATTAAAACTAAGAATTGTGCTTCTCATCTTATTTAATATCTAATAAAATATCTTTGTATTGACATTTATTAATTATTTTCATGTTCATCAACTGATCTAAAATGGCTGAGGATTCATTAAAACAATTGTTGTTTCCAGCCTTCTTACTACCTAACAACAATAATAGCCTATTAACTAATTGTGATGGGTCATTTGGAAGAAAACTAACACCCGAACCAAGCTTACTTAAAGCATCAATAATATGTTTCTCCTTCTCATTCTTCTTACTTTTACCAGCAACAGAAACTCCATAATCAAGTGCATTTAGCAACTCAATATATACCCTATCTTCCTCTCTTTCCATATCAAGTGGTTCCTCAAAATATTTTGAACCGCTGAATCCGGGGTTTGTTAGAAGAAACATTAATCTTGGAGTTAATTTAACATTTGGTTGAGTAGAACTCAAGAACATCAATTCATCATTAAATATCAATACCTTTTCTTCCACAAGATGAAACACTGCTGGTTCTTCTGTTGGAATGAGACCTGCTCTGGTTTTTGAACCCGCCGAATATTCATTGTTTTGAAGAGCTTCCACAACATAATTAGGGGGTTGATTTACCTCCTCAAGTTTCCGAAATAATCCCTCGTCATCATATTCTAATTCACCAAGTTCTTGTTTTGTTATCTGACTAAAATCTTTGAGCATTTGAAGTTTTTTCGGAGTAAATTCTACCGTGGGAACTGTAGGTGAGTGTTGAGTTTTCAAAAGTGGTTTAAAGAATTTCTCTTGTTTTCTTTCAAAGGCTTCTTCACCAGTTAGTTTCTGTCTCCGTTTCTTCTTTATCTCTTCCTGTTGTTTAACAACTTTTGAAACTAATTGTTGATGTTCCTTAAACTTTCTTTCTCTTTCTTCAGTATTCATTTTCTGTATTTATTTATTGAAAAATATCATTTAGTATCTCATCTTGTTTCACAACAATATATTTATATTTTCCAATCGTGTGTTTCATATAATTTTCAAATTCTTTTTTACTACATAACGTAGAGCAATTATCTCTCCAAAAATTATTTACATCTATTGAATTTAACTTAAATAAAATAAAAGTATTGGCATTGTTTCTTATTGAGCGTCGAGGGAGTTGAAAATATGATTGACTAAGATATATACAATTACAAGAAGAATGTCTCCCTCTTGTATAGTAGCTATCCATTACTGTTTGGTTTCTCTCATTAACACAATCATCAAAGATGACGAGGTTCTTTTTTGATTTATCTAAATCTTGAGGTGAAGGTATATCATCCGTATTATCACTGAGAATACAAGTTATGGGTTTCGATTTTGATTTCTGTGTATCACAAAATAATTGTATTATATCTTCAATATTATAATCATTCAGTTTGTTTTGAAGTTTAAATAAACCGATAATGTCTTCCTTTTTAAGACCTGCATTAAAACCCTGTGAGAGTAGTTGATACTCGGGTTGAAAACTTGACTTTGTAAAAATTATTAAATTATCATAATCTAAAAAATTAGGACCAAGGAGCATCTTTAAAAGTAAACAGGTTTTCCCACATCCGCTTGAACCAACTATTAGACATCTCAATGAATTTGGAATGTTTTTATGGTTATTAAATTTTATCTTATTTTCCCAAACGGGTAAAAAATCATTCATTTATATATTTGGAAAACAAGTCATCCAACTTTTTTTGAGCTATTTTAGAAACTCTATATTTTATCCTGAGTTCTGGTTTAATTTCAAAATAATTCATTATTTTATTTATGTAGTATCTTGTATTAACATTTCCATTAAAATTATTTTGAATAATAAATATCATTAAACCCTTATACATTTCCTCAATACAAAGAGTCTCTTTCCTTGTAAGAAATGGTGTATTATCACCATAATGCTTAACATTCATCTCTCTTATTAATCTTGTAAAGTAATTCATTTTTGGTTCTAATTTAAAAGAGTTATATGTTTTTTTATATTTCTTATTATCATTAATTAGAATATAATCACAGAATAAACATTGTTTATATGAATCCTCATCATTAAGCCCCACTCTATCACAAGCCGGACAATTCTCTAATTTATCATATGGAGAGTCTGGAAATTCTAAATATCCTTCAGAACTTATCATATTTATGTGGTAAATTTTTACTTAAACTAAACGCAAGTTTATTCATTAATAAATACAATGTTTCAAAGCACAAAAGACAAATTTCAATCAATCTCTACTTCGGTGGAAGATATAGAAAAATATGTCAAAGATGTTAAATTGAACAAAGATAAATATGGAAATTTTTGGGTAAAACCAGTTATGGAAAATAACATGAGCCCCTCTATTTCATTTAAAGGAAGAGCTCTAACTATACCTGGAAAGACATCCATTAAAGTAAATCTAACAAAAGTTTCTCCTCTACTCCTGGCAATTTATTCAAAGCTTGAAAAAGTGATTGACCACGATACTTTGAAAAAGAATGATAAGACCATTAATAATTCTAGAGGAGACATTTGTATTTTCTTTAATAATCCAAAGGGTGTAGATCTAAGTAAAATGAATGATGTTAATATTTCTGGTGAAATGTCATTTCGTTCTATGATAGTTAGAGATTATTTAAAGATAACTTTTGATATAAAAATTGTAGAGATTGAATCTGTTAATGAAAGAAAGTATATAGATATTGATGGGAATATTTTTCTTGCTAATTAAATATGAGTCAATACAGCAGTGAAGATTTTACTATTTCATTGAACTCGGACGATAGTGATGATAGTATTTCATTGAACTTGGATGATGGTGATGATAGTATTTCATTGAACACAGATGATAGTTATGATACTAATAGTTTGTGCTCAAATGATAGTTATGAGAGTAGCTTTATTGATGACTCTGAGTATGATTCTGAGTATTCATGTGATAGTTATGACTTAGATGATTCTGAGTGAAAAAGTGTTTTAGTTTAAGCACAGTGATATATATAAAACGGAGCTGTAAAGCTCAAAAGTGTTTTATTTTAAGCACAGTGATATATATAAAACACCACGTTTTCTCACGCTATAAATATGGTTTATTGTGATACTTGCGAGAAGGAAGTAAAATATTATAAACAACATATTCTCACCGCAAAACATACATACAACATTTTAAACAAACTTTCCCCTCTTCCACCTGAAACAAAACACTGTTCTACATGTAATAAAAATATCCTCAAGAAAGGCTTCAAAATACATCTTAAAACAAATCTACATTTATCAAATTTTATCACAACTAAAAACTCTGATGGAGCATTCAAAGGACATATTAAAATAAGAGTCTTTAACTTCAAACCTCCTGAACCAGAGTCTATAGTTGATGCTGTAGAAATAGTTAAACCTGCTGTTCAAACGTTGATTGAAAAAACACTAAAGGAAATGAAACCACTTAAATTTTATATGGGAGTAAAATTAGAAATGACAAAGGATGAAGGAGTTATAGATGCACCATACATGAGAACTGAGCCACACTTTATATCTTCATATCAAGATTTTAAAACATCAGGAGTCTATGATGAACTTATTAAACAAGAGCAAGATGTGGATAATTCAATCGTAGGAAGTGGATTCAATATAGGAAAAATTATTTACATAGACATTCATATTCTTAAATCAGATCCTCTAAAAGCTTCTTCTTACATTGATTTACCCAGTGTTATCAAAAATAGAAAAGCAGTTATCAATATCAAAAATAAAGACAATAAATGTTTTCTCTGGTCTATTTTAGCACACTTACATCCTCCACATTTTCATGATGAAAGAGTATCTCATTATAAAAAATATGAGAATACATTAAATACGAAAGATCTAAAGTTTCCGATGACTTTAAATGATATTCCTAAATTTGAAAAGATGAATAATTTATCAGTTAATGTTTATGGTCTAACAGAAACAAACAACATTCAGGTTTTAAAGCTTTCTGACAATTGTAAACAAACTCATATTAATCTTCTATATTTTAATTCAGACGAAAATTCACATTATACATACATCAAAGATATTGCTAAATTAATAAAACCACAAGTCTGTAAGAGAACAAATAAAATATATATTTGTTTGCGTTGTCTTAACTTCTTCAATTCACAAGAAAGATTAGATAAACATTCAAATTATTGTGGCGAACATAAATCAACGGTAATCAATATGCCTAAAGAAGGCTCAAAGATCACATTCAAAGATGAAAATAAAAAGATCAAACATCCATTTGTTATATATGCTGATTTTGAAAGTATTTTAGAAAAAATTGATACTGCTTCTCAAGATCCAAAAGAATCATACACAAATAAATATCAAAAACATACTCCTTGTGGTTTTTGTTATTATATCAAATCATCCGTTGGTGATAAATATAACAAGTTAGAGATGTATAGAGGCTCAAATACCCCAGAGGAGTTTGTGAAACGACTAGAAAAAGACTGTGTTCGATTAACCAAGATAATGAGAGAAACCAATAAACCAATGTCCTTAACAAGTAAAGAAAAAAGGGAATTTATAAAAAACAATGTCTGTCATATTTGTGAGGAGAAAATTGGTAAAGGTCTAAAGGTTAGAGACCATTGTCATCTCACTGGTAAATATAGAGGTCCGGCTCATCAAAGTTGTAATATTAATTATCAACTCCCCTCTTTCATTCCTGTCTTTCTTCATAACAACGCTCATTATGATACACATCTATTTATCAAGGAACTCTCAAAGACTTCTGGAAGTATCTCAGCAATTCCAAACACGGATCAGAAATACATTTCATTCACAAAAACAATTCACACATCTCCTATTACTCATATCAGATTTCTTGATACATTTAAATTCATGGCAAGTCCATTGGTTAACTTGGTTCAAAATCTAAAAGAGTTTCCATGTCTTTCAGAGTATTTTTTAGATAAAGATTTTCTAACACAAAAGGGAATTTACCCCTATGACTATATGGACTCATTTGAGAGATTCAATGAAACACAACTTCCTTCAAAAGAAAATTTCTATAACAAATTAAATAATAGTCATATATCTGATAAAGATTATGTACACGCACAAAATGTTTGGGAAAAATATAACATCAAGAATCTTGGCGAGTATCACGATTTGTATCTCAAAACTGATGTGCTTTTATTGGCCGATGTATTTGAAGCCTTTAGATCTGTTTGTCGCACTGGATATGGATTGGATCCTGCTCACTACTACACAGCACCTGGATTGGCCTGGAGTGCGATGTTGAAAATGACAAAACAAGATTTGGATTTGATAACCGATGTTGATATGCTTTTGATGATTGAAAAGGCAAAAAGAGGTGGAATTTCACAAGTCTGCTCGAGTAGATACGCAAAAGCAAATAACAAATATCTTCCAAATTATGATCCAACGAAAGAGAGTTCTTACTTGATGTACTATGACGCGAACAACCTGTATGGCTGGGCAATGTCTCAGGCTCTTCCTTATGGAAAACTTAGATGGGTAAAGGAAAAAGACTACAAAAACGTTTTACAAGATGTATGTATCTCTACACAAAAATAATTGGATGAAGAAAAAGTTGGTTATTATTTTGAAATTGATTTAAAATATCCAGAGGAACTCCATAACCTACACAAAGATCTCCCATTTGCTTGTGAGAAAGAAAGTCCAAAGAAAGAATGGTTGAGTGATTATCAACGATCGTTTGATATAGGTGAATCAACAGAAAAATTACTTACTACATTATATAACAAGAAAAATTATGTTCTACACCAAAGAAATTTGCGACAATATTTATCAAAAGGTCTAAGAGTAGAGAAGATCCATAGGGTTCTAAAGTTCAATCAAAGTCATTGGTTAAAGGGGTACATTGATTTTAATACACAAAGAAGAACAGAGTCAAAAACAGATTTTGAGAAAGACTTTTATAAATTGATGAATAATGCGGTCTTTGGTAAGACTATGGAGAATGTGAGGAAAAGACAAAATATCAGACTATCAACATCTTGGGAACAAGCATCAAAATTAATTAATAGACCGAGTTTTACTCGAGCTGAGGTCTTTACTGAGAACTTTTGTGCGATCCATTTGATTAAAGAGAGTATTGAAATGAACAAACCTATTTATATTGGAACAACAATTCTTGATTTATCAAAGTCATTAATGTATGATTACTTTTATAATAACTTGAGGAAGAAATATCAAAATGATGTTAATCTACTTTATATGGATACAGATAGTTTTATTTTGAAAATTAATACCAACGATGTTTATTCAGACATGAAAAGAGACATTAATATCTATGACACGAGTAATTACAGTCCAGAGAGTGAGTTGTTCTCTTCTAAAAATAAAAAGGTGATTGGAAAGTTCAAGGATGAATTAGGAGGAAATGTTATGAGTGAATTTGTGGGATTGAGGTCAAAGGCTTATGCTTATAAATACATTGTGAATAACGTTGAAAAGACTGATAAGAAGTTAAAAGGTGTAAAGAAAAATGTTATTAAAGAAACAATAAACTTTAAGGATTATTATAACTGTTTAACAACAAAGAAAGAAGAGTTTAGAAAGATTAATGGAATAAGAAGTTATAAACATCAATTATATTCAGAAGAGATAAATAAGAAAGCATTGGGGGCTTTTGATGATAAGAGGTTTATTTTAGAAAATGGAATTGATAGTCTCCCTTATGGTTATATAAGTATATAAGTGATAAGATATATATATAAGTGATAAGATATATATAAGTGATAAGATATACATAAGTGATAAGATATATATAAGTGATAAGATATATATAAGTGATAAGTTAAAAAGGGGGGGGGTTGGGGATTTTAACGGGCTACCGCCGCCTTTTTTACTATTATATAAATGATAGAACCAAGTATCAACCAGACTAAAGAGTGGAGGTGTAATCAACCTTGGTATATAAATGGAAAACATAATGAATGTGAAAAATATCAAATAGGTATAATTGAAAAGGCAACTGGTAAAAAAGTTCACAAAACAAATAAGAGAATTAATTTAAATACCGGTGAATTGGGTAAAAAAGATGGAAATATTTTTGAGTGGACGGAAAACTTTGATGGTTGTCAGGAAAATATATACTTTAATTTAAAAATGGTATGTGGCACTGGAGGCGCTCAAATAAGAACATTGAGGGAGGTTTACCATTTTATCTTAGCTCAGTTAAAATATCTTAATAAAGAACCAAACTCAAACATATTTTTTGTTAATATATTAGATGGTGAAGAGAGTTGTAGGAGAATTAAATTATTTCCCACGCATAAACAAATATTTGTAGGGTCGTTGTTTGAGTGGGTTATATTCACCAGATGATATTAAGAGTAAAAGGTTAAAAGGTTCATAAGGTCAGAAGGATCACAGGTGTTTAAGTGGTCTAATGAATAAGGATAACATGTCAAAAGGTTAGAAGGTTCGTAAAGAACAGGGTGAGAGAAATAGAGGTCTTTAGGGGCAATGAGGGAGGGAAAGAATTAATATGGAAGTGAATGGGTCAATGTTTGAGTGGGTCAAAGATTAATCTGCCAGATGATATGTAGAAGAAGGATGATAGGTCTATAAGAGAAAACAAATATTTGTAGTGTTTGAGTGGTCTAATGAACAACATTAAGGATAGGTACTACAGACAAAAGGTTCATAAAGATGAGGGTGGGAGAAATAGAGGTGTTTATGATTATTTTTGAAAAAGACAAGGGGGTAAATGACATTAGATAGGGATTTCCCATGTTAAACGGAGGTGTCCCAGAAGCAACATTATTACACTACTACTGTGGAATGGCGATGGCCGAGGTGAAGGTGCCCCCATTCACCAGGGAAAGAAGCAACTTGAAAAAGTAGAAGTTGACTGGAGCAGAGAACTTACTTGTGTTCGGATCCATGTTTTTTTTTTTTGTTTTTTTTGTTGTATACAAGATCGAGGCTCGTGAAAGAGCGAACATTAATCACACAGAAAGACAAACAGACACACAAAACAAATAACATCGGGAGCGGTAGACAAGATGGGGAGAGAGGGGGGAGGACACAAACACAACATTTGAGAGCAGGGACCGAGAGACATGGAGACATCGAGAGAACTGTGGGAGGGAGAGGGCTTTGGGGGGTAGGCATGGGAAGGGGGGGGGGGGGTGGGAGAGGTATAAAACATATGGACACTGCCAAGACTTCCAGGAAAGAAGTTGGAATTTCAAACAAGGTGTATCTGGGGTGAATTAGTGGGGGTAGAAAAGATCAAGGTTTTGGATGGGGGAAGATAAGAGATGGTGGTGAACAGCGGTTTTGAAGACCTGGAGGGAGGAGTGTGATTGAAGTGAGTGTGGGAGTTTGTTCCAGAGGCGGGAGAAAAGAGGAATGAAAGAGTGAAGGTGAGCAGAGAGCCGAGATTTCGGCAGTTTAACCGTCAGAGGGTGGCTGGCAGATCTTGTGCGACCTGTAGGAATATTTGTGGGACAGAGCACAGAGAGAGCTGGGGGAGCAAGGCCGGAGAGGAGTCGGTAGAAGACAGAAAGACCACCTGCCTGCCTGCGGTGAGTGAGTGAAAGGCCCTCAGAGATAGCTTCATCGCGGGAGATTCCAATGATTCTGAAAGCTTTGGATTCAACAGCGTGAAGCCGAGCCAGGTGTGAGGCAGGAGCACCAGCCCATAGGGGAGAACAGTATTCCATTGAGCTGCGGATGAAAGCCTTGTATGTGGTGAGGAGCTCAGGTGTGCCGAGGAAGGACTTCGCATGACGGAGGATTCCCAGTCGGCGACTGGCTTTGGAGGCCAGCTTGGAAATGTGGTTTTCCCAAGAAAGATCATGGCAGATGGTGAGACCCAAAAGCTTGAGCGACAGAACTTCCTGGAGAGGATTGTTGAGAAAGTAGATGGGAGGGTTGTCCAGTCGATCTTTTCGGAGAGACATAGTAAGAGTGTGAGATTTGTCAGGATTGAAAGACATGTTCCACATGTTTGACCAGTCTGTGATTTTGTCCAGGTCTTCAGAGAGTGAGGAGGCTGCAGACTGCCGATCTGAGGGAAGAGGAATGGAGCGGCAGAGAGTGGAGTCATCAGCAAAGAGATACAGAGGATTTTCCAGAGAGTCGGAGAGATCATTGATAAAGACCAGAAAAAGCACAGGGCCCAGCACACTGCCTTGGGGAACTCCAGCCTGAACGGGAAGGGGAGATGAGAGAAATCCAATCAGGGCCACACGTTGACAACGACCAGAGAGGAAGTCCGCAAGCCATGCATGGAGATTTCCATGGATACCATAGGAGGAGAGTTTGGTGAGCAGAGCTGGGTGCCAGACCGTATCGAAGGCACGTGATATGTCAAGGGAGACAGCTCTGATTTCCTGTTTGGCATTGAGGACCTCCATCCATTGTTGAGACAGCAGAAGCAGCATGTCCAGAGTAGAGTGACCTGGTCTGAAACCAAATTGATGATCAGAGATCAAGCCATTGGAGAAGAGGAAAGATTTCATATCCGAAGCAATGATGGATTCCATGACTTTGCTGATAATTGGGAGCAGGCTGATTGGTCTGTAGTTGCAAGGATCTGTTTTTGCACCTTTTTGTGTAAAGCGGTAATGTTTGCTGATTTCCAGGATGCTGGCAGATGACCTTGAGCAAAGGATAGGGTGAAAAGAACAGAGAGAGGGTGAGATAGAGCGGCAGAGCAGGATTTTAGGACCCGTGGGCTGATGCCATCTGGTCCAGTTGCAGAATCAGAGTCGAGGTTTGACAAAAACTCCTCCACCTTGTCAGGAGAGAAGGTCACAGAGTCCAGGAGCAGTTTGGTTCGACTGGGAAAGGTGGGAACAGAGAGAGATGGGTTTGGGACTAAGGATTTTGAGGCAAACACAGAGTTGAGGCATTCGGCTTTGTCACGTGCGATGTCAACTGTGTGGCCATTTGAGGTAAGGGAGGGGATGGAGGGGGAACAAACACCAGAAACGGATTTGACCAGACGCCACCAGGATTTGGAGGAAGGAGACAGGTTTGAGAGTTCATTCTTGAGTGAGGAGAGATAATGCTTCGGGTAATTGGAATGGTGAAACAAAAATATACTGTACTCCAAAATCGCATTCCCATCACATTGATGAATGATGGGACATCGCCAGAAGCAACTGTGAACAAAATCGGACAAGTTGCGTGTGCTCTCGTAAATCTTTGTCCAGGAGTAGTTCCTATGGACTGATTATCATGGAAGTGTTATTTTATGGATCAACAGTATCGCCTTATTAGTGATTTACATTGTTAAATACGCACATGGAACAAAACAAAATGACAAGTAATATAAAGTTGCAGCAGTTTTATTGTCACAGTTGTGTCAGCTTCAAAACCTTTGTACACATATCATGTGCAGCTTCATTTATTGTTCACAAAAAATATGTAGTGTATAAATTTCTACAGAAACATTTCAAACATTACCATATCCATTGTTACTTCACCAAAAAATAATTTTTATGATTCATTCACCATGTGGAATTAGTGAAAAAGACCAACATGTGCTTCTTGGATAACAAATGTTTTTTCAATTTTCCACAATTGCAAAAAGAAATTAAAATGTGAAACTGTCTACTTTTGCATTCTAGAGATTAAGATCAGTTATGTTACTCTATTGCTCGCGTCCCGATCGCAGTTGACTCACACATGAACGCGTCGTCAGGGAAATCGTTTGCTCTCGAAGATGGCGTCGCCATTGGTCGTTAGGTGCTTCGTGACGTCAATGCATAAGGTCCATTGTGCAGGGAGGCGGCGGTTTCCCGGTTGCGTAACCACGAGGACCTGATGGCAGACGACGTTTCCAATCTCCAACCAAGAGGAACCAAGGAGCTGAACTTTGCCCTCAACAAAATGATTGCTTTGCAAGGGGCGACGTGGGACTTCTTTCTTACATATATATATATATCGATGGAAGATAGAAGATAGATAGATAGAAGATAGATAGATAGAAGATTAAGAAGAAGATAGAAGAAGAAGAAGATTGAAGAAGAAGAAGAAGAAGAAGAAGATAGATATTGAACATCGGGATTTTCATCTTCAGAAACATTTTTAATATTGTTGCGGTTGTGCCATAAAGACAAACCCCCTATAGTTAAATTGCACGACAACATGTAGCCTGCATCAATTAGTTATGTTTTTATTGAATGTAGAGATTAGCCCTTTCCCATTGGAAAGTAAAAAAAGACCAATATGCGTTGAGTTAGGCAGGTTGTCAAACCCTTGTGTGGTTAACGGAAGCCATGTTTTTAATAAGCAGAAAGGCGTGGCCAGAAGCACAGGCCCACGTGACCAGTGAGGGGGTGGGAACACATCCCCATGATGCGACAAGCCTCAGCCAATGGGAGGCTCTGAACATTTTCAAGGGCGTGGGCGGATGTGGTAAAAGACCACGCGGCTCGCAAATTTTATCTTTTGCCTGGGATTTCGCTGCGCACAGGACACGACTTTTTTGCTTGGGATTCCGCCACGCCACGACCTCCTGCTCTGGATTCTCTTGCTTTCTGGGACTTGACCGAGGACACACCAGCGCTCTGGCCTTTTTCGCCACGCCCATGACGAGACCTCTCTTGCTTTTTCACATCCACCAAACGACACGTGTTTTGGCTTTGTTCAACGCCCGACACCCATCGCGTCTGCGCCGATCTTTTGCGCCATCTGGCTGACCTGCGAGCGTTGGCCTTTCGACACGACTCACCTGCGCTGTTGTTCATCTACCTGTGCTGAGTTCGTCCGTAACAACTTCGAGGTGGCGGTTCGTCCTGCGGACCTGACATGATCGAATTGGGAGCCGCGCACACCAGACCACGTGGTCACCAGCGAGGAATCCCAGTACGTACATCGGTACACCCTTAACCAGTGTCCTTTGTCCCTGTGAGTGTGTGGTGTGTGTGTGTGTGTGTGTGTGTGTGTGTGTGTGTGTGTGTGTGTGTGTGTGTGTGTGTGTGTGTGTGTGTCAGAGTGTGAAGGCGCCAAGTCGGGGTTATTATTAGGTAATATTTGTTAAGGTAAATCTTCAACTCTTTCTCTGTGCCTTCCAAATAAAAGGCTGTACATTTTGTTCTTACTTCCAACCTGTTCGGTACGTCTTTTGTCCATTGGCCTCGCATCATCCGAGACCGAATTTTGCTGGACTCAGGTCCATAAATCTCGTGGGGGTAACGCCGCTTTCCACACCATGCAAAACCGCTCGGCATTCCATAAGGTGTGGGAAAGTGAGGGTTCGATCGCGCGGAGGGTTCGGCACGCGCGTGCACCTTGACGTGTGCTCGGCTCCTTGAATTTGGAACCCTCCCGGCCCGGTCCCTCGTACTTCAGCGGTCGTCTCGCGTACCGCAACACATTGTTGTCAGGAGTGGGGATTTGTACCACTTCGGTCGTACCGCAGCAAATTGTTGTCCGGGAGTGGGATTGGACCTGCAGTACGTTTCACATGCTGCGAAATTACGAGCGTTTGGAAATTTTATTTAAAACAAAATTAAAATTAAATTCGGATGATGTCGGTCCAAGACGTGCAGGTTCTGGTGGGTATAGGAAATGTAGAGGATGTGGAATTAATGGCCCAGGACGTAAACGAAGAGATTGACTTTGGAGTTGATCACGGCACGGCAGGGAGTGAAGACAATGGCCGCGCTTCGCGAGCAGGGCCAGCGACGGAGGCCGAGGCCGCTGTGCAAGTGGGGATTATGGACATGCAGTTATTCATGACTCAAATGAGAGCATGCTTTGAGGTGCAAAGGAAAGAGTCAAGAAGTGAAATGAAAGAGATGAGTGAGAAATCAAGCAGGGAAATGAACAAATTGGGTGATCGGATGGACGCCATGAGCGGGGAGGTCGCGGGTGTGCGTGACGAGATAAAGCAGAGTGAGATGAGCGTCCAGCGAGGGCTGAAGGACAGCACGGCCAAACTGACTGGGGCAATGGAAATATTGACGCGGGAGGTGGAGGAACCGACGATGGTCGAGTTAGAGGAGGAAATAGTCGAGGCGCAACGGGAAATAGAGGTGAAACAGAAGCTGGAGGAGGTGGAAAAAGAAGAAATAATAGAAATTGAAAAGACAGAAGAAGAGACAGGGAATGAATTAGGGAAGGAATTGATGGAATGTGTGGGATAGTGGTGCTCGGACCGTGATGAAATGCCTGTTAATAAAATAGAAAGATTACAGGTTCTTGAAGAGAGCCGGACGAAAATGGGTCCTGAGGTGAGTGGCGATTTCGGGAATGTGTTTGGTGCGAGCGGATGCTCGGCGAGCTTGGGAGAAAGGCTAGACCCGGGAGTTCGTGAAGGGCCCATTGTGAGGGTTACGAATGAGACAGAGTGTGTGTAGAAAGTGTGCGCACTGGTGTGTGCGATTATGGAGTGTGTGGAGAGAGTGTGTGCACCGGTGTGTGCGCTTACGGAGTGTGTGGAGAGAGTCTGCGCACCGGTGTGTGCGATTACGGAGTGTGTGGATAGAGTGTGCGCACCGGTGTGTGCGCTTACGGAGTGTGTGGAGAGAGTCTGCGCACTGGTGTGTGCGATTATGGAGTGTGTGGAGAGAGTGTGCGCACCGGTGTGTGCGCTTACGGAGTGTGTGGAGAGAGTCTGCGCACTGGTGTGTGTGATTATGGAGTGTGTGGAGAGAGTGTGCGCACCGTTGTGTGCAAGTACGAAATGGAGTGCGAGAAATGATGCGGCTCTGGCATCGACGCCGACCAGGGTAGTGCTTAGAGGGGCGAATAGAGTACGCGAGCCCCCCATGAGTGGTGTGCCATGGGGACCAGAGGGAATCGGTGCTGCATTGGTCTCGCAAGGACTGGCGTGCACGTTTCCTACCTCCGGCACCCGCACGGTATTGTTGGTGCCATACCATGGCAAGAGCGATCGGCGGGGTTCGTGGGGAAATTCGGAGTTTCGGACAAATGCACCTTCCCAGGTGAAGTTTTGTAACCGTGGCCGGTTGGGTCATCGTGCATGGGACCGCAAGGCCCCGCGCAGGGATGGACCCCGGCACCTGGGCCCACCAATTCCACCACCCTCGAATCGTCAATGCCGGCCGGATATCACCCCATACAGGCGACCAACCACCCGCATGGATCGCTCGGCCCTTAGAGGTCGAGCCGCGACCAGGTACCTCCATAGATGGGGGCTCGTAGTTTAGAGGACCTGGGGGGGGGGGAGTATTGTGCTCCCCACGTGGGGGTATGGTGGTGTGACCATTCCCCATGTGACGGGGCCCATGAGCACTAGTTTAGGGGGATAGTATTGTTAGGCCCATGGAGGGGCCAGCAATGGTTGCTCCATGGGGGCACCAAAGCACTAGCTGAGGGAGGGCTAGGATAATGACTAGGGATCTAGAGAGACAATAGGGACAAGATTTAAGTCGTGACAATGAACTGTAGAGGGGGCGTGGAGAATTTAGCTGGTTGTTAACAAAGGCTGTGCGTCATGTAAAGGGACGACGGGGAAGCACGAGTGATAGGGGAAATCAGTTAGATAGATGATGCTGTGTGTTTGAGAATAAATAGAGTTGTGGTGTGTAAATAGTGGTGTGCAAATAATTGGTATGGAGTGCATGGTGTGGAATGCATGGTGCGAAGGATTGAATGGGGGGAGTGGAACCCATTCATGAAGGCCCGGTGTGGTAGTTTAATGTTAGATAGAGGGTACAGGTAAATTACCTGGATATTGACACCTGTGGTGCTGGTTGTGGAAATATCTATTTTTTTGTAATGTGCAGGAGGTGGAGGAATGGCTGGGCGTGTGGCTTAATTGGTAGAAATAGTTATTTGGGGCACTCCATCACTGGGAGCTCGTCGGCCAGGTAAGGCCGCAGGTAGGCTCAGGAAGCCAGTTAGGTTAGCATGAGTGGGGCCCGAGGATCCAAGGAAGGACCTGGGTTGCCCAATGTCAAGGTGGGCATCGAGGGGATAAGCGCCAGGGAGGGCCTTCCCCAGATAGATTAGTGTGAGGAGCAGGCAAGCTCAGGAGGCAGCTCCAGTGAACGGAGGGGTGCAGGTAGGTATACCTGCTGGTAGAGCCACACGACCCAGACCAGAAATTGTGCGAGGGCACGAATAGAAAAATTGGTGGGGTTAGACCCAAATTCGGAGGGCACCACACTGTGGGCAATGGGAATTCTGGTTCTTAGAACCACATAGTTTAAAGAAGGCTGATTGGCAGGATACAAACCCGGGGAGATTAAAATGTGTAATGATGTCAGAGTCGTTAGAATTTTGTGAAGACCCCTTCGCACCATCCACAAGGGGAAGGATTTCGCACCACGGGACTCAATGTTTGATTGGTAAGATGCATCACGACATGAGTACGAAACATTGTGTTCATTCCGCCTTTCCTTCCTGGGAGAACCTGGGGGGAGTTGGGGACCAATTTGGAATAAAGAGGGCATGGGGGAGACAAGACGTAGAGACGAATTGAAAATACAAGGAGGGCTAGGGTAGTGTAGTTAACGGTGGGAGGCACGAACGGGTAGGGCCAGGCTCGATTTCACTCTGCCGGCGTTCCTCTCACCCGCTTGTCATACCTGTGTTTTGCATATGCCACCATGTCTTTTCCTTTTTGCTCGTTGCGTCTTCTCTTCCTGCCCGATCCAGGACCATCAAAAGGACTTACATTGCGGTCGCAGCATCTTGCTGCCATCCATCACTCACTCCGATCATCCCATCACTCACTCATTATGGACCACTTGCTCAGTGGCCACACCCATTTCCATGGTTACACCTCGTGGCTGCCTCATCATCTTGCTGCATATGGACCACCTGTTCGGTGGCACTGACGCCACACATGGATCACCTGTTGAGTGGCACTGACACCACGCATTTGGACCACGATTCAAGTGGCCCTGCTCAAGAAATAAAAAGTGATCCATGTGTGCAATTGTGAAGATTTAGATGGCCCTGATCTTCAAATGGCCTGTATGCCGGTCAGGGCCAGCCGGTTTTTGTTAGCCCGCCTACCAAGGCAAGAAGCATGAAGATGACTCCAGCAACGAATTCTCCAATTGTTATTCCTCAAGTCCAGGTCCTTGGTCATAGTTAAAAAAAAAAAAATTGTGTGTAGTGTAAAATGTAAAAATGTTGCCCACCGGTTATGTGTTTAGTTTCAAAATTCCAGCAATTCGTGAACAGTCTGAGGTTGTGGGTGTGAATCTGTTAGGTAGTTTCTCAACGCATCAGGAGGGACATATTTAGTTTTAAAATGTACATTTAAATGTTAAAAAAACAAATTAAAAAATTAAAATATGTCGCACGCACTGGGATTAGAGTTTAAAATGTTAGGGGAATCACATCTACGTGTCACACTAAAAGTAAGGTTAATTGAATGCCAGCTCACCCCAGCCGCTCCATGTGGACGACTCGGGTCGAGTCTTAGTGAGAGAAGGGGGGTACTGTTGTGGTTGTGCCATAAAGGCAAACCCCCTATAGTTAAATTGCATGACAACATGTAGCCTGCATTAGTTAGTTATGTTTTATTGAATGTAGAGATTAGCCCTTTCCCATTGTATGGGAAAAAAAGACCAAATATGCATTGAGTTAGGCAGGTTGTCAATCCCTTGTGTGGTTAAGGGAAGCCATGTTTTTAATAAGCAGAAAGGCGTGGCCAGAAGCACAGGCCCACGTGACCAGTGAGGGGGTGGGAACACATCACCATGATGCGACAAGCCTCAGCCAATGGGAGGCTCTGAACATTTTGAAGGGCGTGGGCGGATCTGGTAAAAGCCCACGCGGACGGCAGTCGGCAATTCACTCTCTTTTTTGCCTGGGATTCCGCCACGCCACGACCTCCTGCTCTGGATTCTCTTGTTTTCTGGGACTTGACCGAGGACACACCAGTGCTCTTGCCTTTTTCGCCATGCCCACGACGAGACCTCTCTTGCTTTTTCACATCCACCAGACGACACGTGTTTTGGCTTTGTTCAACGCCCCGCACCCATCGCGTCTGCGCCGATCTTTTGCGCCATCTGGCTGTCCTGCAAGCGTTGGCCTTTCGACACGACTCACATGCGCTGTAGTTCATCTGCCTGTGCTGAGTTCGTCCGTAACAACTTCGAGGCGGCGGTTCGTCCTGCGGACCTGAACTGATTGAACTGAGAGCCGCGCACACCAGACCACGTGGTCACCAGCGAGGAATCCCAGCACGTCCATCGGTACGCCCTTAACCAGTGTCCTTTGTGTGTGTGTGTGTGTGTGTGTGTGTGTGTGTGTGTGTGTGTGTGTGTGTGTGTGTGTGTGTGTGTGTGTGTGTGTGTTTTTGTGCACGTGTGTGTGTGTGTTTTTGTGCACGTGTGTGTGTGTGTTTTTGTGCACGTGTGTGTGTGTGTGTTTTTGTGCACGTGTGTGTGTGTGTGTTTTTGTGCACGTGTGTGTGTGTGTGTGCGTGCGTCCAATTTCACCACCAAATGGTCCAAATAATTTTTCCTGATCCAATAAGTTTTTGCACACATCTCTCACATAGAAACTTCTAGCATATTCCGTGAACATCTCCGAGTTGCTCGTAAACGTTATTCCCTTTCAGGTATGACGTCAAGCAACACTCCATCAACATGTGACAAATGTTCTGTATCAACAAAAGTTCACGAGTGTTTTATAAAGGAGGTAAAACTCAGAGTAGAGATAAAGGGCATAACAGGTATCATCAATGGGACAACGAACGTACTCGAAATTAAATACTATTTTAATGTCGATTATTCGATCTGACAGCCACCTGAACCCTTAATTATGACGTCACCAATGGGCGTGACTGTAATGGTGTGACGTCACAGAGCGACGGTTCATTTTCACATTTGAACTTTTGCTCAAGATGAGGCGGACGTGTGTCTTTCTCGTTCCTTTGATTTGCTGTTTCATGCTGTTCTTCAATCTTTGTTACCTGCGAGAACTTCAACAGGTGAACTTTAAACAAGTGGGAAGATTTACGTGTACATTTTAACCGGTTTAAAAGTGCCGTTCGAGGACCTTCCTGTGGATGGTGAAATGTGCAGGTGCTCTTTTCCACCTCGTTGCAGCTGAGTTTTCCGAACCGACTTTGTCGTGTGTGTGTGTGTGTGTGTGTGTGTGTGTGTGTGTGTGTGTGTGTGTGTGTGTGTGTGTGTGTGTGTGTGTGTGTGTGTGTGTGTGTGTGTGTGTGCGATTGTGTGTGTGTGTGTGTGTGTGTGTGTGTGTGTGTGTGTGTGTGTGTGTGTGTGTGTGTGTGTGTGTGTGTCCGATATCATCACCAAATGGTCCAAATAATTTTTCCTGATCCAATATATTTTTTGCATCCATCTCTCTCATATAGAAATTTCTGGAATATGCCGTGAACACCTCCGGGAGGCTCGTAAACCTTATTCCCTTTCAGGTATGACGTCAAGCAGCACTCCATCAACAAGTGACAATTTTTCTGTATTTACAAAAGTTCACAAGTGTTTTATAAAAGGAGGTAAAACTCAGAATGGAGATCAATGGCATAACAGGTACCTTACAAACAGGTGGGGAAGTGGGAAAGGCAGGTGGGTCTGCGATAGTCGGGAGGAAGATGCGGAATAACTTTATCTCTTGAGTCGATATTTCTTCCACCACACACTTCTTGTACATGATAACATTGTGCAGACAGAACTTTTGAAGTGTTGTTCTTACACCTTGTGGTCTCCATCCATCATTCGCCATTGACATTAACAATCTCGTCCAGTACAATCTTCCACCATGTTGTTCCTCTGAGTGAGCACATGTGCATCAGAAAGAGCTGATAGGTATTTTTTTATCGACCTCTCAGCTTATATCGTATGTATTTCCGGGTGGTACTTTCCCCTCGACAGTGAAACACAATTCAAGAAATCTTCTTTCACTGATACAAGTTGTTTTGTTTTTCTCTGTTTGTCGTACAGAAGCCTCAAAGTCTTTCTGACCGTCTCTTGGAAAGATTCTTCATATGTGTTCCCTTTTTCCAGGTAAGATATGGCATCGGTGGGGTGGGGTGGGGGTTGGGGGGTTTGGGGGCATTGGGGGGGGGGGGGGTCGTGCAGAATTGGGATTCCCATTTATGTACAACTTGTGAATGTCTGAAGCTTTAGTGGACAGCAAAGAGATTACTTTCCTTGTGTAGCTCTTCTTGGTGACGTCACACAGCTTTCTTCGCTGAGAGCATGGCACTTGATTTATTTGATAATCCTAGCCACCTGGGGTAATTCATTAGGTAAGAGCGGATTGGTTATATCCTCCACTTGTGGGTGAGAGACGTGATTGGGTCTTGTTATTTATTTGTATGTTAACTGTAATTAGCAATGCACATGGTACATCAAAATATTTTGTTTGTGTCTGTCCTCCAGAAGCGTAAAAGCTTTTCTGATCATCTCTTGGAAATCTTCTTCAACCTTGTTCCTTTCCTGAAGGTAAGATGGCATGGATTACTCCAGTCACACGATATGAAATACTGGATGGGGATGAAAGTTAAAATTTATGTATAACATTAAACAGGTAAACCGGTTCAGTTGCAGTTTGTGATAAAACACAGAACCACCCCTTGCATAATACAGTACCAGCTGCTACACCGCTAACTGCAGCAACAATCAGCCGATCGGCCTTCAGAAGGCTTTTATTGGTAAATTGGCAGCCCCACCCCTTGGGGAAATGTATCAATCCAGGGACGTATTTCTGGCTCCATGGCTGTCATCAGTGCGGAATGGATTCCCCTTGGGCTGAGGAGATAGGCTGGTGGACCGCTGTGTGTGTGTGTGTGTGTGTGTGTGTGTGTGTGTGTGTGTGTGTGTGTGTGTGTGTGTGTGTGTGTGTGTGTGTGTGTGTGTGTGTGTGTGTGTGTGTGTGTGTGTGTGTGTGTGTGTGTGTGTGCGCGCGCATCTGTGTGCCCTTCTTGTGAGAGTACAAATTTGACTTGAAGACTCAAACTCGAAGAAGATGGTGAGTGAAACCTTCATCCTTTTTGACATTATTGCTCTTTCTATTCCAATTCAGCCCCGAAAAACACACTGGGCGTCAAAACTCTGCCAGGGTAAGTCACCGTCATGTTCATTTTCATTTCCTTGTTCTCTTTGCCATACATGATGAGATTGCAGATGAAATCGAACTTACAACACACATTGAACAGAACACCACACATGTATGTTTATTCACTTCAGGTAAATTACCTTCACTCGTTTTGATCATTTGTAACTTTATCTCCTATTATGTGAAGCAAAATGGAACCAAGAAACCATTTTCTCCTGGTTGATCTGCTGGTGATCTCATCTGAAGCCCGAGCTCATGTTGCTAAGGAAGATAGCTTCCTTGGCAACATGTGTTCACGTCCCTCATGCGACTAAATTGTTCATTGTCTACCAATGTCTTTGTAATTCACATTCAAGTACACAGATGGTTACATCAATGTCATAAAGTCTCTGATGTTATGCGTACTATACACGTGAACGTTTCCTGCTTTGCTTATGAATGTTTTCTTGCAATATGTTGCTGCCATGTTGGTGTAGTGCGAGCCTGTAATTCTTACTTTTTCTCTTAATTTGCACCGGAAAGGGAGGAGACTTCCGGTTTCTTGCTGATGGCTCGTGTGAGCGAGTTGATTGCCGCCGTCGTTGCCTTGTTTTATTAAATGTTGTGCCGAAAGGGAGTTTAGTGTCTCGTCCTGTCCGAACCCTTTGATCACGGCCCTTTTCCTGGATCCACTGTTCTATATTATCCTCCGTAGTAGCAAGCCTTTACGGTAGGATTTCAGACCCTACTTTTCATGGTCCTTCGAGCCGGATAACGAACAGCTGGACAAGGAAATCATGGACGAGAATATCGCCGCTGCCCTGACTGCCGATTGTACTCAAACAGCAGACAATACCAGAGACATTATCCCAGTTAGTCCTTTAACCACTCATGGCACGAATCCATTTGCCTCTGTTTCGGTGGCCGCCGTCAGCCCCGCGCCTGTGTCAGCCACCGAATTACCGGGTCCGGCCATCATCAGCACTGGCAATGAATTAACGGCGTCTTCCCGACCCGAAAGGAATATACGTATCCCTGAACGTTTGAAAGACTACGTTCTTAACTACGTACCTTCAAACACGAGTGGTTCTTCCCTTAATCAGGAGTGTGGGCCGTGTTCTTACCGACGACATTCGTCGGGAAGCCACCGACCAAAGACTGCCTCACTATGCAGTGCACATAGCTCACGACGCAGCCATTGTTCCAGCTACAGCCGTACATCCGTTACATCCCAACTCAGTGGTATACAATCGGCTATTCTAATGGAAAAACGAAAACATTATGAACTGGAGGAACTGACATGTCAAGTTGGGGAGGATGGGAGAGCTGAGAAACGTGGACAGCAGCTGCAGGATGAAGTCCTTCAGGCTCAGGGGATGGAGCGCCAGGCTCAGGAGATGGAGCGCCAGGCTCAGGAGATGGAGCGCCAGGCTCAGGAGATGGAGCGCCAGGCTCAGGAGATGGAGCGCCAGGCTCAGGAGATGGAGCGCCAGGCTCTGAGGGAACGCGAGGCCTTGTCCGTCCAGCTAACAAGACAGACGTCTGAGGAAGGCCGAACAGGAACTGGAGGAAGCACGGTTGATAGTGTCATTCTTGGATGCAGGAGATGAAGCGCCTACCTCTCCAACCGGACGTCCAACCGTTACCACCCAGCATACGATTCTGCACGGTGGTGGAGCGTCATGTACTCCCTCAGTTCAACCAAACAAACCATTGCCAACGCAGCTGCCGCTACTGCGGCCAGAGCCGGAAATTGCCATCACTGCCGACCTACAATCCACATCTACTCCTCGATTAATCATTAGACAATCCATCACCGAAAGAGAAGGTGAAGCAAACTCATCCAACTGCATATTCATCCGCCACCACAGCTCCATTCCAAGCTTCAAATTTTCATCCTAACATGTTACCATGTCATCATGCACCCTATCTACCACCCTCGACTTCACCACATGTGCATCCAGTTCACCCATCTGAGACGCCTTCAACACCGAACCTCATGGACCTATTAATAGCTTCATCCTATGGCGTACCGAAACCGAGTCTGCCTTATTTCCAGTGTGGCAGAGAAAGTGACTTTGCCCTTCTCAAGCTTGCATTGGATAGCCTGATAGGTAATCACACCTACTTGTCAAGGAGTACAAATATCAAGTACTCTTAACCCACCTTAAGCTACCAAGTGCATACAAGCTTGCTCAGGTCTACATGCATGATCCGAAGCCATACACGGTGGCCTTACGGGCCCTGCAGGACAAGTATGGACAGCCAAGGCAACTCGTACAGAGCGAAATTGGTGCCATCATGAAAATGGCACCAGTGAGGACTGGAGATGCAGAGGCCTTTGAAGACTTTGCTCTCACAGTGCACTCCCTTGTGGGTATGTTACAATCCCTCGAGGGTGAGCATGGATTTGAACTACGATGTGGCTCACATGTAGACAGGCTAATTAGCAAACTGCCACCGAGATATCGTGATGGATTCATTGAGCACTGCATTAACCAAGGACCTTTAAATGCAGATTCTAATCAGACCTACACGTTGCACCATCTGGCAGCTTGGCTGCAGGCGAAGGCCCGAGCTAAACATATAGCGAACCAAGCTGCTGTCCTCTACAAATGCGAGGGCCAGGGATTAGAGAGGAAAGGAACAGCATTCTTCATCTTTCAAGAAGAAAGAATCACAGGCCTCGGTGTTTCACAACTCCGAGTCACCAATAGCTGGCACAAGGCCACAGCCATTGCGTAATGTTTCTTCAACAACCAAGACCACGCCTTATTGTCCTCATTGTGACACCAGTGATCATTACCTCGGTTCCTGTGTGGAATTCAAGAAGCTTTCCACAGACCATATTATTAAGTGGATAAGGGAACATGACCGTTGCTGGAGGTGCAGTCGGTCACACCCAGCTGATCGCTGTACACTTAGGAAGCCATGCGATGCTTGCAACGAGTTGCACCTAACCATTCTACATGATGCAGCGCAGAGATCCAGCGATACCGTCCTAATGACAGGCTCCGCACCATCTGCAGTGTACCTTGACGAGCCTTCCCGTCCACATGATGTCCTGTTAAAGGTCGTAAAGGTGCTTCTTCATGGCCCACAAGGGTCCATAGAGACCTATGCCATTCTAGACGATGGTTCAGAAAGGACTATGCTTTTGAATTCAATAACGGAGCGGCTGAACCTGGTGGGTAAACCTGAAGCATTACTGCTCAAGACAGTGCGAGAAGATACGTTGCAGTGTACCGGGGCTTCTGTCAAGCTTCAGATATCATCGGTCGAGAACCCGAACCAGAGGTATGGGATAGATGCAGCATTCACTGCCACAATGCTGCGCTTATCTGAGTATTCGTACCCAGTGGCCGATCTTCAGAAACGGCACCCCCACCTAGCTAGGATACCACTCCCTTTGATTAACAAGGCTCAACCAACAATATTGATCAGGTCAGACTATCGCCACCTCATCTTACCAAATCAACCTGTGTGATTTAGCCCCAAGGGTGCTTTGTACCAACCTGGTAGCAGTTTGTACCAACCTGGGCTGGTCACTACAAGGAAAGGTCAGCGTACTAGAGCAAAGTGATGTGACTGAGCTCCGGAAGTCAACCTTCTGTGGAACAATGTCGGTGGACATACAGGCCTTACCTGACCCTTCACAGTGCAAGACTTGGAACGCTCTGGTTGTGGCTGCACAGCAGTGTCCCAACGGGGTGGCCTACGATCAAGACTATCTTACCTTAAGCGCTCACCAGCATGGGGAGATGGAGAATCTTCTGCTTCAACACTCACAGCACAATAGTTTTCCGGACGAAGTCCAGATACTTGCCATGGGTAGGGATTTACCCATCAGAGGTCGACTGGCATCTCTCTCACCTGAACATGACCGTACCCTTGGTCTCATCAGAGTAGGAGGAAGACTACGCCGTGCAGATGTCCTTACACAAGATGCTGTGCATCCTATTGTTTTATATCCTCCTCACCCAGTAACCAAGCTCCTCATTCAAGAATGTGATGACCAACTGCTTCACTGTGGTCCGGAGAGAATTCTAGCTGAAGTACGTCGCAAGTACGGGATTCTGCGTGGTCGAGAGGCTATTCGTCGACACCAACATCAATGCCACGAGTGCCGAAGATGGCGTGCCAATCCAGAGGTGCCAAGGATGGCTGATCTACCCCCTGCTCGGTTACGACTATACAAGCCTGCCTTCTACTCGACTGGAGTGGACTGCTTCGGTCCTTTCACCATAAAAATTGGAAAACGAACGGAGAGGCGCTGGGGTATAATCTTCAAGTGCCTCACTACCCGCAGCGTACATCTGGGCCTCCTGGAGGGCCTTGATGCTGATGCCTTCCTAATGTCCGTCCATCGCCTCATCGCCCGTAGAGGGAAACCTCACGAGACCTTTCCGGGCTCAGATGGCCGTGCTCGAACTGCCAGCGTTCAAGTTCGTGGCAAGAACTATGTTCGACCACTTGCTAAATTGATCCGGCTGTCGAAGCTTGAAGATGATGTGGGAGGGTTGAATGGATTGAAAGACTTTCCCTTTTTACAAATTTATTCCACAAATTTGGGGGTGGCTGTTAGAAAGTCTCTGATGTTATGCGTATGATATACGTGAACGTTTCCTGCTTTGCTTATGAATGTTTTCTTGCAATATGTTGATACCATGTTGGTGTACTGGTGTAGTTTGAGCCTGTAATTCTTACTTTTTTCTCTTAATTTGCACCGGAAAGGGAGGAGACTTCTGGTTTCTTGCTGATGGCTCGTGTGAGCGAGTTGATTGCAGCCATCTTTGCCTTGTTTTATTAAATGTTGTGCCGAAAGGGAGTTTAGTGTCTCGTCCTGTCCGAACCCTTTGATCACGGCTCTTTTCCTGGATCCACTGTTCTATATTATCCTCCGTACGAGCTAGCCTTTACCGTAGGATTTCAAACCCTACTTTTCAATCAATATCCTCGTCCCCTATTTGATGTATGTATGATTTTTCCATTATCTTGGAATCTCTGCAAGTTAGAACAACCCTTTTAATACTCGCTTTGCTCTTGTTTACAGCACTAACATCGTCCTGGAACGAGTACTTCAACCGTGCCGCCATTCAACACCGGCAGATAGAATTGATGATGATTTGCCAAATCGTCATCACGATTGTTGTGTGCCTGAGCCTCATCATTCAGGTATGCAAGTGATATAAGCTCATGGAATATGGTGAACAATCTCATTGGTGGTTCATTCCAACGTTTATTTCTCGTGAAAAAAGTCCAAGTGATAAAATTCCTGATCAGTTCCAAATGGAATTCCACTTCTTATTCCCTCCACCACCAAAAGGTGGATGGAGTTTATGTTTTCACCCCTGTCTGTCTGTCTGTTTATTTGTCTTTCTGTCTGTGTCCGTTTCTGAACAAGATATCTCAATAAGTTGTGGACGGATTCGTCCGACATTTGGCAGAGATGTGGAGTATGTGACAAGGACGAAATGATTAGATTTTGGTGAAGATCCGGATCCGGCTAATAGAATTTTTAAAGTGATTTTTTACTATTGGTAGATCGGGCCAAAAACGATACATAGCAGGATATCTCAAAACGTTGTGGACGGATTTGGACGAATCCTGGTGGACCAGTTGGGTGTCTGACAAGGATGATTTGATTCGATTTTGGTGAAGATCAGAATATGGATTCGGATATGAGATTTATTGAAATTCTTTCAGTGATTCTTCACCATTGGCAGAAAGCGTCAAAAACGATACATAGCAGGATATTTCAAAATTATGAATGGATTTGGACGAAACTTGGTGGACAGGGTGTGTGTGTGTGACAAGGAAGAATCGATTAAAGTTTGGTGAAGATACGGATCCGGATCCAGCTTATGGAATTTTAAAGTGATTCTTCACCATTGAAATATGGCCAAAAACGAGGGGTAGATCAGGGAATGAAAGACTGGACCTATGGTGGTTCCTGTGATTGATTTTGATTAAATGTGATTCTGTAATTGAGATTTTCTGGTCTACTCTGAGATACAAATCGTAAACTGTTCACCAGGCGGAGGTATGCTCTCGACTTAGTGCCGTTCTAGATGAACAAGTGACGCTCAACAGCAGGAGGTCATATACACAAGGACCCATCGATTATTCGTAGAGGAGTAGACCATGGGGTTTGTGATTATGCTCAGTGAATCTTGAGAAATGTCAGGTTAATTAGGTTTACTCTCCATGAAACGACATGTTTTGACACGTCACATGGTTTGGCCGCAATAAATAATTGAAAGAATATCCTAAAAAGCTTCTAACTCTCGAACCACTGCATTGATCGACTTTTTGTGTGTGTGTGTGTGTGTGTGTGTGTGTGTGTGTGTGTGTGTGTGTGTGTGTGTGTGTGTGTGTGTGTGTGTGTGTGTGTGTGTGTGTGTGTGTGTGTGTGTGTGCGCGTGTGTGTGTGTGTGGAGGGTGCGCGTGTGTGTGTGTGGAGGGTGCGTGTGTGTGTGTGGAGGGTGCGTGTGTGTGTGTGTGGAGGGTGCGTGTGTGTGTGTGGAGGGTGCGTGTGTGTGTGTGGAGGGTGCGTGTGTGTGGAGGGTGCGTGTGTGTGGAGGGTGCGTGTGTGTGTGTGCGTGTGTGTGTGTGCGTGTGTGTGGAGGGTGCGTGTGTGTGTGTGTGTGGAGGGTGCGTGTGTGTGTGTGTGTGGAGGGTGCGTGTGTGTGTGTGTGGAGGGTGCGTGTGTGTGTGTGTGTGTGGAGGGTGCGTGTGTGTGTGTGTGTGTGGAGGGTGCGTGTGTGTGTGTGTGTGTGGAGGGTGCGTGTGTGTGTGTGTGTGTGTGGGGAGGGAGGGTGCGTGGGGGGGGGGGGGGGGGGGAGGGAGGGTGCGTGTGTGGGGGGGTGGGGGGAGGGAGGGTGCGTGTGTGGGGGGGTGGGGGGGAGGGAGGGTGCGTGTGTGGGGGGGGGAGGGAGGGTGCGTGTGGGGGAGTTGGGGGAGGGTGCGTGTGGGGGAGTTGGGGGAGGGTGCGTGTGTGTGTGTGTGTGTGTGTGTGTGTGTGTGTGTGTGTGTGTGTGTGTGTGTGTGTGTGTGTGTGTGTGTGTGTGGGGGGGGGGGGGGGGGAGGGAGGGTGCGTGTGTGGGGGGGGGGGAGGGAGG
Source organism: Myxine glutinosa (assembly GCF_964187855.1). Classification (NCBI taxonomy): domain Eukaryota; kingdom Metazoa; phylum Chordata; class Myxini; order Myxiniformes; family Myxinidae; genus Myxine; species Myxine glutinosa. The sequence goes on from NC_136262.1 coordinate 111,576,299, forward strand.
GTGCGTGTGGGGGAGTTGGGGGTGGGGGTGTTATAGGTCTTTTATGAACGTGATGCGTATTGTTGGACTCGATGGAATTTGTAATTTTTAAAAATTTCATTGCGAATGACCATTTATCACCAAGCAAAGCAAAGATTTTGATTTATATGCGTCCATTTTTGTTCCACAGAGAAACCGACAGCACGTCATTGCTGTGAGAGCTATGCGGTTGGTCTTCATTTACCCGAAGGTACTCCTTTGTTATTTACATCACAATTACGGTTCTATAAAATGTCAAACAATGCCGTGGCCACCAGCCCTTCATCACTCAGTATGTGGGGAAGTCTGGAGACACGGTTTTACTGAATGAACCCTTTCTTTAGCAGTTGGATTTTGATTAGATTTTGATCAAAATCTGATTCGTCGAACAAAAAAAGTCGGACAACTGATTAGATTTTGACATCAAAGGTCAAAGATCATGTCGGGTAAAATGTCATAGTTTAGAATAGCTGAAGGAATTAAAATATAACTTGTTACAGCATGTATAATGATGTAATAATGTGTTTGGGGGCATATCAATCGACATTGAAGAGTGCCATTTTAGTTGTCCTATTGGCAATTTGGTCTACATTTTTTGCAGTAACCATATGCATTGGGTTCCATCTTCGTGTCAAATTGGATTTCCATTGCAGACGGCACTGGTCGTTGTTTTAATTGTATATTGTGTCTCTTATTTATTTAGATGCCTGAAACAAACAAGTCCAGGAGAGGACAAAACCTTCGGAAGGTTCACATCGCTGGGGTGCATACCATGTCCAATGGGAGAGATGTCCCATCAATCGGTGCATCACTGTCAGGTGAAAGGCCTGCCGAAAGGTGTGTCAAAACGGCACAAAACCTTCAAAAGGTTCACATCGCTGGGGTTCACACCATGTCCAATGGGAGAGATGTCCCATCAATCGGTGCATCACTGTCAGGTGAAAGGCCTGCCGAAAGGTGTGTCAAAACGGCACAAAACCTTCAAAAGGTTCACATCGCTGGGGTTCACACCATGTCCAATGGGAGAGATGTCCCATCAATCGGTGCTTCACTGCCAGGTGAAAAGCCTGCCGAAAGTTGTGTCATAACGGCAGAAAACCTTCAGAAGGTTCACATCGCTGGGGTGAATACCATGTCCAATGGGAGAGAGGTCCCATCAATCGGTCCTTCACTGCCAAGAGAAAAGCCTGCCGAAAGTTGTGTCATAACGGCAGAAAACCTTCAGAAGGTTCACATCGCTGGGGTGAATACCATGTCCAATGGGAGAGATGTCCCATCAATCGCTGCTTCACTGCCAGGTGAAAAGCCTGCCGAAAGTTGTGTCAAAACGGCAGAAAACCTTCAGAAGGTTCACATCGCTGGGGTGCATACCATGTCCAATGGGAGAGATGTCCCATCAATCGGTGCTTCACTGCCAGGTGAAAAGCCTGCCGAAAGTTGTGTCAAAACGGCAGAAAACCTTCAGAAGGTTCACATCGCTGGGGTGAATACCATGTCCAATGGGAGAGATGTCCCATCAATCGCTGCTTCACTGCCAGGTGAAAAGCCTGCCGAAAGTTGTGTCAAAACGGCAGAAAACCTTCAGAAGGTTCACATCGCTGGGGTGCATACCATGTCCAATGGGAGAGATGTCCCACGAAGCGGTGCTTCACTGCCAGGTGAAAAGCCTGCCGAAAGGTGTGTCAAAAGAACATCACAAAGATACACTGAAACCGTTTTGACACCTGACAGAGTCAATGAAATGGCTCACAAAATGTTATGTCAACTGGTTGGTATTAAAAAAGGTCGGCAAGTTCAAAATGAAGAGCCTCCAAAAAAATTGGTTTTGCCAACATCAGGTGAATGCATTCGAGGTACTTTTCACCAAGGACATGCTAAATTTTTACCAAATAGCGGTTCACAGTGTGTTGCTAACAGCTGTGTTTCTATGTTGTTTAGCAAAATTCAAAATGCTTCCTCTTGGGAAACGAATGATCTCGACTTTGTTCTTGATGCTGGTAATGAATTGTATACATTGGTGCAAAGCTCTTTGGGAAGAGATATTTCTTGTTTGGCAAGAAACTACGAAAGGTTTCTTCTTCTGACTGAATTGCCACGTTCTGTACAATTATTAGGCAGAAAGTGTTTCCTAACTTTTGGAGACTCTTTCACGGGATTTTTATCCAACCATGCCAACATTGCCTTTGACTGTGCTCTGTTTATGTCTTTGTACGATGCTTTGACAAAAGCTCTGACCGAGTACAATTCCTGTTTCATAACTTTTGCGAGTTCAACTTTTGCAGTTATTGAGCAAAATAGGTTTTATGTTTTTGACTCTCATTCAAGAGGTAGGGATGGAACTCGAGTTTCTGATGGAACATCTGTCCTAATCAAGTATACAAGTCTATCAGAGGTCCACGAGCACTGTCAAAAGCTAGCAGCATCCATGCGTGTGAGCTGTGAAAACTGTCAGTTTGAAGTGACTGGCATGGATGTCGATGTTTGGAATGAGCAGAGTGTAGCTCAGCAAACAACAGTTCCTCACTCTTACATAAGTGACAGAGATGTTCTTCTACATGCCAAGCACACAAAGTATCCCTGACATCCACTCGGTCGAGACATCTGAAATAAATGCCATATTCAGGCCAAAAGATTCTTATCGTCTTTGTGAGAGTGAAGAGGTTAGTCCAACAAACAACAACAGGCATTTTAAGGCCATTTCCCCTGCATGAGCGGGGGTTAGCCTTGCGGTCCCTATGACAATCTTCTCCATTTTGCCCTATTTTCTGCATCTCTCCTTGTTAACCCCCTTGCCCACATTTCTTCTTCGACCATGTTTAGCCAAGTCTTTCTCGGTCTTCCCCGTCCTCTACTTCCTTCTACATTCATTTCCATCACTCTTCTCAACCAGTCACTTTCATCCTTCCTCAACACATGACCAAACCATCTCAACCTGTTTCTCTTCACAGCATCCATCACAGGCTCTATTCCCATCATCTTTCGCAATTCATCATTTGTCTTCCTCTCTCCCAACGATACTCCACACATCCACCGAACCATTCGCATTTCCACCCTTTCCAGCCTTCGTTGCTGCTCTATGTTCATTACCTATGTCTCACTCCCAGAAATCATAACACTTCTCACACATGCAGCATACACCTTTCCCTTCAGCTTCAATGACACTCCCCTCCTCGTCAGCACGCCACTCAGTTCCCGAAACTTCTTCCATGCACATCTCACTCGAGCAACCGTTGCCGAGTCTGATCCACCTTCTCCATTCAGTATGTCTCCAAGGTAACAAAATGTTTTCACACCTTCCAGCTTCACGCCATCTCCATGATCCAACTCAACATTTCCTCCATCTGCAGCTCCATCTGTGCACACCTTACACTTGAATGTAGCTGCCACACTGGTTAATGACCCTCTCAAACCACTACATTTTTGGTGAACCCACTCAGCACACATTGTACATTGAATGGAATTCACTCCGACACTCTTCCTGCACACAGCACACGGCCACTTCCCAGTTCTTTCCACCTCACCACATGCTTTACCACTTGCCATCACCTTCGTTTTTCCGATATTCACCTTCAGACCTTTTGTCTCCATACATTCCTTCCACTTGTTCATCTTCTCCTTCAGTCCATCCATACTTTCTGCAATCAACACCAGATCATCTGCATACAACAACTCCCACGGTAAACCCTCCTTTACGTTCTGAGCCAGCACCTCCATCACAGCTACAAAAAGTAGTGGACTTAGTACCGACCCCTGATGCACTCCCACCTTCACCTCAAACTCACCACTGTTCCCGTCCTTCGTCCTCACAGCTGTGCGCGCTCTTTTGTACATTGCCATCACTACTCTGATCAGCCATTCCTCCACTTCTAACTTCCTCAATGCCCATGTCAATACTTCGCGTGGAACCCTTTCGAATGCTTTCTCCAGATCAACAAACCCAAGAAACAACTTCCTCCTCTTCTCCATATACTTCTCCTGCAACTGCCTCACAATAAAAAGCACGTCTGTCGTTCCTCTTCCTGGCATAAATCCAAACTGCATTTTGTCAAATTTTGTCAAATTTGTTTTGTCAGTTGAAGAGGTTAGTCCCCATTTACAAATTTCTTCAAGAAGCACAGATGGATCTCTTGTGCCAAGTGTGTCACATGAATGCAAAAGTACCTCTCGACTTGCAAAACGATCAAATAGGAAATTGAAAGGCACACATCAACAAAACCAGCAATTTTGCCAGGTGAAGTGATTATCAGCCACGGCAACCAGCGGCTGCTTGACAATGTGGGTATGCGCCCCAACCGTGACCAATCAAATTGACATTTTCTTCTGTCATTATCACCTTTAAAATTCATTTTCTCAGCAACCGTTGGTCCAATTGACAGGAAATTTTCAAATGGACCATCTTGTGAACCCCCCACAAATAAAGCAGGGGCAGTAATGAACCCTTCTGATCCAACTTGCCCAAAAAGCCCCTCGAATGCACCATCTTGTGTACCCCCCATCAACATATCAGGGGCAGTGATGACTCCTTATATGTGCACAAAAATCCCCTCAAATGGACCATATTGTGCACCCATAAATATCTGCTATATTCAGCAATGGAATGTCAGTAGAAGTAGTGCCTCGTCAGAAGAGAGGATGGAGACCTTCACGAGGAACAAGAGGGGTATGGAGCCACTTGCACAGTCACCTGAAGAAGAGTGGCATTGAGTCAAGGATGGGCCAAAGCAAATTATCTGAAGCCACTCGGCTGCACCATCTCCATCACATCACTCACCAACCATCCTTTCTACCACCTCATCTGAAATCATCCTTCCGGTTGAAACGTAAGTTGCCAAGATTCTTACCTTACATTACAAATTATTCCAAACTTTGTTTAAACTACAGACTTGGCATTTAATATGGAATTTTTTTTTGTGGGGGTGAACTTACTTTTCAAGATGTCTTAGAACCAAAAGTTCATTGGAATTATGTTTTAGAACATTGGAAAAAATTCTAGATTTTGTTAATGTGACCTTTAAAAGAAACAAAAACCACATTTGATATTTCGAAACAAATAAATTGATCCTTGAAAGTGATGTAAACTGATATCGAACTCAATTCATGGACAGTACTGTGTTAAACTTCTGTACGTTTTCCAGAAGTATCTCTTTATTTTGCACATTAGCCAAAGTTTTTTTTTTAACAAAAACAAAAGTTAAATTACGACTGGGATTACGGACAGTAAAATTACAGTTCAGTACTTCGTGTAACCCCCACGAGCATTCAGGAGAGCACATACACGTTGAGGCATGCTGTTCACGAGATTTGGCAAGGTTTGGACAGGAATCACTTGCCATGCAGTGACAATAGTCTGCTGCAATTCACGCACAGAGGTCGGCTGCTGGTCCAAGTGGTCGATTTGACGCGTTAATTCTGCCCACAAGTTCTCTATCGGATTCATATCCGGGGACATCGCAGGCCACTCCATATGCTCTACACCACGGTCAGCAAGAAAGTGTTGGATCATGCGAGCACGATGAGGCCGTGCATTGTCATCTTGGAAGACAAAGTTTCCTCGAAAGGCTGCACAAGCAAATGGAAGCAATGTTTCTTCCAGAATGGCCCTGTACTTGAACTGGTTCAGGTTTCCATTCAGAACAACCAGGTCAGTTTTGCCCTCTGCATGAAAAGCAGCCCAAACGGTCACCCCACCACCTCCCGCTTGGACTCTTGGCACTATACAATCTTTGTTGTAGGCTTCATGCAATTGTCTGCGCACTCAGACGCGGCCATCTTGACGATAGACCAGAAATCTAGACTCGTCACTGAAGATCACGTGATTCCAGTGTCCTGGCTGCCATTGACGGTGCTCTCTGGCCCACTGCAATCGGCGCTGGCGGTGTTGTCTGGTCAGGCGTGGCTTTCTCAGGGGACGCCTGGCACGATAGCCTGCTTGAACCAGTCGTTGGTTGACTAGCCTTCTGGAAACAGGCACATTTGTCAATTGCTGCCACTCAGCCCTAAGCCGATGAGCTGACTTGGTACGGCCATTGCGGACTAACCGGTGCAGCTGGCGATCATCCCTCCTTGTGGTTCTGCGGGGACGTCCTGGCCTCGGTATTGGAGTAGGGACACCCCTCTGAGCATTTCGTTTCAGGATCTTTGACACCTGACCTTGAGTGATGCCATACTGCCGAGCAATAGCACACTGTTTCATGCCGTAATTTCGTAAAGCTACCACTCCATGACAAACAGCATTGTCGAGTTGACGGACCATCTCCAGAGGAAGCGGCAATAACTTTTGGAGACGTGCAGCAGTTGTTTTCCACTAATACAGAACGCAACAACCCTTGTATACCCGACTGTGAAGCCAATCATCAAATGCACCTGTCCGTACATTTTGCCACGCCACCTGTGATATAAACCTGTTGTTGACTTCTTGCTGCGACAGACAATCAGTGACATGGTTCTTTTAACAAATAAATCACCAAAGTGTAAAAGAAACTCACCAGATTGATATACTGAGTTAAGAAAGTAAACCCAAGTCAAGAAAAAAAATATATTCCATATTAAATGCCAAGTCTGTACATTGATCAAGCACCAGATAAATCTTCAAATTGCTGAAAGGCCGGCTTGAGTTGTCAGTGTCCTGTGTGCAAGGTCAGTGTGTACACTTGTATTTTAAAAATTTTTTGTATACAAAGTTGAACTGTATTGACTTCATCACTGCACAAACACATTTAAACTTCAACCGCATCTCTAACTTTTTTTCACCTTCCCTTTAGCTGCTGCCACCTTTTGAACGGCCAAGACCCAGCGAATGCGATTTACCTTTGAGACCAACAAAAAGAGTTCTCCCCTTGATGACGCAGCATACAAGTTCTACTTTGATGACCCAGCATACAAGTTCTACTTTGATGACCCAGCGTACAAGTTCTACTTTGATGACCCACCAAATGAGTTGTACCTTGGAGAACGACAAAATTCGGGAAAATCGGGAAAACAGTTCTGCCTAGATGGCTCACAATGTGGGACCTACCTAAGGAGACTCGGGCAGGGGGGGTGGGAAGAGTTCTGCCGAGATGGCTCACAGTGTGAGACCTACCTAAGGAGACTCGGGCAGGGGGGGGGGGGGGGGGAAGAGTTCTGCCTAGATGGCTCACAATGTGAGACCTACCTAAGGAGACTCCGGCAGAGGGGTGGGAAGAGTTCTGCCTAGATGGCTCACACTGAGACCTACCGAAGCAGACTCGGGCAGGGGGGTGGGAAGAGTTCTGCCTCGATTGCTCCCAGTGTGAGACCTATCTAAGGAGACTCGGGCAGGGGGGTGGGAAGAGTTCTGCCTAGATGGCTCACAGTGTGAGACCTACCTCAGGAGACTCGGGGAATTTGGGAAAATCAGGAAGAGTTTTGCATTGGAGACTCAAAAGGTGGGTTCTATTTTGGAGACTTGGAAGGTGAGTTCCATTTTGGAAAGATGAAAAGTGGGTTCTCCCAAGAAGACTCTGGGTTCTAAACATATCAGTCATTCTTCGTTGGATGGTGCTTGATGAGTTAATTTCAATTGGTTCAAAAATAATGAAATGATGTTTTACCTAATTTGACATTAGTTAAGTAATGCGTTCATTTATTTTTCAGCAATATCAAGACAGTGCTGGGAAGACCTGGGATTTCTTGAGACATTTACGATACATCTACGTCCCTCTTTCTACTTCTTCAAACTGAAATAACTGAAAATTCACTCACGAGTCAGAACTGGAAGAGAAGAAAAAAAAAAAACTTTGTTGAGTTGAAATGCTCTATTGGATTATCTATAATTCACCCCATATTATCCATTATTGAACTGTTGAAATAAAAAAAATTTGAGCTATTTAAAACAAAAATTTGTGTAAAATGATTTATGATCTTGGGATTAGGGTTGGGTTTGGGGTGTGAGGGTTTGATTTGGGGTGTGTGTTGGGTTTTGCGTGTGAGGGTTGGGTTTAGGGTGGGGTTTAGGGTGTGAGTGTTGGGTTTGGGGTGTGAGGACTTCATTTGGGGTGTGAGGGTTGGATTTGGGGTGTGAGGGTTGGATTTGGGGTGTGAGGGTTGGATTTGGGGTGGGAATGTTGGGTTTGGTGTGTGAGGGTTTGATTTGGGGTGTGAGTGTTGGGTTTGGTGTGTGAGGGTTGGGTTTAGGGTGGTAGTGTTGGGTTTGGGGTGTGAGGGTTGGGTTTAGGGTGTGAGTGTTGGGTTTGGGGTGTGAAGGTTTCATTTGGGGTTTGAGGGTTGGATTTGGGGTGTGAGGGTTGGATTTGGGGTGGGAATGTTGGGTTTGGGGTGTGAGGGTTTGATTTGGGGTGTGAGGGTTTGATTTGGGGTGTGAGGGTTTGATTTGGGGTGTGAGGGTTTGATTTGGGGTGTGAGGGTTTGATTTGGGGTGTGAGGGTTTGATTTGGGGTGTGAGTGTTGGGTTTGGGGTTTGGGGTGTGAGGGTTGGATTTTGGGTGTGAATGTTGGGTTTGGATTTGAATGTGAGGGTTACTGTTACTGTTGGGTTTGGGGTGAGGGTTGTGTTTGGGTTTGGATTTGAATGTGAGGGTTTGTGTTGCGGTTGCAACACATAGCGTTGCGGTTTTGAAAATAAAGGATAACCCACCCTCGTAGGTAGATGCACCACAACATGTAGCCTCGCTGTAGTATAGTTATCTCTTAGTAAATGTAAGCGTAGTCTCCTTTCCTGTGTTAGTTTTGCGTTGAGCAGGCCAGTGATTAGGCCTCAATTGGGCTAGCATGCCATGTGCTCGGCCTGAACAAGTCTGGCAAGGCCAAAGGGAGGAGCTGCAGGAGGGAGTGGCCGGTAAGCCGCGAGCCGCCAATCAGAGCTCGAGGGGAGTGGCTCACCACGGCGACGAGAGGAGGGGCATGGAACATTCGGGTAAGGCCGGGGCGGAGCCATAAAAACCCTACCCCGGGCCCCCCGCCTCAGTTGAATCGGGGAGAGTTGAGCTGGAGAATGAGTTGAGTTAAGTCAGACGAGAGAGAGGTCAGAGTTTGCCCCGAACAAGCAGAGACGAGTCGGAGAGAGAACCGCAGCAGACAAGAACGCGTCAGAATTGCCCAGCTCCTGAACGAGTCAGAGTGCTTGTAACTGCTTGAACTGCTTGTAATAGTCTCGTTGTACACGAACATTCCCTGTGCCCTGCGCTCTGCGGCTGTATTTAATCGCGCTGTGTGGAGACAACCCATTCCGGGACACAGACGCGCGATCTCCTCCTGCCTGCGTTTCCAAGCATACGTGCCGTGACTACCAGTGGGCCACGCCGGGCGAGCTGTCCCGGAGCGACCGACGGCAAGGCGCGTTTGGCGCGCGAACTTCCTTCCTTCTTTTTCCCTGTGTGAGTGAGAGGGCCCTTTGTCTGGGATTTAAGTTAAGATTGATTGAGCATATGCTCTGTGTCCCCTTTCCTTTATCCTGAATAAACTCTGTGTTCAGCCTTGCCATACTCTGTGTACACAGAATTATACTTATAATGTACACAGAATAAACTCTGTGTACATTATAAATAAACTGTGTTCTTCCTCTTATTTGACCGTTCCCGTCATTTCACAATTGGCTTAGCATCGTATGAATAGAACTGCTCAAATCGGGTTCAATAAAAGGTAACGGCACGAGTCACGTGATACGCACCCCGCTCGGGCGTATTAGATTAGCGTGGCTTGTGCGAGGTCCGGTCCCCATTTTCGTGGCAGCGTGGGTCAAAGGTACGTGCGGCGTCGACCCGATACCCTTTTTCACGCTCGCTGCGGAAGAGGCGATTCGGCCTCGTGGACACGGAGACCCAAGGGGGAAAAGGGGCTTAACCCCCCCTCTGTACGTCGACGGGCTTCAGGAGATCCGCAACAAATTGGTGTCAGGAGTGGGATAATTGGACCTAGAGTGCGCTTCACGCACTCAAAATTAAGAGCGCATGAAATTTAGTGTTAAAAGCCAAATTAAATTCGTACCATGGCTGGCCAAGACGGTCAAATGCCGGTTGGAATAATGAATGATGAAGAATTAATGGCCCAGGACCAACAGGAGGAGTTGGTAGTGGAGGAGGAAGTTGAAGTATGGGCGGCAGCAGGGGAAGAAAATGGCGGCGCCTCGCACGTGGCGGCGGACGCCGGGCCCACTGTGCAAGCCGGGTTTAACCTCGAATTACTCTTGACTCAAATAAAAGCAACCTTTAAGGAGGAAATGAACAAAATGTTTGATCGAATGGATAGGAGGGAGGAGGAGAGATGTGAAGAAATGAATGGAAACATGGACAACATGGGGAAGGAGATTGAGCGCAAGCCGAGCGAGAAGGTCGCAGTGGAACGCGACGAGGTGAAGCGATACGGAGAGCGCATGGGGAGCGAGCTAGAGCAGAGGACAGCCAAATTGACTGGGGCTATGGGGGTAGCGACGCGGGGTGTAGAGGAGCCGGCGATCGTCAAATTGGGAAAGAAAATTTCGGGGGTGCCGGCGAAGGCTGAGTTGAAAAAAGAAATTTTAGGGGCGCCGACGATCGTCGAGCTAGAAAAAGAAGAAACAATTGGGGCTGAAGAGACGGGAGAGACAGGGAGGAAATCACGGGAGAAGGTAATGGAACATGTACAAAGTTCGTGTTTGCACTGTGATTCCGGGCTTGCTAACGAAATAAAAAGTTTGCAGGTGCTGGCGGAAAAGGAGGGCCCTGCGGTGAGTAGAGAAAATGGCGTGAATGTGTTTAGCGCGAACGGGTGTTCAGCGCGCTTGGGAAAGAGGCGAGACTTGGGCGTTCACGATGGGCCCATTGTGCGGTGTGAGAGGGAGTCCGTACCCGGGCACATGGAGTGAGAGAGTGGTACGCGGTATGAGAGAGTGCATACCCGAGTGTGTGAGAGACGAGAGTGCACCAGAGTGTGCGATGATCGAGTGTGTAAGAGAAAAGTGTGAAGAAGAGTGTGCACCGGAGTGTGAGCGAGAGTGTGTTACGGAGTGTGTAACGGAAGAGTGTGCACTGGAGTGTGCGATGGCCGAGTGTGCACCGGAGTGTGATACGGAGTGTAACGGAAGAGGGTGCACTGGAGTGTGCGATGGCCAAGTGTGCACCGAAGTGTGCAAGGGCCGAGTGTGTAAGAGAGAAATGCACACCCGAATGTGTAGGGGAAAAGTGTGTACCAGAGTGTGCAGAAAAAGGGTGTGCACCGGAGTGCGAGGAAGAATGCACAACAGAGTGTGTGGGGGGCACGTGTGTGCCTGGTTGTGCGGTAAAGGAGTGTGAGAAAGGTGCGAGTGTGCCTGGGTGGTGTGCATCGGAGTGTGCAATACCGGAGTGCGAGGAAGAATGCACAATGGAGTATGTGAAAGGCGCGTGCGCGCCTGGGTGTGCGAGCGTGGAGTGGGTCGCGTGGGGTGAGGACGCGGCTCAAGCATCGACACCGAACGGGCGGGGGGGGGGGGGGGGAAGAGCTTAGCGGGACGAGTAGCATACGCGAGCCCCCGGTGAGTTGTGTGCTGCAGGGACTGGAGGGGATCGGTGCGGCGTCGGTCTCACAAGGACCGGCGTGCACGATTCGTGCCTCCGGCCCCCGCACTGTATGGTTGGTGCCGTGCCGTGGCGCCAAGGCTGATCGGCCCGGTTCAAGGGGAGGTAGGAGTTTTTGGAGCCACACACCCTCTTGGGTGCGGTGCTCTGACCGTGGCCGGCTGGGTCACCATGCGTGGGACCGCGAAGCCCCGCGCAGGGATGGAGCCCTGAATCTGGGCCCATCAATCCCTCCCCCCTTCGATCATAAATGCCGGAAGGACCTCCCATACAGGCGACCAACCACCCGCATGGATCGCTCGGCCCTTCGAGGCCTAGCCGTGACAATGTACGTCCTCCATAGATGGGGGCTCGTAGTGTAGCGGCCTGGAAGTAGTGTACCCCACGTGGGGGAATGGTAGTGCCACCATTGCTCACACGGGGGGGGGGGGGGGGGATGAGCATTAGTTCAGGGCGATGGCAATGTTAGGCCCATTGAGGGGCCAGCAATGGTATTGTGTGATGTATTGTGTGTTGTATTTTGTGGTATATTTTGTGGTATATTGTGTGTTGTATTTTGTGGTGTATTGCGTGTTGTATTGTGTGGTGTATTGTGTGGTGTATTGTGTGGTGCATTGCGTGTTGTATTTTGTGGTGTATTGTGTGGTGTATTGTGTAGTGCATTGCGTGTTGTATTGTGTGTTGTATTTTGTGGTGTATTGTGTGTTGCATTTTGTGTTGTATTTTGTGGTGTATTGTGTGTCATATTTTGTGTTGTATTTTGTGGTGTATTGTGTGTTGTATTTTGTGATGATTGTGTTGTATTTTGTGGTGTATTGTGTGGTGTATTGTGTGATGTATTGTGTGGTGTATTTCGTGGTGTATAGTGTGTTGTATTGTGTGGTGTATTGAATGAATGATCGTTTTAAGGCCATTTTCCCCACGAGAGCGGGGGTTAGCCTGTTGTGTGTTGTATTGTGTGATGTATTTTGTGGTGTATTTTGTGGTGTATTGTGTGTTGTATTGTGTGATGTATTGGTGTATTGTGTGTTGTATTGTATGTTGTATGGTGTGTTGTATTTTGTGGTGAATTATGTCGTGTATTTTGTAGTGTATTGTGTGGTGTATTGTATTTTGTGGTGTATTGTGTGATGTATTGTGATGGAAGAGGGTCAGAGAGCGGTATTCAGGATTGCAAAGCAAATAGCGAAAGAGAGGTGTGATGTGATGGGGGTGAGTTGCTTGAAGGATGAAGCGGGACAAATCGTTGTGGACCCAGATGGAATTAAAGAAAGACGGAAGAGATATATGGAAATGCTGTTGAATGCAGAGAATGAATGGGATGGCAACATCGAGAGTAACCCTGTTTTAGGACCTGCAGAGAAGATAACTGAGAGGAAGTTGAAGCGATAAAAGCAATGAAGAGTATAAAAGCGGGAGGGCCGACGGGAGTTGTGGGTGATATGTTGAAGGCAGCGGGAAGTTGGGGTGTGAAGAGAATGACAGAGATCTGTAATATGGTGGTGAAAGAAGGCCGCATTCCAGTGGATTGAGAAGTCAGTACCCTCGTCCCTCTATACAAGGGGAAAGGTGACCCTCTGGACTGTGGCTCGTATCGAGCGATAAAGTTATTGGAGCATGGAATGAAGGTATTGGAAAGGGTGTTGGAGAGGAGGATAAGGAAAAAAGTGAAGATCACCGAAATGCAGTTTGGATTTATGCCAGGAAGAGGAACGACAGACGCGCTTTTCATTGTGAGGCAGTTGCAGGAGAAGTACATGGGGAAGAGGAAGAAGTTGTTTCTTGGGTTTGTTGATCTGGAGAAAGCATTCGATAGGGTTCCACGTGAAGTAGTGACATGGGCATTAAGGAAGTTAGGAGTGGAGGAATGGTTGATCAGAGTAGTGATGGCAATGTACAAAAGAGTGCACACAGCTGTTAAGGACGAAGGACGGGAACATTGGTGAGTTTGAGGTGAAGGTGGGAGTGCATCAGGGGTCGGTACTAAGTCCACTACTATTTGTAGCTGTGATGGAGGTGCTGGCTCGGAATGTAAAGGAGGGTTTACTGTGGGAGTTGTATGCAGATGATCTGGTGTTGATTGCGGAAAGTATGGATGGACTGAAGGAGAAGATGAACAAGTGGAAGGAATGTATGGAGACAAAAGGTCTGAAGGTGAATTTCGGAACGAAGGTGATGGCAAGTGGTAAAGCATGTGGTGAGGTGCATGGAACTGGGAAGTGGCTGTGTGCAGGAAGGGTGTCGGAGTGAACTCCATTCGATGTACAATGTGCGCTGAGTGGGTTCATCAAAAATGTAGTGGTTTGAGAGGGTCATTAACCAGTGTGGCAGCTACATTCAAGTGTAAGGTGTGCACAGAGGGAGCTGCAGATGGAGGAAATGTTGAGTTGGATCTTGGAGATGCGTGAAGCTGGAAGGTGTGAAAACATTTTGTTACCTAGGAGACATGCTGAATGGAGAAGGTGGATCAGACTCGCACCGGTTGCTCGAGTGAGATGTGCATGGAAGAAGTTTCGGGAACTGAGTGGCATGCTGACGAAGAGGGGAGTGTCGTTGAAGCTGAAGGGAAAGGTGTATGCTGCACGTGTGAGAAGTGTTATGATTTATGGGAGCGAGACATGGGCAATGAACGTAGAGCATCAACGAAGGCTGGAAAGGGTGGAAATGCGAATGGTTCGGTGGATGTGCGGAGTGTCGTTGAGAGAGAGGAAGACAAATGATGAATTGCGAAGGATGATGGGAATAGAGCCTGTGATGGATGCTGTGAAGAGAAACAGGTTGAGATGCCAGGCCTGCGGGTTTCACAGGAACGATCGTTACCGGTGGCGTGTCGGTAACGTGATAGCAAAAACACGGAACCGAAAGTACGTTTCCCATCGCAGAAAGGCAGTCAGTGTAAGGCAGAAAGATGTAGTATTTACCTTCACGTGTGATTTTCAGCTAACTATTTTAGAAGTTGAGTTTTATTTCCAACAAAATTAGGCCGGCAAAGCAGATAGCATGTGGTTTCCCACATTCAGGTTCGTGATATGACTTCCGCTTTGACGGACATGCGCATCGGTCTAAATCACAGACTTCTTTCCACAATGGCATCCGTTGCTAAGCGAAAAAACCCCGAAAATATCGCCTTATAAACAATACGAAAATGGTAATTCAACGACGATTTTGAAGCAGAATGCGATGGGGAAGGCTTGGTCACATTGCTTCGCTGCAAAGTATGTGCTACTCATTACACAGACATCCGGAAGGAGGCATCGCGCCGGGGCATAAGCGGTCCACCACTGACGGCGATTGTAAACGACGTGAACGGCGTTACCTATGTTCACAAGGTAAAGGGAGACACTGCCAACCGAACCTACTGCAGTACATTTGTTCTAATCCTGAATTTATTTAACAAATACTTAGGCCTATTTCAGTACTGGGTCGGCCTCTATTACTTTGCTAAATGCAAATAATTTCAATATTAAGACATAAAGATTGATAACAGTTCACAACAACAATAGTCCATAAATAATAAATAAATACAATATCATTGACATTTTAAAAATGAACGAAAATTTAAAAATATTAACTTTTTAATTTTAAAACAGGATAAGCCCATCAAATTGACAGAATTTGTTCTTCTCTGATAAATAAACATCAACCTCAATAATGAACATGCGTTAATTACATTGCATACATGTAAATGACAGGATTTATGATTGATACTACATTTTTCATTTTTCATTTTCAAATGTTTTGCTTTTTTTTTGGTATACAGAGTCGAGGCTCGTGAAAGAGCTAACATTTATCAAACAAACAAATCAAACAAACAAGCAAACAAAGTATATAAAAAGGGGAGCGGTCGACAAGATGGGGAGAGTAGGGGAGGAAGCACACAAACACAACATTTGAGAGCAGGGACATCAGGAGATGTGTGGGAAGGAGAGGGCCTGGGGGGAGGCAGGATAGGTATAAAACGCAAGGACACCAAGGACTTCCAGGAAAGAAGACAAAAGTCACCTCAAAAAAGTGGATTTGGGGTGAAATTAGCGGGGGTAGAAAAGATCAAGGTTTTGGATTGGGGAAGATAAGAGATGGTGGTGAACAGCCGTTTAAAGACCTGGAGGGAGGAGTGGGATTGAAGGGAGTGGGGGAGTTTGTTCCAGAGGTGGGAGAAAAGGAATAAAGGAGTGAAGGTGAGCAGAGAGTCTTGATTTTGGCAGTTTAACCATAAGAGGATTGCAGGCAGATCTTGTGCGACCTGTAGGAATATTTGGGGGACAGAGCCCAGAGAGAGCTGGGGGAGCAAGGCCAGAGAGGAGTCGGTAGAAGACGGAAAGACCACCAACCTGCCTGCGGTGAGTGAGTGAAAGGCCCTTGGAGTTAGCTTCATCGCGGGAGATTCCAGTGATTCTGAACGCTTTGGTTTCAACAGCGTGAAGACGAGCTAGGTGTGAGGCAGGAGCACCAGCCCAGAGGGGAGAGCAGTATTCCATTGAGCTACGGATGAAAGCCTTGTAAGTGGTGAGGAGCTCAGGTGTGCCAAGGAAGGACTTCGCACGACGGAGGATGCCCAGTCGGCGACTGGCTTTGGAGGCCAGCTTGGAAATGTGGTTTTCCCAGGAAAGATCATGGCAGATAGTGAGACCCAAAAGCTTGGGTCTTGCTTTTGCTTTACAAATTCTAAAGGAAAAAAAATCGTTTCCCATTAGGTTTGGGCACGGAGCCGGAATTTTGTTTCCCATTGGTTCCCATAAACGTAAATCACGGAACCGAAAAACGGTTACCGACGAGATCTGAAATCCCCAGGCCTGAGATGATTTGGTCATGTGTTGAGGAAGGATGAAAGTGACTGGTTGAGAAGAGTGATGGAAATGAATGTAGAAGGAAGTAGAGGAGGGGGAAGACCGAGAAAGACTTGGCTAAAGATGGTGGAAGAAGAAATGCGGGCAAGGGGGTTAACAAGGAGTGATGCAGAAAATAGGGCAAAATGGAGAAGATTGTCATGGGGACCGCAAGGCTAACCCCCGCTCTAGCAGGGAAAATGGCCTTAAAATGCCTGTTGTTGTTGTTGTTGTTGTATTGTGTGATCTATTATGTGGTGTATTGTGTGGTGTATGGTGTGTTGAATTTTGTGGTGTATTGTGTGGTGTCTTGCGTTATATTTTGTGGTGTATTTTATGCTGGTGTATTTGTGTTTTTACGGTGCATAGATGCAGTTTTACGTTCATACAGCAAACAAATACCTTTTTGGTTTTTCCTCATGCAAGTGAAGCAAAAAGTGGGATTAAGCAATATTGGTTCATCTCCATCTGTCTGTCTGTATGTCTGTCTGCAAATGTCAATTGATGACTGAGAAACGACTTATTTAAATTGAATGTGATATTACGAACACAAATCGTAAAACGAATGTGTAGTTTTCCAGTATTTTTGCTCTGAATTCATCCCGATCGTGCATGCGCAGAGTAGTGAGATCAAGTGTTTAGTCTGTTTGCCTTCCTTGCAGGTAAACAAAATTGAAAATCATTCCAAACAGGACACTTCCTGTTTTTAAGGACGTTATAAAGGACACAAACAACAGGCACAAATAACTGGGGCCTGGGGTGGTTGTGCCTGTGACTGCTGATTGCATTATTCTCCAGGGTGCGGATGTGCCGCTGATGCAGTGCCCTCTGTGTCCAAGCTGGTACTCATTTTGCAAACCTCGGAAGGATGACGGGCTGAGTCAACCCACCTGGTGTTAATTCAACGGCGACGCCAGGTGCTCCCGTTCAAGACCCTAAGATCTGACAGATCGGGTTTGCGACAAGGACGAATCGATTAGAATTTGGTTCAGGTCCGATCCAGATCCGGCCTATCAGTAGATAGAAAATGTAAGCTGTTCGGCCACAGGTGGAGGTATGCTCACGACCGAGTATCTGCACGAATCACCTTCCACAACTTAGGTTCCACACCGGACGGACACCCGTCCAAACCCGCCGGCTCGGTCTACTCTATCCCTGGTCCTCATCTCCCAAACTCGTCGATCCTCCTGTTACCAAATGTGATTCTTTATCCTCACGGACACAATCCAATTCTTCTTCTTCCTCGTGATCATCTTTTTCCAGGTCAGATTCGCTCAATCCAGGCGGTAACAACCCACTGTACATGGAGACTACTGTACTGTAGTCTGTATACCGTCCTTCCTTGACGATCGAATGTTTCAACGTTTTGTGGTTTGTAAGAATCTATATAAAACAAGCTCTGAGAGAAAACAATAAGTACATTTCACACAATCAATGGGAAAGTACTTATTCCGACAACAAATCGTAATTCTTAAATTGGAGCGCTGACGCTAACAATACCGCCGTGGCCATCACACATTGCCCAAAACAAAGAGAGAGAACTTGGGCACCTCACGAATTCCACACTGAAGGAAAAGTGAAGATTTTAAAATAGTGCTGACGTCGTGGCCTATGGAGGAGGGGTCCAATTGTATGACCATGCATTCTGGCCCTTTGGGGTCAGGATGCATGTGTTTTGAATGACCACGTGCTTCAGCCTTTGGGTTGAAGTGCATGTGTATGCTAATGGTACAGTTGTAGCGGTTCCCGTTGAATGTACACAATCGCCTTGCACCTGCCAGGACGCGGCCAGGGCGCGATCGCCATGCCGGGCTCGTCCGGACGGGCCCAGACGCGCCTCTCCTGGGCATGCCCGGACTCGCTGTTCCCGGGCATGCCCGAACCTCCCGGACACGCCCGGTCTCGTCTTTCCCGGGCATGCCCGCTCTCGCCTTTCCAGGGCTCGCCCAGAGCGCCCGGGCACGCCCAGCCTCGACTTGCCAGGCCGCGTCCAGGACGCCCAGGCATGTCCAGACTCGCCTTTCCAGGGCTTGCGCAGAGCGTCCAGGCATGCCCGCTCTCGCCTTTCCAGGGCTCGCCCAGAGCGCTCGGGCACGCCCAGCCTCGACTTGCCAGGCCGCGTCCAGGATGCCCGGGCATGTCCAGACTCGCCTCACCAGGAGAATGCCTGAGCTGTTTTGTTTCAATAAAGCAACTCGGACGAATTCCGTCTTTGGTCGCGTCAATTCTTTCGACTCGCGTTGGAGCGCAGCTCCTTCACTGGTGACCTACCGACATGGACACGGCAGTGACTCTTAAACTGCCTACCTTCTGGGAGGCTCACGCGGCTGTTTGGTTCGCCCAGGCGGACTCCCAGTTCGCCCTGCGAGGCATCACCGCGGACGACACCCGCTTCTACCACGTCGTGGCAGCGCTCGGTTCCGCCACCGCGGCCCGCGCCTTGAGCCTCCTCAAGCACCCGCCGGCTGCCGACAAGTATGACGAGCTGAAGACGCTCCTCCTCGACGCTTTCGCCCTCTCACCGGCGGCACGCGCACGGCGCCTGCTCGACCTGCCCGAGCTCGGCGACACACGCCCGTCCGAGCGCATGGACTATATGCTCTCGTTGCTCGGTGAGCACTCTCCGGATTTTCTGTTCCGCGAGCTGTTCCTTCGCCAGCTGCCTCACCCGGTATGCCTCGCCCTGGCTGGCACGTCGATCACCGATCCCTGCGCCCTCGCCAGGGAAGCCGATAAGATCTCCTCGGTGGGCCAACACATCGGCGCGGTACCTGGCCGTCCGAGGCGACGCCCGAGCGCCCTGCGCGGTTGGAGGCCGAACTGCCGGTGCAACTGGCGGCCGCCACGCCGCGCCGACCGCTTCCGACACGACGGCCGGGGCCTCCACCTGACCAGGCGTGGTGTTATTACCACGCCAGGTTCGAACACAAGGCTCGGACGTGCCGACCCCCGTGCACTTTCGGCAAGTCGGGAAACGGCCGGGCCGGCGTTCATTCCCAGCCATGAGCACCGGCCACTCGGGCAACTTGCTTTTTATTCGGCACAAAGCGTCCGGGCGGCGTTTCCTTTGTGACACCGGCGCCCAACTGAGCGTCATACCCGCCTCCGAGCAGGACAGGCGGGACGCCGTTTGCGGCCCCTCTTTGGTCGCGGCTAATGGCTTGGCCATACGCACTTTCGGCCCGCACGACGTCACCCTCTGCTTCGGCAGCCAGCGCTTTCAGTGGACCTTTGTGACCGCCTGCGTCCCCATGGCTTTGCTGGGCGCCGACTTCCTCTGCGCGCACGGGCTGCTGGTCGACGTCAAACGACGTCGCCTTGTCAACGCCGAGACCTTCAGCTCCCTGGCGTGCACGATGGGCAGCTCCGCACCGACCGAAGTGGCGTGCGCCCTCCCGACGGCAAACGAGTTCGCTCGCCTGCTCGCGGAATTCCCGGCCCTCACGCGGCCGACGTTTTCGGCCGTCGCAGTGCGGCATGGGATCGAGCACCACATACCCACTACGGGCCCGCCGGTCTACGCCAGGGCCCGCCGCCTCGACCCGGCCAAGCTCGCCGTGGCAAAGGCCGAGTTCGACGCGTTGGAGCACCTCGGCATCGTGCGGCGCTCCAATAGCGCGTGGGCCTCACAACTGCACATCGTGCCAAAGCCGGGGGGCGGATGGCGCCCGTGTGGCGACTACCGCCGCCTCAACGACGCTACCACCCGTGACAGGTACCCGATCCCGCACATCCAGGACTTTTCCGCCCGTTTGGCGGGACGGGTCATATTTTCCAAAATTGACCTGATACGGGGATACCACCAGGTACCTGTCCGGGCGGCCGACGTCCCGAAGACGGCCGTCATCACGCCGTTCGGCCTGTTCGAATTTTTGAGGATGCCGTTTGGCCTCAAGAACGCGGCCCAGGCGTTCCAGCGCTTAATGGACGGCGTGCTGCGCGACCTGCCATTTCTTTTCGTCTATCTGGACGACATCCTCGTCGCCAGCACGTCCCATGCCGAGCACCTCCTCCACCTCCGAACACTGTTCGGTCGCCTCAGCGAGCACGGCTTAATTGTCAACCCGGCCAAATGCCACTTCGGCACGACGACCGTTGACTTTTTGGGCCACCGCATCACCAGGACCGGGGCCGTGCCGCTGCCGACCAAGGTCGAGGCCATCACCACGTTCCCGCATCCCCGTTCCATCAAGGCCCTACAAGAGTTCCTCGGCATGGTGAATTTTTATCACCGATTCGTGCCCCGCGCTGCTCAGCTCATGCGGCCCCTTTACGAGGCCCTCCGGGGCAAGCCGGCCAAGCATGACATCGTTTGGTCCGCGGCCATGGACGCGGCCTTCGCGAGCGCAAAACGGGCCCTCGCCGACGCAACGCTGCTGGCTCACCCGGTGCTCAACGTGCCCATCGCCCTCACTACGGACGCCTCCAACTACGCGGTGGGCGCCGTCCATGAACAATGGGTGGACGGGGTTTGGCAGCCACTCGCTTTTTTCAGCCGGCAACTCCGGCCGAACGAGTTAAAATACAGCACGTTCGACCGCGAGCTGCTCGGTCTATTCCTGGTCGTTCGCCATTTCCGACACCTCCTGGAGGGCCACCCATTCACGGCTTTCGTCGACCACAAGCCGTTGGTCTACGCAATGGCCAAAGTCACGGAGCCGTGGTCGGCCCGCCAGCAGCGCCACCTCTCCGCCGTGTCGGAATTCACCACGGACATCCGGCACGTCGCCGGCAAAGACAACGCCGTGGCCGACTGTCTTTCTCGGGCCAGCGCGAACGCGGTCCACCTCGGCGTGGATTTCGCGCTCATGGCGGCCGACCAGACCACCGAGACCTCGGTGCAGGCCCTCCGGGCGGCGGACACGGGCCTCCGCCTGGCCGACATCCCCTTCGCGGGCACCGTCCTGCTCTGCGACGTCTCCCAGGGCCAGCCTCGCCCCATCGTGCCCGTTTCCTGGCAGCGCCGCATCTTCGCCTCCATCCACGGCCTTTCTCACCCGGGCCGGAAAGCTTCTCAGAAGCTGGTGTCGGCGCGTTTCGTCTGGCACGGCCTTCGACGGAACGTCCGCGACTGGGCCAACGCCTGCACGGCCTGCCAGCAGGCCAAGGTCCACTGCCACACCCAGGCCCCGCTAGCACCTTTCACCATGCCTGCACGGCGTTTCGACCACGTCCACGTGGACCTGGTGGGTCCCCTGCCCCCATCGCGGGGGTTCACCCACCTGCTCACCATGGTGGACAGGACCACCAGGTGGCCGGAGGCCGTGCCCCTCACCTCCACCACCACCACCGCCGACGTGGCACAGGCGTTCATTGCCACCTGGGTCGCGCGCTTCGGCGCACCGGCGGACATCTCGTCCGACCGCGGCCCACAGTTCACGTCCGAACTTTGGGGCGCGGTCGCCCGCTCGTTGGGGGTCACGCTGCATCGCACCACAGCCTACCACCCCCAAGCCAACGGGTTGTGCGAGCGGTTTCACCGCTCCATGAAGGCCGCACTCATGGCCGGCCTTCAGGACGACGGTTGGACCGACCGGCTGCCGTGGGTCCTTTTGGGCCTCCGCACGGCCCCCAAGGAGGACCTCCGGGCGTCCGCCGCCGAGCTCGTCTACGGCCAGCCGCTCCGCGTCCCGGGCGAGTTCGTGCCCGACGCTACCAGTCCTTGGTCCGCCGCACACCAGCGCTCGGACCTCCAGGAGGCCACCCGACGATTTGCCCCCGTGCCAACGTCCCGCCACGGTGGCCCCCAGTCCTACGTCCCCCCGGCGCTTCGCACAGCGGAGTACGTCTTTGTGCGTCATGACGCGCACCGGGGGCCACTCCGGCCGCCGTACGACGGGCCCTTCCGGGTCCTGCGACGGGGCGACAAGTCCTTTGTCGTCGACGTCGGCGGCCGGTCGGACCGGATCTCTGTGGACCGCCTCAAACCGGCGCACGTGGACGTCGACCGACCACCACGGTTGGCCCTTCCTCCGCGGCGAGGCCGCCCCCCGTCCACAATTCCCCCCGCTCGACCACCCACCACCGGATCGGACCCCCCCCACGACCCTCCAGGGGTCGCTTCGGCCAGGTCATCCGGACCACCCCCCTTAAATTGACCCTGCCGGTGCAGGTCGATTCTGGAGGGGCGTGTGTAGCGGTTCCCGCTGAATGTACACAACACAATCGCCTTGCACCTGCCAGGACGCGGCCAGAGCGCGATCGCCATGCCGGGCTCGTCCGGACGGGCCCAGACGCGCCTCTCCTGGGCATGCCCGGACTCGCTGTTCCCGGGCATGCCCGAACCTCCCGGGCACGCCCGGTCTCATCTTTCCCGGGCATGCCCAGCCTCGACTTGCCAGGCCGTGTCCAGGACGCCTGGGCATGTCGAGACTCGCCTTTCCAGGGCTCGCCCAGAGCGTCCGGGCATGCCCGCTCTCGCCTTTCCAGGGCTCGCCCAGAGCGCTCGGGCACGCCCAGCCTCGACTTGCCAGGCCGCGTCCAGGACGCCCGGGCATGTCCAGACTCGCCTCACCAGGAGAATACCTGAGCTGTTTTGTTTCAATAAAGCAACTCGGACGAATTCCGTCTTTGGTCGCGTCAATTTTTTCGACTCGCGTTGGAGCGCAGCTCCTTCACAGTCTTGATAGACGGTGTGCCTTGGCCGTGGGGTCAAGGTGCACGTCCAAGGTTGTTCAAATGTTTGATTTTTTAAACCTTTTTTTATTATAAAAAATACAGGCTACGGTGCTGGCATTAAAAGCACCTACCTGGATCGGTGGATGTATTTGAGCTCATGCCCGGTGATGTGAAAGATCACCTTATCTTATGCTTTATTTTAATTCCTACATTCCTGTGGGGTTGTGTGGAGGAAGTTTGGCTCAAGTCTAAAGTGAGGGCAGGAATTTGTAATTTGACCAGGATGCCGGTGATAACTTGCCGACGTTTCGCGATGCACACCTTGGGATCTTTGACATCCACAGGCTAATGCCGGAGATGTTTGCCGTACATCGGAGGGAAGGCAAACACATTGAATGACCCAGTCTGTAAAACACCGGGATGATAGTCTATATCTGGGTTGGGATTCGAACACTGGATAGAACAGTAAAAGCAGCAGCGAAAGCGGCTCCAGACCTACGGACAGACACGAACTTCATCTTGTATAACGGATTTGTTCATATACTTCATTTACTTAGTCCGAAACGGGGGCTTGTGGATGGTGGTTTGGATGTATCACGTGGAGGTCGAAGGAAGGAGAACACCTCCGATATATTTAGAAACATTTATCTTTGTCAGACTATTCTTGTTGTATGTGACGTAAAAGTGTGGAAGGGTGGAGTGCGTTTCTCATGCTCTTTCCAATTCATTGTGCAGGGGAGATGGAAATCTCAGTTTTGAAAACAGTCCCCAGTGGCTCTTTGTGCAAACTATATATACATGTGTGTATATATATATGTATATATATATATATATATATATATATATATATTATATATATATATATATATATATATATATATATATATATATATATATATACAATATATATATATATATATATATACGGTATACTATATATATATTGGTATACAAGATCGAGGCTCGTGAAAGAGCGAACATTAATCACACAGAAAGACAAACCGACACATAAAACATATAACATCGGGAGCGGTAGACAAGATGGGGAGAGAGGGGGAAGGACACAAACACAACATTTGAGAGCAGGGACCGAGAGACATGGAGACATCGAGAGATCTGTGAGAGGGAGAGGGCTTTGGGGGGGGGGGGGGGGAGCATGGGAAGGGGCGTGCATGGGAAGGGGGGGGGTGGGAGGAGAGGTATAAAATATATGGACACTGCCAGGACTTCCAGGAAAGAAGTTGGAATTTCAAAGAAGGTGGATCTGGGGTGAATTAGTGGGGGTAGAAAAGATCAAGGTTTTGGATGGGGGAAGATAAGAGATGGTGGTGAACAGCTATTTTAAAGACCTGGAGGGAGGAGTGGGATTGAAGGGAGTGAGGGAGTCTGTTCCAGAGGTGGGAGAAAAGAGGAATGAAAGAGTGAAGGTGAGCAGAGAGCCGAGATTTCGGCAGTTTAACCATCACAGGGTTGCTGGCAGATCTTGTGCGACCTGTAGGAATATTTGGGGGACAGAGCACAGAGAGAGCTGGGGGTGCAAGGCCAGAGAGGAGTCGGAAGAAGCCAGAAAGACCACCTACCTGCCTGCGGTGAGTGAGTGAAAGGCCCTCAGGGATAGCTTCATTACGGGAGATTCCAATAATTCTGAAAGCTTTGGTTTCAACAGGGTGAAGCCGAGCTAGGTGTGAGGCAGGAGCACCGGCCCATAGGGGAGAACAGTATTCCATTGAGCTGCGGATGAAAGCCTTGTATGTGGTGAGGAGCTAAGGTGTGCCGAGGAAGGACTTCGCACGACGGAGGATGCCCAGTCGGTGACTGGCTTTGGAGGCCAGCTTGGAAATGTGGTTTTCCCAAGAAAGATCATGGCAGATAGTGAGACCCAAAAGCTTGAGCGACAGAACTTCTTGGAGTGGATTGTTGAGAAAGTAGATGGGAGGGTTGTCCAGTCGATCTTTTCGGAGAGACATAGTAAGAGTGTGAGATTTGTCAGGATTGAAAGACAAGTTCCACTTGTTTGACCAGTCTGTGATTTTGTCCAAGTCTTCAGAGAGTGAGGAGGCTGCAGACTGCCGATCTGAGGGAAGCGGCTTTGGAGCGGCAGAGAGTGGAGTCATCAGCAAAGAGATAGAGAGGATTTTCCAGAGAGTCGGAGAGATCATTGATAAAGACCAGAAAAAGCACAGGGCCCAGAACACTGCCTTGGGGAACTCCAGCCTGAACAGGAAGGGGAGATGAGAGAAATCCATTCAGGGCCACACGTTGACTACGACCAGAGAGGAAGTCCGCAAGCCATGCATGGAGATTTCCATGGATACCATAGGAGGAGAGTTTGGTGAGCAGAGCTGGGTGCCAGACCGTATCGAAGGCACGTGATATGTCAAGGGAGACAGCTCTGATTTCCCGTTTGGCATTGAGGACCTCTATCCATTGTTGAGACAGCAGAAGCAGCATGTCCAGAGTAGAGTGACCTGGTCTGAAACCAAATTGATGATCAGAGATCAAGCCATTGGAGAAGAGGAAAGATTTCATATCCGAGGCAATGATGGATTCCATGACTTTGCTGATAATTGGGAGCAGGCTGATTGGTCTGTAGTTGCAAGGATCTGTTTTTGCACCTTTTTGTGTAAAGCGGTAATGTTTGCTGATTTCCAGGATGCTGGCAGATGACCTTGAGCAAAAGAGAGGGTGAAAAGAACAGGGAGAGGGTGAGATAGAGCGGCAGAGCAGGATTTTAGGACCCGTGGGCTGATGCCGTCTGGTCCAGTTGCCAGAATCAGAGTAGAGGTTAGACAAAAACTCCTCCACCTTGTCAGGAGAGCAGGACACAGAGTCCAGGAGCAGTTGGTTCGACTGGGAAAGGTGGGAACAGAGAGAGATGGGTTTGCGACTAAAGATTTTGAGGCAAACACAGAGTTAAGGCATTCGGCTTTGTCACGTGCGATGTCAACTGTGTGGCCATTTGAGGTAAGGGAGGGGATGGAGGGGGAACAAACACCAGAAACGGATTTGACCAGACGCCACCAGGATTTGGAGGAAGGAGACAGGTTTGAGAGTTCATTCTTCAGTGTGGAGAGATAGTGCTTTCTGGCACTCCTGAGGGTAGACACACACTTGTTCCGAGCTTAGTGGAAGGAACTGAGATTGCCTTCAGTTGGATTAGCCTTCCAAGAGGCAAAGGCAAGTTGTTTCAGGGCAACTGCCTCACCACAAGATTCAGTGTACCATGGACGGGAGGAAGGGTAAGACAACTGAAGACGAGATGGGATAAATCTGTGCATGAGAGAGAGCAGTTTGCTTTGGAAGAATTCCCAGGAAGAATTGATGTCAGAGGCAGTGGAGATGGGAGACCAATCCAGACGATTGATGGCTGCTTGAAGACCGTCCCAGTCGGCCTGAGTGAAATGCCAGACTCGGGGACGCTGAGGAGGCTCTCTGAGAATGGCCAGAGAGATGTCCACTTTGACAAGCACATGATCAGAAGAACCGATTGGAGCAGAAGAAGAGCAGCAGACATTAGCAGGGAAGTTTGTCATAACTAAGTCGAGAAGAGAAGATACTCCATTGGCTGAGATCCGGGTCGGGAAATTGACAGATTGTGTCAATCCCAGTGAGTCACAGAAGTCCTTTGCTGAGGTGCCATGACTGGTGAGAGAGGAACCCACACCCAACCAGCTGGCATGATGACAGTTGAAGTCACCACGTATGAGGAAGAGAGAGTTGGGATGAGTGGATAGAAGTTGGTCCATGTTGTCAGACAGTGAAATGTAAATGGAGTCATCACTGTTTGGAGGACGGTACAGAACACATATGAACAAAAGGTGGGAGCGGAGAGGAAGCCGTAGCCAGAGGTACTCCTGGGGGTGAGGAGGAGAGAGGGCAGTGCAAGGAGAGTGAGGAAGAGAGTTTTTGATAAAGATAGCCACCCCACCACCAGGACAAGGCTCAGGTCTATCATACCGGAGGAGGGAGTAACCAGGAAATATATATATATATATTTATTTATTTATATATATATATATATATATATATATATATATATATATATATATATATATATAATATATATATATATATATATATATATATATATATATATATATATATATATATGGGGCTTTGAGATCCCCCTCCCCCCTTTGGCTTTATGATGTTTGAGCAAGTATAACCAACTATATGTTTGTTTTGATTGATTGCTGTATCCTTTTAATACTATTATTCCTTTTATCCTTATCAGGAATTATCCCTTACTCTGTGAAAAAAACCAACGGTATCTTTCTAGCCTCTCACAAGAATTTTGGTATGTGGGACCTGAGATCCCCCTCCCAGTATTATGCTAAAGATGTTGCTCAATTACCAAAATATAACCAATTTATATGTGTTGCTTTGCTTAACTTTATCCATTATATTTCCTGTTAAAGAGTTAAGTTACTGTGATGGCATGTTCTCTTACTGTCGAAATATTCCTTTGGAAACTTCCTATATCCTCAAAAAGGAGTTATATGTTTTGTAAAAGCCAGGCCCTGATGGCATAATCCTTCACTCTGTGAGAGACCAAACCGTATCTTTCCAGTCTCCCATAAGACTGTGTTAGATCACTTTCATGTTGGCATTTTTACGACTATCCACCCTTGCTGAACTTTCCCCCCAAAAAGCAGGATTCTAGAAAGTCGTCAACATGTTGATTGACCCATGGGTGACCTCGGAGGAACCGAGGAGACCACTCTGTCTTTCTCTTTGTCTTGAGAGCTAAAACCACACCCCACTATTCCCTTTATAAAGTGAAAGCTTGACCGAATTATTTCAGAGCATTATGTTGTAGAGTTGGTCTTTGTGAGCTTCTATTTCGACATTTTGCTTTCCACAAGCTTGTGTTTGACGAACCCAATAAATATATCAGTTGTTCCTTTTCAGTCTTGAGTCCTAAGTCAACGGAACCCGTCAAATGGCGAGCCAGGCAGGAGTCAGCTCGGGCAGACTCGGGACGCGGCTCCAGGCGCGAGTGAGTGGGAAAAACACCAGCTGGTTTTAATCGGTCCAGGTGAGGTGGGTGTTGGGTTTATTTTGTTATAGACTTGGATTTTAGGCTAAATTGGAACCCACTCTGTCGCAGAGGTGCCGTTTGCCTGTCCCCTGCTCGAGCCTGATCCTCGAGCAAAAAAAATTTAAGAACGAGCCGTTTGGGGCTCCGGAGCAACTGACTGTTGATGGATCCGTCAGGGTAACATTACGGGACGAGAGTAAGGTGCCCCAAGAGGGCGCACGAGGTAGGGAATAGATTGGTTTTGTAAGTAAAGTTAAAAGCGTCACAAGGGCATTGGACGCCCGGAAAGGAAAGTAAGGTCCAGTTAGCATACGGAGGGAAGAGTGAGATTAGGCGGCCGTAGCTCGAGCAGACGGGCGATCCTCTCGGGAATAAGGCAACGTCGATAAACCAAATTCTCCAAGGATGGGTAATAAATCTGTGAAGGCAGGGCGAGCCTCTCAGGAGTTAGGTTAGAAAGCTGAGAGAAGGCGGGCGAGCCTCTCGATGGCCTGAGGAAGCAGGCAACCTAATTGCAGGATACTGCAGGACAAGGCAATTAAGGAAATAAGATAAAAGCGAGTCAACGAGCGACTGAGGCCGCTCGTTGAAAAATCAAGACCTGTGGAAGGGTTAGGTAGATACCGATCCCCTACCCTCCAAGCCCTAAGCTCTGTCCCAGGCCTTCAGGCAACACCCCCACTGCACAGCGAGCCCCCCCCCCTGCACACACACCCCCTGCCTCACCCTTCTCACCCCAACTCACCCCGTCCCAAAATCCATTTTTCCTTTGAATGAAGTGAGACGTATATGAATGAATGGGGATTGTTGCACATGATTGTTGAACAAGATTGTACAAGGGGACGCGGGTGCATGAATCGACGCTACTGTACGTGGTTAATGACAAGTTGGAAGGATGAGCGTTGTACACGACCCAGGTCGTTGTACTGTGAATTTTGGATCGTAACACTGCTGGGTGTGCACAGTGGGTTGAAATGCGAGCCGGTTTGTCAGTCACGTGGTATGATTCGAAATACGTTGCATCGGGAGACATGGGAGTTTCAGTTGGGGGCGCATGGTTGGAGTCGGTCCGGTGTTCGCGCGACGTCTGGGTGACTCACTGGTATATGTGAATGAATGCATGAATGTATATTGGAGTGTTGGGATTTGTGTGGAGGCACGAGGGTGCGCGCCGGGCCGGGGGGCGGCGTGGCGTCTTCACGTTGAATTGGTTGCGCCAGGTCGATCGGCGATCTCTAAATTAAAATCGGATTTTTGTCGTGTGTATTGTGTGTATTCGCCATTGACATGTGTATGTCGATTTTAGCGTCTATCCGAGGGTACGAGCCTGTGGCTTCTGCCGTGCGGCTCCGTGGAAGTTTGGGTATAGAGTCATTGTGCATTCGGGCGGGAGCCGAGCGAGCCGCGAGTCACGTGTGCGCTGTATGGGAGGCCCTAGGTTTGGGGCGGTGGTTGTAATTGTTGTTGGATGGATTGGTCGGGTGCCGCGGCTAATTGGCTGAGGCTTTGAAGTTGTGGATTCTTGGTGTTTCCGCCTGGCTAAATGGAATCCATTGTTTAATTTGAAATTCTTTATAAGACTCTTGTTTGTCACATGACCATGCGGGAAGCGACCTGCAGGTTTGTAGTTGGTTTGTTGGGATGTTGGTCACACCGATGTAATGGACAAGACACCACATTTAACATCCATCCGAAGGATGTAGCACACATTGTGAAGCAGCACATTGCTTGACAAGACATGGGAGTCAATGAGTCGTGTAATGAGAGGGATTAAAAGTTCCGCTGGTGTGAAATTATGTCATGGTGTGGAATGCTGTCAGAGGTGCGAAATACACACCTTTGATCTGGAGGGGAGGTATTTTGGTAACTTACTTCCGTGAGTTTCATTGGATGGGAAATGCGAGCCCTGTCGGAATTTGGAATTCGTTGAATTAAATTCAGAACATGGGATTTGCTCAGAGTGCCGGCGATAACCTGCCTACTCTCAGAGCGGATGTGTCCCGCACAGGGGGTGAACCCTGCTATGAGGTTGCTCGGAGGATGTGTGCCCAAATGCATTGTGGGTCATTGCGACTTTGCTGGATGTCGGACGTTCGGGTCAGACGTTCGTGTGTTTCATGCGGTGTGCTGTGCGCCATGTCAGTATAGTGGGGGCCTGTGCCGAATGCCATGCAATGTCATAAGGAATACGTTGTTGAAGATGGATTTATAAGGGGAATGCTGAATAAACGCTGATGTAACTTGAAGTATATAAAATGAGGCGATTGGCGTGGTCAAACGGAGGATTTTCAGGATAGTAATGAATTTCCGGTGCCAACCGGAAACCCTATCTACAGTAAATGAGGTTGTCTAGAGTGGATGAGGTCTCTCTGAATGAGGTAAATGAGGTTGTCTAAGAGCGGATTAAATAGGGAATGGCATTTGCAAGACCACGGTACGGATGTGATGCAGAATGGCAGCTAGAAGATGCATCGATGCATCCGCGTTGATCGATGCGC
Source organism: Myxine glutinosa (assembly GCF_964187855.1). Lineage (NCBI taxonomy): Eukaryota > Metazoa > Chordata > Myxini > Myxiniformes > Myxinidae > Myxine > Myxine glutinosa. The sequence continues at coordinate 111,606,810 of NC_136262.1, forward strand.
CGGATAAAGACCTTTGGTCGAGCGATGGTGGTATGGTTAGTTATTAAGATGCATGTGGTTCTAAGGGCAGATTATGCGGGATGAGCTGCCCCACAGGTGGATGGAAGAGACATTGGAGACGTGGCAGTTTGGAAAAGACAATGTGGGTTGAACGCTCATCCAAGGAAGGAGAACGGTCGGGGTTTCAACTGTCGGTATGTGATGTGGTTCACGCCGGGTGAATGATCTGCGAGAGGGCACATCAAAGTGTGTGATCGAGAGTGCAGGGGGAGTGGGCGCGAGGAGATGTGTTGATGAAGTGTGCGAACGACGAGCGTGTGCCAAGGTGTGCTGTGGTCAGGTGTGTAACGAAGCCTGGGAGCAGAATGAGTGTACCTGGGAGGATATTGTTCCAGGTGCAGGAGAAGGTGCAATGACGGGGGGCATGGAGACACCTGGATGTGTGAATAAGGAACGTCGAATGGTTGTCGGAGGTTGAAGTTTTGGTCGTGGTACATGAGGGGGCTGAATTAAAGGAATGTGCTGAGCGAGCACAGGTGTGAAAGGTGTGCACCAGGTAGAGAGGGTGCTGCATGGTAGAGCATGCCTCCCAAGAAAGGCTGTGGGGTTTTGGCGGGAGTTCCTGGACGGACCGGTTGGTTGTTGGTCTGGTACATACATCGGGTGGTTGCATTTGTAGTGCCTAATGGAGTCTCACTGATTGCCGTTTACCAAGCTGTTGAACAACAGGCTGAGTCAATATACTGGGTGTTGATTTAACGACATGACAGGGACTTGGATCAGGAAAGGGGAAATATATTGTTGGTTGAAACTGAAATTGTGTACGTAATTAGTGGACAGAAAGGATTGTTGGTACCCTCTTGTTGGTATTGCTGGTCACCGGTCCGGGTGTGTGCCCAAGTGTATTGTGGGTTATCATAACTTGCCGATAATGGGGTTGTGCACCAGGAAGAGGGGGTGCTGCATGGTAGAGCACGCCTCCCAAGAATACAAGAAACCTTCCAAAAAAGTTTAGAGACTCAATAGTATAAGGGGCGACTGGGAAGCATGAGTTTCAGAAGGGAGTAGTCAGCTTAGATGATGCAGTGTGTGTGGCCACGATGGCGTGAAGCTCTCATGTGTGTGAAGAGTATGTCTGGAGAGGAGGTCAGTCAGGTAGGATGGGGCCAGGTATGGAGGGCTTGGTAGGTCAGGAGGAGGATTTTGTACTGGATTCTCTGGGGAATGGGGAGCCAGTGAAGCTTATAAAGGACGGGGGTGATGTGGTCACCGGTCCGGGAATGGGTGAGTGGACGGGCAGTGGAGTTCTGAGTGTATTGGAGTTTTATTGGTGATTATTGAGGGTGAACCATAGAGGAGGCCGTTGCAGTAGTCCAGACAGGAGATGATGAAGGCGTGGATGAGGGTTTCTGCAGCCATGGAGGAGAGGGATGGACGGAGACGGGCGATGTTTTTCAGGACGGAGACGGGCGATGTTTTTCAGGACGGAGACGGGCGATGTTTTTCAGGTGAAAGAAGGCTGTCTTTGTGATCTGTTTAGTGTATTTGTCAAAGGAAAGGGTTTGGTCAAAGATGATGCCAAGATTCCGGATGTGAGTGGAGGTGGATACTGGGAAACCGTCGATTTTGAGGGCAATGTCATGGGTGGATTTGGTGAGCGTTTTGGGCCAATGAGGATTATTTCAGATTTATCATAGTTAAGTTTGAGGAAGTTGATTTGTAGCCAGGATTTTATTTCAGTGATGCAGTTTGTCAGGATAGAGCGGGTTGTGGTGATTGAGCTGTTGTAAATGTTGTCAATTTGAGGAGGATGAGAATGTTGAGGTTGCCGGCATCAGAGGAGAGGAGAAGGTCAGAGGTGATGTTTGAGTTGAGTGGCTACAGCACGTTCCAAAACTTTGACAGAAAGGGTAGGTTGGAGATGGGTCTGAAATTATTTAGGGTGTCAGGGTTGAATCTAGGTTTTTCCAGAATGGGGGTGAAGTTTCACGAGTTTTTGGGGAAATCGGTATGGGTAGCTGGATTACATTATTTTGAATAAGTTATTAGTGATATGAGTAATTACGTAAGTAATTATGAGTTATTATGAGTAATTAGTATTAGTAAGTATGAGTATTAGATATGAGTAAGTGATTATTTTAGTAAGTTACATGTTTCGTTTTGTGGATCTGGGGACAAGCTAGTTTGATGGGACCCTGGGGTCTTCTGTGTGTCTATGTGTTTGTCTGTCTGTTACACTGGACTCTGGGATGTGTTTTCATGAGACTAATTTCAGAATTGATGAAAATTCAGTGAGTATGGTGGACAACGTGAAGTGGCTGGTGCGAAGGAAGTGGTTGGGAAAGTTGGACCCCCCCTTCACGAATACCCGGTAGCGTAGCTTAAAGGTAGGTAGAGGGAATAGGTAAATTGTGGTGGATATTGGCACCTGTGGTGCGTGTGGTAGAATGGTGTTTGGATGGGTGCATTAGTGACGTGTGTGCACACCAATAGGGGAAAGGCGTAAAACAGGACACCTGCACTCAAACAGTGAGAATCTATTTTGAGTGAGTCACAGTGGGTGAGAAAAATTGACCAGACGGTAAGACATATGAGAACTATTGTATTATTATTATTTATTTTTTTTATTTTTTTTTATTCTATTTTTTTTTTCAATATTTATTTCCACTATTTTTATTTTCAATAAATAGACCAGGTTATTTTTATTATTTGTTTATTTGCGACAATAAATAAATAACAGGGGGAGGTTAATGGTGGTTTGTTGGCGGTAAAACTTGGTTGAAAGTCGAGTTGAAACAATTTATATTGGGATTACAATTTATATGGGATTTATATTGGGATTTATATTGGGATATTAGGATTTATATTGGGATATTGGGATCCATTGTAGACATGCCTTTGTAGACATTGTAGACATGCCATGGACAGCCATTGGGCCAGAGGCTGAAATAACCTTGTAGGGAATTCTTATAGGGAATTTGGAAAATGCGAGGTTTCCTCACATCCGCAGGTTCGGTGATAACAAATGGCGCATTGATAAGAGGGCTACTCCAAAGCATTTTGCTTCCCCGCGCTATTGCGGTGATTAAATGTCGCGGCCACCAAAGGGCGGACACTGACGTTGCTCGGGCAACGCAAGGGCAGACGAGGATGGGATTAGCCGCCAACCAAAGGATAGGACGCAACATGCTATAGCACACGACGAAGTGTTGGACACGGTTGTCCATATGCACACAATGGTTATGCAGAGGGCACCCTCGAAATTGTGATTTGTGGTGTACTAATCAAGGCTTTAGTCCTTGCGTGTGTGTGAGAAAATGTTTCACAGGTTGGACAATGCAGAAGGCACCAGGAAAAGCCATGGTGATGACCGTCAAGCTGACCATGGATCCAAACGAACCTCCGGCTGTCTGTGTGACTGTGGACGGCGGATCCTGGAATGACGACCCGAACGAGCCACTGGGCAGGGATGAGGAGATCTCCGCTCCGAAGATTGTTCCTCTCCGAAGATTGTTCTTCCGTGGTTGATTTGCCCGATAAAGATTTTACTGCTAACATTGATTTTACCGATAATGATTTTGATTACACTGCAAAATTGGATTTGGATTCGGATGTGAACCTGATTTGGTCCTCACGGACCCCGCCTAATGATTCTTGTGCTACTTATGTCTCACGAGCTCACAGCAGTTCAACCATTACTGACTCGACTCTGGATGTCGACCCAACTCCGGACCCGACTGCAACACTGGGTCTGGTTGTCAAGGGACCTGACACCAATGATACTCTGGATTCCGACTCTGTATGTTCGTCCAAGGACGACGACTTTGACTCGAACAGCTTCGACTTTAACTCAAAGGAAGTTTCTCTCCCTCCTTTGGATCGTAATATTTTGTTTTATGGCAAGAAACCTATGCCGTCAGATGCTGATGATGTTATGTATTCCCCAGAACATCACCACCTACAAGGCCTTATTAGTAAGGGAAACATATGAAAATCTGTTGACTAAATTGTCACCAAAAAATTTCTTCACCAATATGTTTGTAAAGGTGTGTAATAACATATGTTAAAATGTTGAAGGTCAACTCCCGTGGGAAACCCAGAAAAAAAGCTGTTGAATTCGGGTACCGAAAAATTATTTTCGAGAATTTTTTTTTTTTTTAATCGGCCCTTAAGTAACTTATGAGAGGTCAAATAAGGGTTTTTCATGATTCTGAGTTGATTGTTAACATTTATATTTCACCACAGACACTCCTTTGTGGAAAAATAATTTCTAAATATATCTCATTTTCTACTTTGCAGGACATGGAGTCTAGCAATATGGATGAAGACGTTACTCCACCTGTGCTCAATTGCTTCATCTGTGCACGCTCGGATACACCAGCTGAAAGGCTCATACAGGCAACTCCAAAGGGATACTCAACTTTATTGAAACAAGCAGAAACTGTGGAAAATGTTACTGTTGTGGAACGTATGAAGGAGGCTCAAAAGGAAGGAAAACTGAGGTACCACCAGAAGTGTAAAAATGATCTGTACAACAACTTTGTTGCAACCACCAAGAAGTCAGCTCAAGCATCAAAGGCAGAGAAAGAGTCATCAAAGTTGAAGAGAAGACGCACTACTTGTGAGTTCAGTTCATCAACTGGCTGCAGTTCTAGAAGATCACAGTCAGTTGACCTCCTGTATAAGGATGTATGCATTCTTTGCAACCAACCAGCCCAGCTCTACAAAAATAATCCAGCACAAGCTAGAAAGAAATACAGAGTGCCAGATAATTTGACTGCAGATACACTGAAGGCAAGCTTGCTGAAGACAGCACGGAGTCGCGGGGATGACTGGGGCACTGAAGTCACTGGACGCCTGGAAGGGATCAACGACTTGGTAGCAGAAGAAACACTGTACCATTTGCGATGCAAACTTATGTTTGCGAGAGGTGACAGTTTGTCCAAGACTGATGAGGAAGGAAAAAGGAAGAGAGGACAGAGGAGTATTGATGAGGAGCGAGAGGCAGTTTTTATTGAATTCTGCGAATGGTTAGACTCAGAATTAGAGCATGGGGTAATGAACATGGACCAAGTCCATGAAAAGCTGCAGGAGTTTGATCAGTCACCAGAGAAGAGCCTTTCTTATTCAAAGCATTGGCTAAAGATAAAACTTCGAGAGAAATACGAAGACACCTTGTATTTCACAACACAGGAAAGAAGGGCAGATGTACTCTGTCTCAAAGATGGCACCGACAATATTCTGCGAGCGCATCATGCTAATCTTGACCATGGAGATGAGAAGACTCAGATCATAAAGACGGCACTCAAGTTCATATCCAATGATATTGCCTTGATTGATTTAGGTCCAAAGTCATACCCCACCACACACAGTATGACTGACATCGATAGTCAGCTGACACTTGTTCCTGCAAGCCTTCAGATGTTCTTGAGACCGATTGTCAAGACAGACGAAAGAGTTGCCATTTGGGGGCAGAATTTTATTAAGGCCTGTCGACCTCGGTCTGGAGTATTGCCACACCAAAATGGGGCTTGCCATACAACTTGATCATAGATTTGGGTCAAAATGGATGCTCAACAAGTTCCACCGGCTGGGATACACTGAGTCTTACACGGAGACACAAAACTACAAATACTGCTTCCTTAATAGTAGGAGTGGAGATGATGTTCCAGATACTTCTGGCACTCTTGACACCATTGTGGAGGAAACCGATGAACAGATCAATGATGAGGTTGCGGTTGATGCTGCGCTTGAGGATCAATCAGTGATGACAGCCAAAGTGCCAGCCAGTGAAAGTGAATTGCCAAGTAATGATCAGGTGGTCTTTATGGAGGTTGGGGAAACAAACAATGCAGTCACTCAGTTTGTTGGAGACAATATAGATTTAAACATTGTCTCTATTCACGGAAACACTCCCTTTCACTCAATGGGTTGGATCGAAGTCACCTCTCCGGCACCACCTTTGCCAGATCCACAGACAACAGCAGCTTTCCCCCGGGTGAAGTTGAAGGCACTCGACAAAGCTAAGATCCTGAGAGGAACTGAAGTAAAGATTATTCCATTTACGAACAGGAAGCAGATAGGAACGAATGCGATCATGTTTCTCCCCCTCGCTGAGCTTTCCTCCTCCCTGGCTCATGATCAGCCACTCCTCACTCCAGGTGACACACTCTGGGCAGCGGGGTGGGTGATCAAAGCCAACGATCCTGAGTTCCCACACTCCAACTGGAATGGCTGGATGAAGAGAATCCATGCTAATGATGCAAAGCAGAGCACACAGATCGAGTTCCTCCCAGTTATTGAAGGAGACCCTAATGACCTCAACACCATCTTCACCACTCTGAAAGAGTGCATACGGCGCGCTGGGGTCGCTATAGTGACCTTTGATCTTCCGATTTGGCTGAAGGCTGTGAATATAATAAAGCAGGCAAATCTACCCGTCATTCCAAGGTTGGGTGGTTTTCACCTGCTGAAGTCTTATCTTGGATCAATGGGTAACATCATGGAAGATTCTGGACTACTAGATGTGATCCAGTTGATCTATCCTGGAAGTACGACAGCCAACCACATCATGGATGGAGGATGTTTTGACAAGGCAATCCGTGTTCACCTCCTCATCGATGCAGCCATCTATCAACACATCATGAAACTTGCCCTCACTGAGGAGGAGCGTGGTGACATGAAGACCTTCATGGAGAAGGTGGCTGATGGGAAGATGGGAGCCAGACACTCAGACCCAGTAGTGCCAGTGTTTGAGCAAAGGTTTGAAGAAACCTTCAAACGACTCGCAAAAGGAGGAAGAACACCTGCACTCTGGGTGGAGTACCACCACATGGTAGATGTGATCAAACCAGAGACTCTACCTCCAACAGAGGATGCAGCTGCACAACATTCACTCCGTGCCTACCTGCAGACCCGGGACTGGATCCTTCTACAGAGCATGTCTCTGAACCCCAGTGACTATGGATGGACAATAGGTGTGCATGGGTATGAGCCAGTTCCAACACTGGACCCCACGGCTCCTGAGGAGCTATTGCAGTTCACGAGCTGTAATTGTCATGGAGATTGCAGCAACCGGCGATGCAGCTGCAAGAAGAATGGGGTCACGTGCATCTCGGCCTGTGGAGTCTGTAATGGCATTACATGCAGAAACTGCAGTCATGATGTTGTTGAGTCTGAAGAAGACATAGACAATGACTGTTGAAACTTCTGACATTGTGAATGAGAAATAACTCTTGAGTATTATATATGTATGTGAAATAAAAGCTACTTTGTGTGCAAATGTAAAAGTGAAAATATAAATGTTAACAATCAACTCAGAATCATGAAAAACCCTTATTTGACCCCTCATAAGTTACTTAAGGGCCGATTAAAAAAAATAAAAATTCTCGAAAATAATTTTTCGGTACCCGAATTCAACAGCTTTTTTTCTGGGTTTCCCACAGGAGTTGAACTTCAACATTTTAACACATGTTATTACACACCTTTACAAACATATTGGTGAAGAAATTTTTTGGTAACAATTTAGTTAACAGATTTGTGAAATATCTCATAAAATGCCCCTACTATCTGGGTGCGATGCGGGGTGCTTTGGGTACGGGGCATGCTCACTTGGGCCGCATTCGCGGGGTATTTTTCATTTACTGTCTTCCTACTTTGATTGAATAAAGGCCTTTGATTGGCTCGTAGAAACGTTGTATCTTAGATCCAAAAGGGCGGTATGTGGGGCTTTAAGATCCCCCTCCCCCCTTTGGCTTTATGATGTTTGAGCAAGTATAACCAACTATATGTTTGTTTTGATTGATTGCTGTATCCTTTTAATACTATTATTCCTTTTATCCTTACAAGGAATTATCCCTTACTCTGTGAAAGAAACCAACGGTATCTTTCTCGCCTCTCACAAGAATTTTGGTATGTGGGACCTGAGATCCCCCTCCCAGTATTATGCTAAAGATGTTGCTCAATTACCAAAATATAACCAATTTATATGTGTTGCTTTGCTTAACTTTATCCATTATATTTCCTGTTAAAGAGTTAAGTTACTGTGATGGCATGTTCTCTTACTGTCGAAATATTCTTTTGGAAACTTGCTATATCCTCATAAAGGAGTTATATGTTTTGTAAAAGCCAGGCCCTGATGGCATAATCCTTCACTCTGTGAGAGACCAAACCATATCTTTCCAGTCTCCCATAAGACTGTGTTAGATCACTTTCATGTTGGCATTTTTACGACTATCCACCCTCGCTGAACTTTCCCCCCAAAAAACAGGATTCTAGAAAGTCGTCAACATGTTGATTGACCCATGGGTGACCTCGGAGGAAATGAGGAGACCACTCTGTCTTTCTCTTTGTCTTGAGAGCTAAAAACCACACCCCAATATGCCCTTTATAAAGTGAAAGCTTGACCGAATTATTTCAGAGCATTATGTTGTAGAGTTGGTCTTTGTGAGCTTCTATTTCGACATTTTGCTTTCCACAAGCTTGTGTTTGACGAACCCAATAAATATATCAGTTGTTCCTTCTCAGTCTTGAGTCCTAAGTCAACGGAACCCGTCATATATATATATATATATATATATATATATATATATATATATATATATATATGTATATATATATATATGTATATATATATATATATATATATATATGTATATGTATATATATATATATATATATATATATATATATATATATATATATATATATATATATATATATATATATGTATATATATATATATGTATATATATATATATATGTATATATATATATATGTATATATATGTATATATATATATATATGTATATATATATATATATGTATGTATATATATATATGTATATATATATATGTATATATATGTATATATATATATGTATATATATATATATATGTATATGTATATATATATATATATATATGTATATATATATATGTATATATATATATGTATATATATATATGTATATATGTATATATGTATATATGTATGTATATGTATATATGTATGTATATATATATATGTATATATATATATATATATATATATATGTATATATATATATATATATATATATATATATATATATATATATATATATATATATATATATATTGTTACGGTACGCGGTTAAGGATGTTGTTTGCCGAGCGAAGGCTCCGCGACCGAACAGTTGTTCCCCGACTAAACCCGATTCACCCCAAACGTTGGCCGTATCGCGCCACAGATATTCAATGGGGAAAAGACTAAGACGACGAATGCAAAGAGGAAGAAGAAGACGAGAAAAGTGTTGAAAATACTACTAAATTTATTTACTATTTACAGGCTCAAAGTAACCAAGGAGAAGGAAAGATAATAAAATAATATACAGAAGCTTTTAGAGACACAGGGAAAATACTAGCTTATCTAACAGGCTTAATTAATACCCAGGACAGAACAAACGAAGACGACTCACACGGGGAATGATGAAAGGAATTGGCTGGAAGGAGAGGAAAGTCCAATTGGTTCGGCAGCATGAATCGGCGCGTTGGGCAGCTGCCGTTCCTCCGCGGCCCTGCTCCAAACCGCCATCCAGGCCCCAAATGGCTGGCGAGCGTTGTGGCTGCTGGGGACGCTGCTGCTGCTGCTGCTGTAGACGCTGCCGCTGGCGAGCAAGGTGACGAATAGCAGGCTTTTGCGCTCCCCAGGATGACCTCTGCTTTTGGACCTCACAACTCAGCTCTGCTCTGACGACCCAGCTCTTTCCTTTGTACCTCACTACGCAGCTCAGCTCAGCCTTGGACCTTTTTGCAACTCTCTCCTGACGACCCTTGTGCGCGCGCTTTTATCACGCCTCCGGCGATTAAGCCGCCGGCCTTTAGGACACGCCCCTCGGTGTGCTCACCTCGGCCATGGTTGGTCGCGCGACCCTCTGGCTCCGCCCTTGATGACGACGGGCGGGCACGCCTTTCTTCCCCGACCCTGCCTCGTGGCCAATGGCGGCTTTGGAGGGGATGTAATTGCCAAATTGAGGCTTGGCCATTACGAAAGGGGAAATGGAGGTTTTTGGGAATGGGAATGAAGGGAATCTATCTCTTTTTCACTCGGTGCAATGGAGTATTATTCTAATGGAAGACAAGGCCTTACTCTAAAACACATAATAAGATATAAGCTACTGAACAAGGGTTTTATCGGGTCCTGCAATGTGGTGTTTATGGAATTAACTACCGAGACGCCCTTTTTATCTTTACACAACTCCGGAGGCAGGAGGGGCCATATCCAAACAATGTTCATCACCATTTCCAATACAATACAATAAAAAAATTGCCATCCTCATATCCGCAACACTGCACCCTCCTCCTCTTAGGCACGACCCAGGCCTACAACTTTTATTTAGTGTGACACGTAGGTGTAGTTCCCTCTACTTTTAACCTGACCCTGAGTGCGACAGTTTTAAAACATAAATAAATATGTCCCGCTGCTCCATTGCACCCTGCCTAACAGACTCACGCCCACAGTTAACCGAATTGCGGAATGGTCTTCAAACTACACACTGACGGTGGGGAGCATTATTTACAGTTGACACTACTTTTATTTACAAAACTAACCCAGGACCTGTGATTGTTCTTTCTGGGGGGGAGACAGTCTGCTCTGCATCAATGCACCATGAAAGCACCCAAAACGCACCAAAACACCCTCAAGCACCCATCGGTGCAGTCACCATAGTTCATCAATAAAAATAAATCAACAACCCCTAACCCTGCAGGTGATCTCTTGCTCTTCGGCTCCCTCTGCTGGCTATTATTATTTTCTTCCAGATGTTGTCTTTTTCCTTTGCTGGCGGCCTATTTGTATTAAAACTTGCACCCAACGTGTCCCTTTTATTTATTTATGGCCCACCAGGCCGACTAGTGTATGGTTCACCTGTGGGGCATCGGTGCCCTGTGGCCAAGGTCCGCCAGCAAGATTTCGGGCCTTCATGGCCGGTTCCAGCAGAGGGGCCATGCCCCAACCCATGGGGTCCATAAGTGGTGCTCGGCCACAGACATGTGGTCCATAATGTGGTGCATCGATGCAGGCAGCTGGTTCTGGGAGTTTCAGGCGCACAATGGCCGACTCACGCATGCTCCCCTCGGCACCCAATGGCGCACAGGTCATGTGGGAGACAAAAGGGGGGAGAGACAGATGAGCGAGGGGTAAGGTCACAAGGGTACACATCAATAAGGCAATGCAAGGCGAAATGCGTACGGAGGGCGAAGTGAGAAAGCTCGTCCCTACCGTACGTCACCCCCCTGTCACCTACACTACCCTTGCCCTTACCCCATATGTACAAAATCTACACATTACAAATTCGTCGCTATTGTCACGTCTTCCCCATATTTCCCCTACACCAAATTCGTCTCCACAATCCCTCTATCCAAAATTTGTCATCACCAAATTCATCATCAATCCTCATAAGGAGGAAGAGATGGAACAACAAAGCACAATGTCACACCCACGTCATGATGCGTCTCACAATCCAAAACATTTGCACATAAAAAATAATAAAAACAACCTGGCATGGTGTGGAGTACCTGTCACCTCAGGTGAGTGGATGCAGATGGTGCAAGGAGATTCTTCATCCGAACTACTTTCTAAATGACATTAACACACTTTACACTACCCGGGGTCTTTCCCTGCCAATCCATTGGCCAACTTACACTATGGGTTCTAAAAACCAATTCCCATTGACCAAACTGTGGTGCTTCTCAATTTGGGGTCTCACTCCCCCGATTCATCTCCCAGTGCCCTTGCACAATTTCTGGGCTGAGACGTGTAGCTCTCCCAGCAGGTCTACCCACCTGCACACCTCCACCACTGCAGTTGCCACCCGAGCTTACCTAGCTCCTCACCTTAACCTATCTAATTGGGGAAGGCCCCTCCTGGCTCTGTCACCCCTTGGTGCCCTCTGGCACTGGGCTACCCGGGTCCGTCCTCCGGATCCTCGGGCCCCATCCACAACTACCGGCTCCCAGAGCCCACCTGCGGCCTCACCTGGCCGACATCCTCACAGTGGTGGAGTGCCCAAACCAACTACACACACTAACAGGCTACACGCCCAGCCATTTCCACAACACTAATGCACCCATCCAAATACCATTCTTTCACCCGCACCACAGATGCCAATATCCAACCACAATTTACCTATACCCTCTACCTAACACTTACACTACCCTCCCCGGGTATTCGTGATGGGGGTCCACTCTTCCCCCATTCACACCTTCGCACCATCCACTCCACTCCACAGTTTCCATCATACTCACTCCACGACCATCCATTCCAATACTCCACATATTCCACACTCCATGTATTCCACACAACCATTCTCCATACACCTGTTCTTCATACCTGTTGTTGCACACCTGTGCAATCATACCTGGTGCCACCTGCACCCTCCTCCTCTTCCTGGACCAGTTGGTCAACACAACACACATCACCATCACCATCCCTCAAACACAGATGCACACCTGTGCAATCACACCTGTTCCTTACACACTTTTCACAATACACTTCTGAATACACCTCCAACACTCACACGGCATCATCTAACTACCTGTTGCCCTGCTAACTTAGTGCTCCCCGTCTTCCCTTTAAACTAAGCACATACCACGTCATTATCATCCACACTAACCTACCTGCGTCCCCACTACAGGTGTCATTGTCACTACCTAACCTTAACGTCACGTAAGGTCATCTCTCTAGATCCCTACACACGATATATCCTCACCCTCCCGGGCTAGTTTTCACTGCCATCAACCCCATAAACTAGTGCTCCTTTGCCCCCCGTTGTGAGGGATGGTGGATTGGCCATCCCATCACATGGGGCATCTCTTACTATAAATTTTGCTCGTCCAATTTCGACAAATCAAAAATTTGCCAATCATCTGCCAATCACTGTACCATTACCAATCATCACTCTGCCAATCCTTTGCCAATCATCAATTTTTGCCTTTTTCTAATTTTGGGTCCAAAACACTAACCTCATCATTACAGTCTACTTACTAATGCCTCTCGGTGCGCCAATTCACTTCTACAGCCCGGCTTCGTAAAGCCGAGCAATGAATGCGGGTTGTTTGGTGCCAGCGGCTGGATACGTCCCGCATTCGGTGCAGGGAAGGACGCTTACCCGGGCCGAGATCCCACGCACCACCTCGGCACGGAGCCATCCCATGGCCCGACCTCGACCTGCCGGAACGTCTCAACAAAAAGGGGTCGCCATGACGACCCTTCCTATCGGGCTGCCCGCTCCGCCTAGTGGAGCACGGACGCGGCCATTCAAAGCGAGGCACAGCGTGGATCACGTACGGCGGTCCTTTCGAACCCGCCGTGGTTCGGATCCCCGCTGGTCCTCGCGGCACGCGAAGCTGCCCGACGCGCACCGAGGGCCCGATTCGGCTATAAGTCGCTCTAACCGCTAACCCGGTTACCGTCGATGCCTCACCTGCATGCTTACACCCCGCAGCCCGTTCCTTGCTCATACATCCAGCTGTTCCCATGCTCCTCGTCATTGCACCTTCTCTTACACACCCAGGTGCACTCATTCCGCTCACAGACTTGGTCACACACCTGACCACCGAACACCTTGGCACACATTCGTCGTTCGCACACCTCACCAACACACCTCTTCGCGCCCCCTCCTCGGTCACCTCCTCTGTGACAACCACAGGTGTGCTCTCACTCGCACACCCAACCACGTGTCTCACTACCAATTCCAGCGTGCATTCCCACACACGCTCTACCATTCCAGGTGTGCTTCCTTCCATTCCAGGTGTACTTCCTCTCTCACCTGTCACAACCAACTCACGCTCCGTGTCACTCTCACTACTTTCACCACCACTCTTGACAGCGCACTCACCCTTACTCTCGACAGCGCACTCTTTCCTCATGCACCCGTCCATTACACACCTTTCTCGCACATCCTCTTGCGCACACTCTCCCGTTACTTCCTCCGTAACACTCACCACAGGTGTACACTTTCTTGCTACATCCTCTGTAACACTCCTCACTACGCGCTTCCATGTGCTCCCTCGCACACGCGCTACGACCGACTCACTCTCGACAGCACACTCACTCCTTGGCGCGCACTTTTTTCTCACACACCCCAGAGTCGGACATTCTCGCACACCTCCTCCTTCGCACACCGTACCTGTCGCACACTTCACCAACGGCCTCTCACGAACACCCGGATCCAAATCAACCCCCAAGCCGACTGAAGCTTTCCTCACATCATATACATTGCCGAATATATCGCCACTCACCTTGGCACCTCGTCTCCGCACCTCCTTCACCACCTACAAACTCTTTATTTGGTTAGTGAGCGCAACATTATGAGTTGAGCACCGACCTTGTACATATTCCATCACCTCCTCCTGTATTTCTCTCTTAGTTTCTGTCCGTCTCTTCTTAATTTCACTCACCTCTTCTTCCACTTCCTCTAATTTTTGCCTCACCTCTTTTATTTCCCGGTGCGTCTCCTCAAGTTCATCCTCTAAGGCTATTTTGACCGTCTCTATGTGCATCCTCACCTCTCGGTCCTTCGTCTCCATTACTTCTGTCACCTCGTCCAACCTCATTGTCAGTCCCTCACGTACCATCTGACATTGCCTCTGTGTCGCTATTAAGTCATTTTTAATTTCTTTTTGTGTCGCCTTTAACCCTCCTAGTACCGCAGTGTTCCTTTGAACCTGCTCCACTAACTCCGTCTGTCCCTCCGTCAGCTGTTCCACCTCCTCCGTCAGGTCCTCTATGCCCCCTTGTAACTTTGCCGTCTTATTCCTCACCTCTTTCTCCATACGCTTTTCACCTCGCTTTACCTCCTCGCGTACCCCCGAGACCTCCTCACTTACACCTCGTCGTATCTCCTCTTTCATCTCCTCCCTCTCTTTTGTAGATGCTGCCCTCATCTGTCCCAATTCATCCCTCTGAGCATCCAATTTGGTTTCTACCCCGATTTTTACCTCCTCTATCTGCTCTCCCATTTGTTTAATTTCTCGGGCGGATTGCTCCCCTATCTCCCGCAATTTGTCTTCCATCCTATTTTCTAGCCCCTCTAACCCATTTTTCACCCCCTCTAACTGATTCTCCTGGGCAGCCATTCTATTTTCCACCCCCGTTAACCCATTCTTTACCTCTTTTATCCCGTTGTCTAACCCCTCAAATTTAGCTTCTAGCCGTTCCCCCATTTCTCCCATTTTGCCCCCCATTTCACCCCCCCATTTCGCCCATTTTGCCCCCCAATTCGTCCCTCATTGCCCCCAATTGCTCATTCTGAGCCTCCATCCGGTTCCCCATTTTGGCTTCCAATCGCTCCCCCTGAGCATCCATTTTTGCCATCATTTGAATCATAAAGACTCACATGTACTCTGGCATCTCTGGCTCGGCTGCCGCGACCATGTGCGCAGTGCAGTTTGGTGCTGCTACGGTCACGGGCGCGGCAAATTTGGTGCCGCTACACCCACGTGCGCGAGGACGCCATCTTGTGCGCCTGATACCCCCTCAACCACCTCCTCCATATACATTACCCCGAGGTCCTGGGTTACTCCTAACCCCTCCTCTAGCTCACCCACCTGCATCCGATCGCCTTGACCAGCCATGGCGCGATTTCAAAATTCGGGTTTTGCTTTACAACACAAATTTCCAGCAGCTCGTAATTTTGAGTGCGTTAAGCGTGCTTCGGGTCCGATCCTACACTCCTGACACCATTTGTTACGGTCCGCGGTTAAGGATGTTGTTTGCCGAGCGAAGGCTCCGCGACCGAACAGTTGTTCCCTGACTAAACCCGATTCACCCCAAACGTTGGCCGTATCGCGCCACAGATATTCAATGGGGAAAAGACTAAGACGACGAATGCAAAGAGGAAGAAGAAGACGAGAAAACGGTTGAAAATACTACTAAATTTATTTACGATTTACAGGCTCAAAGTAACCAAGGAGAAGGAAAGATAATAAAATAATATACAGAAGCTTTTAGAGACACAGGGAAAATACTAGCTTATCTAACAGGCTTAATTAATACCCAGGACAGAACAAACGAAGACGACTCACACGGGGAATGATGATAGGAAATAGGAATTGGCTGGAAGGAGAGGAAAGTCCAATTGGTTCGGCAGCACGAATCGGCGCGTTGGGCAGCTGCCGTTCCTCCGCGGCCCTGCTCCAAACCGCCGTCCAGGCCCCAAATGGCTGGCGAGCGTTGTGGCTGCTGGGGACGCTGCTGCTGCTGCTGCTGTAGACGCTGCCGCTGGCGAGCAAGGTGACGAATAGCAGGCTTTTGCGCTCCCCTGGATGACCTCTGCTTTTGGACCTCACAACTCAGCTCTGCTCTGACGACCCAGCTCTTTCCTTGGCACCTCACCATGCAGCTCAGCTCAGCCTTGGACCTTTTTGCAACTCTCTCCTGACGACCCTTTCGCGCGCGCTTTTATCACGCCTCCGGCGATTAAGCCGCCGGCCTTTAGGACACGCCCCTCGGTGTGCTCACCTCGGCCATGGTTGGTCGCGCGACCCTCTGGCTCCGCCCTTGATGACGACGGGCGGGCACGCCTTTCTTCCCCGACCCTGCCTCGTGGCCAATGGCGGCTTTGGAGGGGATGTAATTGCCAAATTGAGGCTTGGCCATTACGAAAGGGGAAATGGAGGTTTTTGGGAATGGGAATGAAGGGAATCTATCTCTTTTTCACTCGGTGCAATGGAGTATTATTCTAATGGAAGACAAGGCCTTACTCTAAAACACATAATAAGATATAAGCTACTGAACAAGGGTTTTATCGGATCCTGCAATGTGGTGTTTATGGAATTAACTACCGAGACGCCCTTTTTATCTTTACACAACTCCGGAGGCAGGAGGGGCCATATCCAAACAATGTTCATCACCATTTCCAATACAATACAATAAAAAAATTGCCATCCTCATATATATATATATATATATATATATATTGTTGCGGATATGAGGATTGAGTTTTTTTGATTGTGTTGTATTGTATAGTAAATGGTTGTGAATTATTGGTTTAGTCTGAGCACTCCTTGCTCCAGTGTGTATAAAGGTCAAAGGGCGTTCCCGTAGTTAGTTCAATAAAGCATACATGAAAAACCACCGTTGAGAGGCCATTTTTCCCCGCAAAGCAGGGGTTGGCCTTTTTCGGGGACCGTGGTTGTTGTTGTTTTTTTGGTCCCCTTTTTGAAGCAATGTTTTACAGCCGGATGCCCTTCCTGCCGCCAACCCTGTTTGTCGCCTTTTTACGACACACAGGGAATTACCAGTGAACTGGTACTCAAATTTGCCGACCTCGGAAGGATGACAGGCTGAGTCAACCCCCCTGGCGTTAATTCAGCGATCGGCCGGGATTCGAACCCAGGATCCTTGGTTTATCCTAAGCTGGCACCCTAGCCGCTAGCCCAACACCAGGCTTAATATGCTACATGCAATACATGCAATACATGCAATACAATACATGCATGCAAATGCATATGCAAATGCAAAAAACATGCAAATGCAATACAATACAAAACATGCAATACATGCTTAACAAGCAATAAAGCATACATGAAGGACACTATAATATCCCTGTTCAGTAGTTTATTTCCTTATTCTGTGTATTAGGTTAAGGCTTTGTCTTCCATTAAAATGACACTCCATTGCACCAAGTGAAATAAGATAGATTCCCTTCATTCCCCATTCCCACTCCCAAAACTTCCATTGCCAAGCCTCAAATGCCAGCTACATCCCCTCCAAGCCTCCATTGCCAACTGCACGGGGCAGTTTGCCAGGTTTGCTACAGCTGTGGGTTGCTGATTTCACCCCAAAGCCGCCATTAAGCATGTGCTCAGCTCGGGGAAGAAGGGCGTGCCCGCCCATCGTCATCAAGGGCGGAGCCAGAGGACCGTGCCGACCAATCAGGGCCGAGGCGAGCTGACCGATGGGCGTGTCCTGAAGGCCGGCGGCTTGATCGCCTGAGGCGCTATAAAAGCACGCGCACAAGAAGCGAAAGTGTGGTTGGACCAAGCGAGAGACGTGCAGTGGTTGGACTGAGTACGAGACGAGTCAGACGAGTCCTGGAAAGAGCACGCGATGTACACAGAGCAGCAGCAGCAGCCACAGCAGCAACAGTGGCAGCTTCAGCAGCAGCAGCAGCAGCCACAGCAGCTTCAGCCACAGCAGCTTGGGGCCTTGACGGCAGTTTTGAGCAGGGCCGCGAAGGAACGGCGGCTGCCAAACGCGCCGATCGTGCTGCAGTATCCGTGGACCTTCCTCTCCCTCCAGCCATCCACCTCCTGCCAGTCCTATCATCATTCCCCGCGTGAGTCTGTCCTTGTTTGTTCTGTCCTGGGTTAATTAAGACTGTAGGTAAGCTAGCGTTGCACTGTGTCTCTAATATCTTCTGTAAATTATTTTCTTATCTTTCCTTCTTCCTTGGTTACTTTTGGTTGTAAATAGTAAATAAATTATATTCGTATTCCCTACTTCTGTCTTCTTCTCCTTCACATCCGTGTCGCTTTTTGTCTTTTCCATATTGAATATCTGTGGCGCGATCCGGCCAACATTCGGGAATCGGGTTAGTCGGGGTAACTGTTCGGCCGCGGTGCCATCCGCTCGGCAAAACAACATCTTATCCGCAGTCCGTAACAATATAATCCATCCGAACGGACGGTCGTGTGTCGCCGGGGGCAGGAAGGTCCAGGAGGCGGTCGGCGCGGTCGGCCTCGGTGAGCCTGAACGTGGCGAGGAGAAGACGTTTGAGCGCCGCGTACTTGTTGGTGCCCAGCGGGCGTCGAAGGATTGACACGACGCGGGCGGCAGTGCTGGGCCCGAGGGCGGCGACCACGTGAAAGTACATGGTGTCATCCGCCGTGATGCCCCGGAGCTGTAATTGGGCTTCGGCCTGCACAAACCAAACGTCGGCTTGTGCTTCCCAGAACTCCGGGAGTTTAACAGCGCCAGCGTTGGTAGCCATGGCGCGTTCAGGGGTCAGCTACGGCTGAACCAGTCGAGGTCACTAGTGTGGTGCTGGTGGCAAACAACTCGTTTGCCAAGAAGGTAGGCCACAACGCGTTGTACAAACCAAAACACTTTATTAACAGCTCGCACGTAAGCACTGGGCGGGCTCGACTTTCGAGCCGGCATATATGTCCCGAGGCCACGCCTTGCCCCCGGGCGTGGCCGGTCGGCCGAAAGGCGGGGCATGTATCTCAGTTCCACCCTGCGCCTCGTGACGCCTTTGCTCCGGGCGTGGCCCGAGTTGCGCTTCCACGCCCTGACGCTTGCGCCACCCACTGGTGCGCGGAATTATTACCTACTGCCATTGTGTCCGCCACAAGGTGATCTTTCACATCACCGGCCATGAGCTCAAATACATCCACCGATCCAGGTAGGTGCTTTTAATGCCAGCACCGTAGCCTGTATTTTTTATAATAAAAAAAGGTTTAAAAAATCAAACATTTGAATAGCCTTGGACGTGAAGCTTGACCCCACGGCCAAGGCACACCGTCTATCAAGACTACCATTAGCATACACATGCACTTCAACCCAAAGGCTGAAGCACGTGGTCATTCAAAACACAGGCATCCTGACCCCGAAGGGCCAGAATGCATGGTCATACAATTGGACCCCTCCTCCATAGTGCACGACGTCATCACTATTTTAAAATCTTCGCTTTTCCTTCAGTGTGGAGTTCGTGAGGTGCCCAAGTTCTCTCACTTTGTTTTGGGCAATGTGTGATGGCCACGGCGGTATTGTTAGCGTCAGCGCTCCAATTTAATCATTACGATTTGTTGTCGGAATAATTACTTTCCCATTGATTGTGTGATATGTACTTATTGTTTTCTCTCAGAGCTTGTTTTATATAGATTCTTACAAAGCACAAAACGTTGAAACCTTCGAACTTCGATCGTCAAGGAAGGACGGTATACAGTACAGTAGTTCCCATGTACAGTGGGTTGTTACCGCCTGGATTGAGCGAATCTGACCTGGAAAAAGATGATCACGAGGAAGAAGAAGAATTGGATTGTGTCCGTGAGGATAAAGAATCACATTTGGTAACAGGAGTATCGACGAGTTTGGGAGATGAGGACCAGGGATCGACCGAGCAGGCGGGTTTGGACGGTTGTCCGTCCGGTGTGGAACCTAAGTTGTGGAAGGTGATTCGTGCAGATACTCGGTCGTGAGCATACCTCCACCTGTGGCCGAACAGCTTACATTTTCTATCTACTGATACTGATAGGCCGGATCTGGATCGGACCTGAACCAAATTCTAATCGATTCGTACTTGTCGCAAACCCGATCTGTCAGATCTTAGGGTCTTGAACTGGAGCACCTGGCGTCGCCGTTGAATTAACACCAGGTGGGTTGACTCAGCCCGTCATCCTTCCGAGGTTTGCAAAATGAGTACCAGCTTGGACACAGAGGGCACTGCATCAGCGGCACATCCGCACCCTGGAGAATAATGCAATCAGCAGTCACAGGCACAACCACCCCAGGCCCCAGTTATTTGTGCCTGTTGTTTGTGTCCTTTATAACGTCCTTAAAAACAGGAAGTGTCCTGTTTGGAATGATTTTCAATTTTGTTTACCTGCAAGGAAGGCAAACAGACTAAACACTTGATCTCACTACTCTGCGCATGCACGATCGGGATGAATTCAGAGCAAAAATACTGGAAAACTACACATTCGTTTTACGATTTGTGTTCGTAATATCACATTCAATTTAAATAAGTCGTTTCTCAGTCATCAATTGACATTTGCAGACAGACAGACAGACAGACAGATGGAGATGAACCAATATTGCTTAATCCCACTTTTTGCTTCACTTGCATGAGGAAAAACCAAAAAGGTATTTGTTTGCTGTATGAACGTAAAACTGCATCTATGCACCGTAAAAACACAAATACACCAGCATAAAATACACCACAAAATATAACGCAATACACCACAAAATACACCACACAATACACCACATAATAGATCACACAATACAACAACAACAACAACAACATGCATTTTAAGGCCATTTTCCCTGCAAGAGCGGGGGTTAGCCTTGCGGCCCCATGACATCTTCTTGCGGCATCTTGCGGCATCTTCTCCATCTTGCCCTATTTTCTGCATCTCTCCTTGTTAACCCCCTTGCCCGCATTTCTTCTTCCACCATCTTTAGCCAAGTCTTTCTCGGTCTTCCCCGTCCTCTACTTCCTTCTACATTCATTTCCATCACTCTTCTCAACCAGTCACTTTCATCCTTCCTCAACACATGACCAAACCATCTCAGGCATGGGGATTTCAGATCTCGTCGGTAACCGTTTTTCGGTTCCGTGATTTAAGTTTATGGGAACCGATGGGAAACAAAATTCCGGTTCCGTGCCCAAACCTAATGGGAAACGATTTTTTTTCCTTTAGAATTTGTAAAGCAAAACATTTGTAATACAAAATTAAAAATGTAGTATCAATCATAAATCCTGTCATTTACATGTATGCAATGTAATTAACGCATGTTCATTATTGAGGTTGATGTTTATTTATCGGAGAAGAGCAAATTCTGTCAATTTCATGGGCTTATCCTGTTTTAAAATTAGTAAGTTAATATTATTAAATTTTCGTTCATTTTTAAAATGTCAATGATATTGTATTTATTTATTATTTATGGACTATTGTTGATGTGAACTGTTATCAATCTTTATGTTTTAATATTGAAATTATTTGCATTTAGCAAAGTAATAGAGGCCGACCCAGTACTGAAATAGGCCTAAGTAGTTGTTAAATAAATTCAGGATTAGAACAAATGTACTGCAGTAGGTTCGGTTGTCAGTGTCTCCCTTTACCTTGTGAACATAGGTCACGCCGTTCACGTAGTTTACAATCGCCGTCAGTGGTGGACCGCTTATGCCCCGGCGCGATGCCTCCTTCCGTATGTCTGTGTAATGAGTAGCACATACTTTGCAGCGAAGCAATGTGACCAAGCCTTCCCCATCGCAATCTGCTTCAAAATCGTTGCTGAATTACCATTTTCGTAATGTTTTTAAGGCGACATTTTCGGGGTTTTTTCGCTTAGCAACGGATGCCATTGTGGAAAGGAAGTCTGTGATTTAGACCGATGCGCATGTCCGTCAAAGCGGAAGTCATATCACGAACCTGAATGTGGGAAACCACATGCTATCTGCTTTGCCGGCCTAATTTTGTTGGAAATAAAACTCAACTTCTAAAATAGTTAGCTGAAAATCACACGTGAAGGTAAATACTACATCTTTTTGCCTTACACTGACTGCCTTTCTGCGATGGGAAACGTACTTTCGGTTCCGTGTTTTTGCTATCACGTTACCGACACGCCACCAGTAACGATTGTTTCTGTGAAACCCGCAGGCCTGCCATCTCAACCTGTTTCTCTTCACAGCATCCATCACAGGCTCTATTCCCATCATCTTTCGCAATTCATCATTTGTCTTCCTCTCTCTCAACGATACTCCGCACATCCACCGAACCATTCGCATTTCCACCCTTTCCAGCCTTCTTTGCTGCTCTACGTTCATTACCCATGTCTCGCTCCCATAAATCATTTAACACTTCTCACACATGCAGCATTGCAGCATGCACCTTTCCCTTCAGCTTCAACGACACTCCCCTCTTCGTCAGCACGCCACTCAGTTCCCGAAACTTCTTCCATGCACATCTCACTCCAGCAACCGTTGCCGAGTCTGATCCACCTTCTCCATTCAGCATGTCTCCTAGGTAGCAAAAGGTTTTCACACCTTCCAGCTTCACTCGTCTCCAAGATCCAACTCAACATTTCCTCCATCTGCAGCTCCCTCTGTGCACACCTTACACTTGAATGTAGCTGCCACACTGGTTAATGACCCTCTCAAACCACTACATTTTTGATGAACCCACTCAGCGCACATTGTACATTGAATGGAGTTCACTCCGACACCCTTCCTGCACACAGCACACGGCCACTTCCCAGTTCCATGCACCTCACCACATGCTTTACCACTTGCCATCACCTTCGTTCCGATATTCACCTTCAGACCTTTTGTCTCCATACATTCCTTCCACTTGTTCATCTTCTCCTTCAGTCCATCCATACTTTCCGCAATCAACACCAGATCATCTGCATACAACTCCCACAGTAAACCCTCCTTTACATTCCGAGCCAGCACCTCCATCACAGCTACAAATAGTAGTGGACTTAGTACCGACCCCTGATGCACTCCCACCTTCACCTCAAACTCACCACTGTTCCCGTCCTTCGTTCTTACAGCTGTGCATGCTCTCTCGTACATTGCCATCACTACTCTGATCAACCATTCCTCCACTCCTAACTTCCTCAATGCCCATGTCACTACTTCACGTGGAACCATATCGAATGCTTTCTCCAGATCAACAAACCCAAGAAACAACTTCTTCCTCTTCCCCATGTACTTCTCCTGCAACTGCCTTTCAATAAAAAGCGCGTCTGTCATTTCTCTTCCTGGCATAAATCCAAACTGCATTTCGGTGATCTTCACTTTTTTCCTTATCCTCCTCTCCAACACCCTTTCCAATACCTTCATGCCATGCTCCAATAACTTTATCGCTCGATACGAGCCACAGTCCAGAGGGTCGCCTTTCCCCTTGTATAGAGGGACGAGGGTACTGAGTTCCCAATCCACTGGAATGCGGCCTTCTTTCACCACCCGATTACAGATCTCTGTCATTCTCTTCACACCCCAACTTCCCGCTGCCTTCAACATATCTCCCACAACTCCCGTCGGCCCTCCCGCTTTTATACTCTTCATTGCTTTTATCGCTTCAACTTCCTCTCAGTTATCTTCTCTGCAGGTCCTAAAACTGGGTTACTCTCCATGTTGCCTCCCATTCATTCTCTGCATTCAACAGCATTTCCATATATCTCTTCCATCTTCCTTTAATTCCATCTGGGTCCACAACGATTTGTCCCACTTCATCCTTCAAGCAACTCACCCCCATCACACCTCTCTTTTGCTATTTGCTTTGCAATCCTGAATACCGCTCTCTGACCCTCTTCCATCACAATACATCACACAATACACCACAAAATACAATACACCACAAAATACACGACATAATTCACCACAAAATACAACACACAATACAACATACAATACAACACACAATAAACCACACAATACATCACACAATACAACACACAATACAACAAACAATACACCACACAATACATCACACAATACATCACACAATACACCACGCAATACAACACACAATACATCACACAATACACCACAAAATACAACACACAAAACATCACACAATACACCACAAAATACAACACACAATACACCACACAATACAACACACAATACAACACACAATACATCACACAATACACCACGAAATACAACACAAAATACAACATGCAATACATCACACAATACACCACACAATACAACACAAAATACATCACACAATACAACACACAATACAACACAAAATACAACACAAAATGCAACACACAATACACCACACAATACAACACACAATACAACACACAATACAACACACAATACATCACACAATACACCACGAAATACACCATACAATACATCACACAATACACCACATAATACACCACAAAATACAACACACAATACACCACAAAATACAACACACAATCATCACACAATACACCACAAAATACACACACACAATACACCACAAAATACAACACAAAATATGACACACAATACACCACAAAATACAACACAAAATACAACATGCAATACATCACACAATACACCACACAATACAACACAAAATACAACACAAAATGCAACACGCAATGCACCACACAATACACCACACAATACAACACAAAATACAACACAAAATACAACATGCAATACATCACACAATACACCACACAATACAACACAAAATACAACACAAAATGCAACACGCAATACATCACACAATACACCACAAAATACAACACACAATATACCACAAAATACAACACACAATACACCACGCAATACAACACACAATACAACACAAAATACACCACAAAATACAACACACAATACAACACACAATACACCACAAAATACAGCACAAAATACAACACACAATACACCACACAATACAACACACAATACATCACACAATACATCACACAATACATCACACAATACAACACAAAATACAACAGACAATACACCACAAAATACAACACAAAATACAACACACAATACACCACAAAATACACCACACAATACAACACAAAATACAACACACAATACACCACACGATACAACACAAAATACAAGACAATAACCGACAACTATTGGGGATGCCTCTTCATGGTGGTTGTACCCCCAACGGACGTCGGAGGCCAAATCTTCCCCCATTCTTCCCTGCTGCCCGGATTCATCATGGCAGCGTCATCACGGTCAGACGGCCTGCCGATCGCTCTCCATGGACCAGCCCTTTCCCTCTTTTCTCTCTATTTCTGTCATGGCCCTGACTTGGTGAAGGCGGGGGTACACCATCCTAGATGTGGGGTATCTCTGGGTCGCTCCTGCAAGATCGATCAGCTGTCTCTGTGCCGCGGGCTTGTTCAAGAGAACTGTCCGGGGCTATGCAACAACAACAACACACAATAACCACCAAAGCAAGTCCTGGCTGGGTTCTGCAATCTCTGATTGCTCTTTCACTTACTTATAAGACCTTTGTGAATCTTCCCTCACATGGTTGGGTTCAGATTCCGGTAAATCACACTGACTATTCGCTTCTTCTTCTTCTTCACTTCTCTAGAAATTTGAAGAGTTGCAGCAGAGGAATCAAAACATCTCCAATGCTTGGTCCAGACGCCGAGCACTGGACCTGAAGAGGAGGAGGAAGAAGAAGAGGATGACAAAGTGTAAGGACTCAGACGCTTTGTTTTGGTGTAAATTGTCGCCGTAATGTGTTATAATGGTTGAACCATTCTGAGCATGAGAGGGTCTCATTGGACGACTCATCACCATTATAGTCACGCATGAGGTTTCAACAGCAAAATCAACATCAGAAAGTGCAGTAAGTATGATAAAAATTCCTTTCCTGCCACAGCCAATCTCGTCTTGCTTTACGGGGATGATGGTAAGGTCCAGGAGGAGAGCAAGACCAACGAGGAGATGGAGGAGGATCACGGGGTATCTGGTGCAGATGCCAAAAGGTGATGTTCTTCTTCTTTCTTCATTTACTTTTTCACCCACTGATTCGATCTGTCTCTGCTTTAATACCCCAAACCTGTGGGTTTAATGGTCGATCTCTGTCCACCATCCCGCAACAGGTCGGATTATGACCATCGGTGGAATGAGCTGCGGCAGTTCTTCAACGCAAACCGGAACGTCGATCGCCCTGCGTGTAACCGTCCGCTTCCTCCGGTCAGTCGGGCTACTGATTACCCGCGGTTTGTTTTCAGGTCTTAATTCGTGATAAATGGGTTGTTGAAGTTGTTTGAACATTTTTGTACTTGTCTGGTTCATACAGGGGAAGCTGGAGAAGAACATGGAAATGGCTGTGGTTGCTGGAGATGTTGACACAGCGCAGGAACTGAGTGACCAGTTGGCGACACGTCAGGTAAACAGACACAGCATCCTGATAGAAAAGATAAACGTGGTAATCACAGGTTATTTCGTGTGGTTAAATTCTCTCTGCAGTTTAGAGGGTTTTGGGAGGTACTTCCTTTTCATCTGTTGAGCACCAAGTTGCCTTCAGGGCATAGAGGTTGACCATTGGGAAAAGACCAGACTTGGTATGGAAGGCAGATTACTGCCTCACTGAAGGTCGTTAATAAACCACTTGATAATCCATTCGTGATGTGCTAATTGTCCTTAGAATGAGGTTCAAATCCCAATCCTCAATTCCACTCACTTCACCTCTTTTGGTTACCCACAAGCTTTGGGATGCCGGTCTGGTGTCTTCACCACTAGGCCAGCACCGAATGCAAGTTTGGATAAAGATGTTGTTGATGGATTTTATTGTTTTTTTTCTTGCATTTTCCTGGCCCTTCCTCACCATGATCCAGTTTGGGGTGATGGTGGCCCGGGCTGTGGACTGTCGGACGTTTGTGAAGGAGCAGCGAAGCGCGGCCCAGGCACCGGCACAAAGACAAAGGAGGTCCAGGCTCACCTGGGGGTGAGATCCTCAGGAGGGAAGATGTGTCACAGGGAGGTGGAAATGTCGTGACATGATAAGATATTAAGGTCTTAAATGGAATGAACATCACATTTATAATAACCTCCGATTCAAGTGAGATTTAAATATATGTTGAGGATGTCATTGGCTGGTTCATTCAGTTTTTGAAAAAGAGTGTTTGGGGAGGTGGAGTGTCATGGGGAGGTTAACTCCGAGGGCTGGGCAGAATGAACCACTCCCCCTCCCTTCCACGCAGACAAAACAAACAGACAGACATGGCTGCTTTTATAATATAGACTAGAATATACTTTATAATATACACTATTTTTTTAAATTTACATATGTGGGAAAATTACATGCCCAGACCAGGAATCGAACCCATGTCCTCTGGAAAACCGTACCAGGGCTCTGCCATCTGAGCTATCTGGGTGACTCTGACTGAGCATGCAATTTTCCCACACATATGATTGCCAATGCTTCCGGGGCTCTCGCTGCCAACCAGAGGTGCACCAACAGCCTGAACACGAGAGGGTCACAAGAGGCTTATGAAAATAGACTATTTTATAATATAGACTCGTTTCGTTGACGGGAATACCAATCTTTGTGTAATTGCAATAAAGAAGAAAGATTTTGTTAATTGGTCAAAATAAAATTAGGTGGAGTATAGACATCAGCCTAGCTGTGCACCCAGGGAGTGAGGAGATTGTTAATATTGTCGTGTCCCCAGGGTTAAGGCACCAAGAGGACGAATGACCAAAACAAGCTTTAACTCCGAGGTGTATTTCAAATTTGGCGGGATTATTTCTGGCGCGCGCGGGAAGGTTCAAAGTCTTACCTGATCTGACGGCCGACACGGGGTTTAATGACATGTCCCACAAACACAAATACGGGACAAGCAAAATCCACAATACAAGGATGAAATGCAAGTTGTTGTTGGTGTATTTCAAATTTGGCAGGATTATTTCTGGCGCACGCAGGGAGGTTCGAAGTCTTACCTGATCTGTCTGACGGCCGACACGGGGTTTAATGACTTGTCCCACAAACACAAATACGGGACAAGCAAAATCCACAATACAAGGATGAAATGCAAAAATAAAAGATTTAATGAAAATAAATGCAAGAGTAATAAAAACGAAATAAATGGTGAGGTAAAAACTATGATTCCTAATTGAGACGTCTCCAGTCAGACTGCTCCATATGCCGCGACATATGCTCCATATGCCGCGACATGCCGACAACATATAACATATAACATTTTTTTTTTTTTTTTTTTTTTTTTTGTATACAAGATCGAGGCTCGTGAAAGAGCGAACATTAATCACACAGAAAGACAAACCGACACATAAAACATATAACATAGGGAGCGGTAGACAAGATGGGGAGAGAGGGGGAAGGACACAAACACAACATTTGAGAGCAGGGACCGAGAGACATGGAGACATCGAGAGATCTGAGAGAGGGCGAGGGCTTTGGGGGAGGGGGGGGCGTGGGAAGGGGGCAGTGGGAGAGGTATAAAACATATGGACACTGCCAGGACTTCCAGGAAAGAAGTTGGAATTTCAAACAAGGTGGATCTGGGGTGAATTAGCGGGGGTAGAAAAGATCAAGGTTTTGGATGGGGGAAGATAAGAGATGGTGGTGAACAGCTGTTTTAAAGACCTGGAGGGAGGAGTGGGATTGAAGGGAGTGAGGGAGTTTGTTCCAGAGGCGGGAGAAAAGAGGAATGAAAGAGTGAAGGTGAGCGGAGAGCCGAGATTTCGGCAGTTTAACCATCAGAGGGTTGCTGGCAGATCTTGTGCGACCTGTAGGAATATTTGGGGGACAGAGCACAGAGAGAGCTGGGGGTGCAAGGCCGGAGAGGAGTCGGTAGAAGACAGAAAGACCACCTACCTGCCTGCGGTGAGTGAGTGAAAGGCCCTCAGAGATAGCTTCATCGCGGGAGATTCTAATAATTCTGAAAGCTTTGGTTTCAACAGCGTGAAGCCGAGCTAGGTGTGAGGCAGGAGCACCGGCCCATAGGGGAGAACAGTATTCCATTGAGCTGCGGATGAAAGCCTTGTATGTGGTGAGGAGCTCAGGTGTGCCAAGGAAGGACTTCGCACGACGGAGGATGCCCAGTCGGCGACTGGCTTTGGAGGCCAGCTTGGAAATGTGGTTTTCCCAAGAAAGATCATGGCAGATAGTGAGACCCAAAATCTTGAGCGACAGAACTTCTTGGAGAGGATTGTTGAGAAAGTAGATGGGAGGGTTGTCCAGTCGATCTTTTCGGAGAGACATAGTAAGAGTGTGAGATTTGTCAGGATTGAAAGACATGTTCCACTTGTTTGACCAGTCTGTGATTTTGTCCAGGTCTTCAGAGAGTGAGGAGGCAGCAGACTGCCGATCTGAGGGAAGAGGAATGGAGCGGCAGAGAGTGGAGTCATCAGCAAAGAGATAGAGAGGATTTTCGAGAGAGTCAGAGAGATCATTGATGAAGACCAGAAAAAGCACGGGGCCCAGAACACTGCCTTGGGGAACTCCAGCCTGAACAGGAAGAGGAGATGAGAGAAACCCATTCAGGGCCACACGTTGACGACGACTAGAGAGGAAGTCCGCCAGCCATGCGTGGAGATTTCCATGGATACCAAAGGAGGAGAGTTTGGTGAGCAGAGCGGGGTGCCAGACCGTGTCGAAGGCACGTGATATGTCGAGGGAGACAGCTCTAATTTCCTGTTTGGCATTGAGGACCTCCATCCATTGTTGAGACAGCAGAAGCAGCATGTCCAGAGTAGAGTGACCTGGTCTGAAACCAAATTGATGATCAGAGATCAAGCCATTGGAGAAGAGGAAAGATTTCATATCAGAAGCAATGATGGATTCCATGACTTTGCTGATAATTGGGAGAAGGCTGATTGGTCTGTAGTTGCTAGGATCTGTTTTTGCACCTTTTTTGTGCAAAGCGGTGATGTTGGCTGATTTCCAAGCAGATGGCAGTTGACCTTGAGCAAAAGAGAGGGTGAAGAGAACAGAGAGAGGGTGAGATAGAGCAGCAGAGCAGGATTTTAGGACCCGTGGGCTGATGCCGTCGGGTCCAGTTGCAGAATCAGAGTCGAGGGTTGACAGAAACTTTTCCACCTTGTCAGGAGGAAAGGACACGGAGTCCAGGAGCAGCAGGGTACGACTGGGTATGGTGGGTACAGAGAGGGATGGGTTTGGGACACAAGATTTAGAGGCAAACACAGAGTTGAGGCATTCAGCTTTTTCACGTGCGGAGTCAGCTGTGTAGCCGTTTGAGGTAAGGGAGGGGATGGAGGGGGAACAAACACCAGAAACGGATTTGACCAGACGCCACCAGGATTTGGAAGAGGGAGACAGATAAGAGAGTTCGGTCTTGAGAACGGAGAGATATTGTTTCCTGGCTCTCCTGAGGGTGGACACACACTTGTTTCGGGCTTTGTGAAAGGAAATGAGATTTCCTTCCGTTGGATTTGCTTTCCAGGAGACGAAGGCAAGTTGTTTCTGGGCAACAGCCTCACCACAAGATTCCGTGTACCATGGACGGGAGGAAGGGTATGACAACTGAAGACGAGATGGGATAAATCTGTGCATGAGAGAGAGCAATTTACTTTGGAAGAATTCCCAGGATGAGTTGATGTCAGAGGTGGTAGAGATGGGAGACCAGTCCAGATGATTGATGGCTGCTTGAAGACCGTGCCAGTTGGCCTGAGTGAAATGCCAGACTCGTCGACGCTGAGCAGGCTCCCTGAGGATGGTCAGAGAGATGTCCACTTTAACAAGGACATGATCAGATGATCCGATCGGAGCAGAAGAAGAGCAGCAGACATTTTCAGGGAAGTTAGTCATAACCAAGTCCAGAAGAGAAGATGTTCCGTTGACTGAGATCCGGGTCGGGAAATTGACAGATTGTGTCAGTCCCAGTGAGTCGCAGAAGTCCTTTGCTGAGGAGCCATGGCTGGTGAGAGAGGTACCCACACCCAGCCAACTGGCATGATGACAGTTGAAATCACCACATATGAGGAAGAGAGAGTTGGGATGAGTAGATAGAAGTTGGTCCATATCATCAGACAGCGAGATGTAGATGGAGTCATCACTGTTTGGTGGACGGTACAACACACATATGAACAAGAGGTGGGAGCGAAGGGGAAGCCGTAGCCAGAGGTATTCCTGGGGGTGAGGTGGAGAGAGTGCAGTGCAGGGCGAGTGAGGAAGAGAGTTTTTGATAAAGATAGCAACCCCGCCTCCAGGACGAGGCTCAGGTCTATCATACCGGAGGAGGGAGTAGCCCGGGAGAGATACTATGGAATCAGAGACATCATAAAGGAGGAAAGTTTCTGTTAAGCAGATCACGTCTGGTTTGACAGAAGCAACCTGTATGGAGAGATCAGTTAAGTTTGAACGAAGGCCCCGGATGTTTGAGGTCCATACCGTTAATGAAGAGGAAGGGGGAGCATCAGATACAGAACAGGGGGGAGGAGGGGTAGGGTAAGATGTGGAAGAGGTGGAAGAGGTAGGGAGAGCTGTTGAAGGTGTGTCAGAGATTTCAGAATAGCTCGGAGAAAGGGAAGGATGGGGCGGACAAAAGGTTTGATGGTGATTGGGTGAGCCACAATGAGGTGTTATTTGAGGAGGGGGAAGAGCGAGGCAGAAGGTTGGGGGAGATGGAGGTGAGAGTTTGAAGGGGGAAGAAGCGGGGAGGACGCTTTGAGGAGGGGGAGTGAGAGGGGGGAAATTGAGAAGCAATGAGGGTGGGGAGATTTGAAGGGGAGGGGTGAGGGGGGAGTTTGGGAGGGAAGGGACAAGGGGAGGGATTTGAAAGGGATGGGATATGGGGGAGATTTGGAGGGGAGGGGTGAGGCAGGAGTCTAGGAGGGGAGGGGCGAGGGGGCGTCTTGGCGGGGAGGGGTGAGGGGGTAGTTTAGGAGGGAGGGGGCAAGGGGGGAGATTTGAAAGGGATGGGTGATGGGGAAGATTTGGAGGGGAGGGGTGATGGGGAAGATTTGGAGGGGAGGGGTTATGGGGAAGATTTGGAGGGGAGGGGTGAGATTGGATTTTTGAAAGTGTACGATTTATGGGAAACGAACATTTATTGCAAAATGAGTTTCTTGTGACCTTCGAGTTAAAAATACGTTTAAGGACGCTGGATGGAGGATGGAGTGCAGGAGAGTTTAGGGAATGTAGAAAAAAGGCACTATAGGAGATGGATATTTTTTTTGGGATGAATTGATTTGGTGAGCAAGTCGAAAGCAGCCTTTTAAAGAAGAAGAAGAAAAAGGTGTTATAAAATATGACGGAATACATAACTTGAGGGGAAAGTGTAAACATTGAAGGTTAATGAGTGAAAACTATCTGGGGAAATGGGGGAGAAACACGTGGTCGAAGAACGAACGAACGAACGAATAAGAATGAATAAACGAATGAGAACAGAGAAGGAAATGTTTTTTTTTTGGATTTTTTTGAGTTGAGATTTACACAAGGAAGTAGGCTATGGGTGAAAAGACTGGGAATACAGAGAACGAAAGTTATTGGATCACAAACGACGGACCACTGAGAGAAAAACAAAGCCTCAAGGTTGTACAGTGCACACTGTACAAGGCCTTGCTCGCGACACGGCAAACAGACGATCAATTTATGAAAGATAAACACCGAGAAACAACCAAAGTTGCACACAATAACTTCACACACCGAAAGATAAATACAGACAAGGGGAAAAGGTGTTTGTACTCGTATACAAACAAGGGGAAAAGGTAATGAAAACAAAATGGTGTTTAAAGTGCCGGCACTTAGCGTTGTTGTTCAGATAGAGAGATGCGGCCGCCCGCAACCAAACTCAGGACAAGAGAGACCAAGATGGCCAGACCATGTCTTTTTCCTCCAGCTCTGGAATCTTCGGCGATGACGTCAAACACTGTCCAATCATCGACCCCTACTCAATCATCCCATCGCGCCTCCATCAATCACGAAGGCCGGGACACGGCCTCCTCGTTACGAGTCGTCGGGGGGCGGAGTCAGGTCTGTTCGGGAACGTCCGGATGACATCGGGGTTCCCTTGCCTATCGGCAAATGCTGTCCCTGTCGGTCCTGACGGCGCTGTGAGCGCATGAGTCCATTTGTTATAGTTATTGTTGTTTTACTGAGCCCTCGATTTGCTGGCTGGCCGAATGTAATAAGAACATTAGGAAAAAACCGCAGGGAGGCAATCACGTACAGGGGAATTTAACCTTACAGTCCCGATAATTAATTAGCACAAACCACCCTCCTTGTGGCGACATGCAAACGCTCTTACCCGGACAGACGGCCTACTTATATACATCGAGATGGGTTCTTCGCGGCATATGGAGCATGCTAATCTATACATTCTGAACTTTCTTAAGGTATTTCATGCCTACCCCAACAAACATAACAATATGATAGAATCACAGCTTTTTTAGATGCTGAATTGCAAATAATACACAACAAAACACCAAGAGGAAGATGAGGGGAAAAAATTCAGCCTCCCCTCTCTTCTTTCTTTTCAAATTCAGCCTCCCCTCTTTTGATCAAACTGCCTGGGGCACGTATTAGGCACGGGCCATGGCAAGAAACATACTCTGAGGTCTCTTCGTCTTTGCCTTTGTGTAACTGTAGTTGGATTTATTGGAATCTGTTACACAAACCTTCCCGGGAGTTCCCCGAATCCACCTTCGTTAGTTTTACTGAAATTCGTGAATCCGTTCTCAAGTTATACCACGACAAACATACAAATAAACAGACCGACAGAAATGGCTGCTATTTATAATATAAGATTTGGATCTAGCGTAAAACCAATCCGCTTTTACATCACATTTAGCGGCCATTTTTATGTCTCTGTGGAAACCATAAATAAATATTTGAATATCTGTCAGGCTCTGCCTTCTCTACCTGGAAAAGATGTTTACCCTTACCTGCTCCTGAGATGGACAGTTTGTTTGTTTGTGTTTTAAGAACTAATTTGATGAATGGCTGGATTGTAACCTTTAACCACATTGCATTCGCGTGAAATGACAGGAAAAAAACATAACGAGAGGAAAACAAATTTTACATCAATATGAATATTTTTATTTGTTTGTTTTTTTCAAATGTTTATCAAATTTTACATCAATATGACTTGTAGTAAAATTTCTACCAGAATATTAATCTTTGTTTGTGTTTTGTTTAAACAATTTAATTTAAAAGATGGTCGAAGAAGAAATGCGGGCAAGGGGGTTAACAAGGGGAGATGCAGAAAATAGGGCAAAATGGAGAAGATTGTCATGGGGACCGCAAGGCTAACCCCCGCTCTTGCAGGGAAAATGGCCTTAAAATGCATGTTGTTAAACAATTTGAACTCTCTCCATCTGAACCCCGACCCTGTTCCCTCCTCGTCCAATCAGATTTGAAGCAAAAAAACGATGGGAAACGAAGAGCAACATGGGCTACATGTGATGATGAGGCTCGCTCCTCCAGTGGGATGTGTGTCCCACACGTGGGTGGTGTCAGTTGTCTCCGGTTTCAGTAGAAGTGAATATAGATTTCACCAGGGAGTTGTTCATCATGGATTAGCTCTGGAGGTAAAGATCATGATGTAAAATTATTAAATAAAATGGTTATCGTTTAGGCACACAGAGAAAACGTGACGTCTTTGGGTAATTGAGCAAGTTTGGTCTCCCTGGACTGATGTGGATGTCATGTGGGATTACAAAGAGATTTAACCTTCAGAATTTCTGTCACTCCACTCTCTCACACCCCTCCCTTACACACACTCCCCTCCCTGATCACACCATGCCAACCCCCAAATCCGAGGTTTCTATGTTGTGATGTGTTTACTACTGCTGTTTTACATTTTCTTTCATTGCGATGAAACTTTTTGTAATTAAATCATTGCTTTTTCACTTTGTTGAATCAAACAATTTTCGAGGCTGTGTTCTTGTTTACGTCATTTTCTGCAATTATTTCAAATCCACAATGATCCCATTTGGTTCATACATTTTTGGTTGAGATCTTATTGTAAAAACTTGTGAATCCACCCGCCGTGCCAACATTAACAGGAGAGTAGATGAATAAGTCTTAGACGCCATATACTGGGTAGATTGCCATTGCTTTAATCATTAGTATACAGGAAAGAAGGATATTCCTGTAATCATCCTGGTCTTTTCTACAATGTCTGTTATACTTTTCATCCCATTTGCTGCACATACATTAGGGAATGTCGGTCAGGAACATATGATTCCACCAATGAATGTCAAGTTTGGCCTCGAATAATTGAATCGATTTTGCTTCAACCAAACTTTCAGGGAGATTGTTAGAATCTGCTCCCATCGTCTGACTAAAGAACTTGCTGCTGATATCCAATTTCCACCTGTGTCTGTTGAACTGGAATGTGTGTACACTGGAACCCCGGTGGATTTCCCTTGTGAAGAACGTTTCTGCTGGTATTCTTCCTTCACCTGCCATGATCTTGTAAACTGTGATCATGTCACCTCTTCTACATCCATAGTGCAGAGTGGAGATTTAGGGCTTGTCATCCATGTTCATATGTCATACCACGTGGCTCCGGTACCAGTCTTGTCACTCTTTGCTGCACCCTCTCGATCTTGTCCTTGTCCGTTTTGTATCTCATATTCCAAAGGATCATCTCTCCCCTCGGAGGACTTTCTTGATTTTCATTTTCCCTGAAATACCTTTTTCTTCATAATAATCCTGCCATGTCTGAAAATGAGGTCTTCCTCTCCACTGCTTCTCCTTTGAAACAATTCCTCTCGCAACATACGTCTCTCATCCCTCTGGTATCTGGTCAAGTCTCACGCAATACAAGACTTTCCACTGCTTGGTGGGTCTAAGTCTTTGAATTTGCTAAAATTGATGCTTTGTAAGAGACATCCTTGAGCTGAACCAACAACACTTGGTTTATGCCTCCAAGCCTTGTAACGCTTCTGATCTTGAGTTCGGTAACACCTGCTCCATCCCTCATCATATGTGTGACTGCCTTCATATCCTCTTCTTGTTTGACTCGGGGTGTGCTAGCTTGAGATTCTTCAGGCATATTGTACTGTTACAGTATCTGGAGCGGAATCTCACTGCCCGCACCAATTTGTGACTGCTCGGAGGGATCCCGCTCCTAGACTCCGAATGTGTTACGGCCCGGGGTTCGGGTTTACTACAAGGGGGTTAACCTCCATTCTCTCCCGAACTTACCGGACCTGCGGTTGCCGCACACGAATAACTTCGTACTTAGCAGGTTGCGAATTAGCAACGACGAACGCCAATCGGAGAACGTATCATACGTACCCTCCGGCGGTTTCCTTTGTTCCTGATGGAAATTTACATGGCCGAGCGAAACCGTTGGTCACCGCCTGGGTAATGTTAAAGCCGTTACTGTCGATGTTAAACTGAATACAAACAATGGTGAATCAATCCGAAGAGACATTCACAGACAGAGAGAAAGGAAAACGTTTAACAATTTGATTTATTACAGATATTTACAATGTGATTATTTTAATACAAAAGAAAAAGGGACGAGAAGCAGAAACTTCGCTTATTCTACGCTTTATTTCGATTACTATGGATAAACATCACATGGGCCCAGCACACTCTCGGGGAGGGGAGGAGAAGAACAATGAAGGACCTGATAGCACAAAGGCTACGTGCTCTCAAACGCCTCTCCTTGTGGTGCCAAACGTCCTGTTGCTGCCACTGAGAAGCACCAGCACGTAACGATGATACCAACATGGACCGGCAGAGTGAGGTCCATCGTCAGCACGTAAGAGTGACCCAGGCCCCAGGAGTGGAGCACACGTACTAGGCCAACAATCCAGGCAGAATCAGACAGGCCCGGAGTGTAACAATGCAGGTGTAGAGGCTAGTACTCAGTGTGGTGAGAGAGACCGGGAAGAGAGCAAAGTGTCCACAATGTCCAAGAGCCAGCACAACTGTGACCGCCTGTGATGCCACGAACCAAGAGCATGCAAAAACCGTAACCGGCTGCGATGCCAGCCACACCCAAGAGAGTGACTCAATCTCTTATTCACCCTCCAAGGGGGATCTTGGAAGTCTCCTGACTCCTGATTGGTGGAGCCCGTAACTCCGCCCCTTTCACCCTGATTGGTGGGTTTCTGAACCTGGACAACATGGTGTCCCTTGGAGCCCGGTGCAATGCCTGGTCGCTTCCCTTATAAGTGGAGGGCCTTTCCCCAACGCATGACATAACTAGCTGGTATTCATAGAATACTTACCCTGCGCATTCAACTTGGTGTGAGCCAACTCTTCTGTTTTTGAACGTTTCTTTTTTTTTGATCCAATATGGCTACCAGACCATGTGAGAGATGACATCATCAATTTAAATTCTCTAAATAATTGTTGCATAGATCATGCTCAATAAATTTCAAACTGATCAGACTAAGCATTGTCCCTGTGGAATTATGACGTCATAATTATGGCACCAAAGACGTCATCGTTAACAACACCTATTCCCCATATGGAGTTATTACTCCCGCTCGGGAGTAATGCATTCGATCATGTCCGTCCGTCCGTGTGTGTGTGTGTGTGTGTGCGCGTATGTGTGTTCGTGTGTTTGTGAACAAGATATCTGGAAAAGTTCTGAACGGATTTCGATGAAAGGTGGTGGGATGATTTCCCTTGGGATAAGGAAGAATTCATTAGTTTTTGGTGAAGCTCAGGATATTATTCCGGATCCAAGAATTTTTTGAAGGATTTTTTTTACCATTGGAAGATAGCGCTCAGCAGCGGCCACCCACGGCGGGAGTATGCGCTCTACTGAGTGGCGTTCTAGTTTACAATGAGCCACGTTTCAATTTTTTCCATAGAGCGGTTTTGGAGATAGAGGTGCAACCCAAGATGGCGCCTGTAACATGATGTATGACATCATGATTATCATTAAATTATTCTAAAGGAGGAGGCGCCTTATGGTGAAAATTTCGTGTCCATCAGACCAACAGTTGCTGAAAAAAAATTCATAATGATCAGATGGATAAGTGTTGTATTTGTCGAATTATGACGTCATAACGAAGGCACCAATGACATCATCATTAACATATCTTATTCCCCATGGGGAGTAGTTAACAATGAGCCAGGTCTCAATTTTTTCCATGGAGTGGTTTCAGAGATATAGAGATGCGAAGTTTTTCCAAGATGGCGTCTGTACCACGTGACCTATGACGTCATAATAATCATTGAAATATTCTACAGGAGGAAGCCCTCCTATGGTGAAAATTTCGTGTCAATCGGACCAAGAATTGCAGAGAAAAAAAATTCATACTAATCGAATCAAGCGTTGTACTAGTCGAATTATGACGTCATAATTAAAGTACCGATGACATCATCATTAACATATCTTATTCCCCAAGCGGAGTACTTGACAATGAGCCATGTTTCAGTTTTTTCCCATGGAGCGGTTTTGGAGATAGATGTGCCCTTTTTTCGATTTTTCCAAGATGGCACCTGTACCACGTGACATCTGACGTCATAATTATCATTGGAAAAATTCCACAGGAGCAGCACATATTCTGAAAAACTCCGCTTTTCGCTTCGCGAGCGCAGGGTAACTAGATGGTATTCATAGAACACTTGCCCTGCGCAGTCAACTTGTTGTGAACCAACTCCTCTGTTTTTGAACATTTTTTTTCTTTGATCCAATATGGCTGCCAGACCACGTGAGCGATGACATCATAAATTTATATTCTCTAATATAATTGTTGCATAGATCACACCCAATACATTTCAAACTGATCAGACCTGATTGTCCCTGTGCATTGTCCCTGTCGAATTATGACGTCATAATTATGGCACCAATGACGTCATCATTAACCGCACCTATTCCCCATATGGAGTTCTTTACAATGAGCCATTTTTCAATTTTTTCCATGCAGCGCTTTTGGAGATATAGAGGTGCAACATTTTTAGGGTTTTTCCAAGATGGCGCCTGTACCACATGACCTATGACGTCATGATTATCATTAAAATATTCCACAGGAGGAGGCACTCCTGTGGTGAAAATTTCGTGCCCATCAGACCAACAGTTGCTGAGAAAAAATTTTTCACAATGATCGGATACGTGTTGTACTTGTCGAATTAAGACGTCATAAGAAGGCACAGATGACATCATCATTAACAAATCTTATTCCCCAAGGGGAGCACTTGACAATGAGCCATGTGTTACATATTTATGTGAATGTATGTGAATTACCATTCAGGTCTTTGCTTATCCATGCGTAGTAGATTAAGGGTTGTTGTGGTTGGAGGGTCAGGAGCCCTTCTGAAAAAGTGTCCGGAAACGGAAGTGACCGGAAACGGAAGACAAAAGACGAGGGAGAAAAGCGACGAGTATTCTTCTTCCTCGCCCCGCTCCGACGAAAGGTGGGATCGACCTTGCGCTGCGTGGAAAAGCGGCGTTCCGAAGCCCGTCTGGCGAGAGGAGTTACCGGGACGTGTACCTACCCGGTGGAGACGTCAAGTTGACGTGGGGCCGTGCATCGACCCCGCGTCTGGCACCGTTCGCGGCACCGTCTAAACAGACGTGTACGGGTCGCACGTGGGGCCTAACACGCCTTGCAAGCGGCGTGGGGCTTTTGGCTTGATTTACCGTACCCGCTTCGCGTGGCCACGAGGGGCTGCAGCCGCGGTGCCTGGTACGATACCTGCCCGGTGGAAACACGTCCACCCGGGGTTCGTTCAACCGCCCGAGAGCGGCGACGCCGACCAGCATCTCGGTCAGGAGGGGCCCAGAGACATTGTGAGGGGCAGAGACCAAAAGGGGGTCGTGAGTACAGAAGTGGACACACCTATATAAGATGGCCATCTTAAGCATATAGGGAATTGATTGTGGATTGGGGAATGGTTGATGGTTGTTTGTTGTTGATTGCTCGGGGAATATCCGTGATTGTATCATTGAAATCGTATGCTATCCTTACCCTGGAAATATATCATTGCACATCAGTTTCTCTTGGGTGGAATTCATAGGGATTGCGTTGCGAAAGCGCATATATATAATACTACTTGCTGGCGAAGGTCCTCTCACGGTCCGGGGGTCACCGAGACCAGGTAGTCACCGAGGGGACCACGTAACAGAATTGGGGGCTCGTCCGGGATCTAAAAGTGTATTTGTATAAAATAATAAAATAATATTTTTATTAATTAAAATTTATTAATTAAGTATTAATTGGAAAATTTTTGGGGAAATTGGGGTAAAGTCTTGGGTGAAGGTTAACAGGTGTTAACGATAGTCACCATGGCGTTTGTGGCACAGAACTTTGCGGTAACACCGAGTGAGGCACAGGTCCGAGCGTTACTAAAGTCGGACCTCTTGAAATTGGCCAAACATTTTAACTTGGAGGTCCGAACTAATTTGAGGAAGGCAGAGTTGCAGGCCACGGTGATACAATCTATGGTGGGATTAGGAACATGGGACGAGTTAGCCTGGGAGTGGCTACCCGAAGAACCAGAAGACGTTGAGCTCCGGAAACTGGAGTTGCAATTACGGAGCCAGGAACGGATTAAAGAAGAAGAAAGGAAAGCAGAAGAGAGGAGAGAAGAGAAACAAGCAGAGGAAAGGAGAGTGGAACGAGAACTCCAGGAAAGGTTAGCAGAAGAAGAAAGGAAAGCAGAAAAGGAAAGAGCAGAAGAAGAAAGGAAAGCAGAAAAGGAAAGAGCAGAAGAAGAAAGGAAAGCAGAAGAGAGGAGAGAAGAGAAACAAGCAGAGGAAAGGAGAGTGGAACGAGAACTCCAGGAAAGGTTAAAAGAAGAGGA
This sequence comes from Myxine glutinosa, assembly GCF_964187855.1. Taxonomy (NCBI): domain Eukaryota; kingdom Metazoa; phylum Chordata; class Myxini; order Myxiniformes; family Myxinidae; genus Myxine; species Myxine glutinosa. The sequence goes on from NC_136262.1 coordinate 111,647,725, forward strand.
AAGGAAAGCAGAAGCGAGGAGAGAAGAGAAACAAGCAGAGGAAAGGAGAGTGGAAAGAGAACTCCAGGAAAGGTTAGAAGGGAGAAAAGCAGAGGAGAGGAGAGCTGCAAGGGACCTCGAAGCAGAGGAGAGAAAAGCGGAAAGGGAATTAAAGGAACGTGACATGGAGCTTCAGCAAGAAATCAAATTCAAGGAGCTGGAGTTAATGAGAGAACGGGGAGAGGCACCACCCTTGCTGACGGGGTCGACACCTAACCAGAAAACCTGGGATGTGGGCAGACATGTGAGGCTGGTTCCACCGTTCAGTGAAAAGGAAGTCGCGAAATTTTTTCCACACTTTGAGAAAGTGGCTCGACAATTAAACTGGCCGGAGGAGGCCTGGACCATACTCGTGCAAAGTGTGCTGGTGGGGAAAGCTCAGGAAATTTATTCGGCGCTACCAATGGACCAATGTGCAGATTATGAGGTACTGAAGAAGCACATCCTCAAAGCCTATGAGTTGGTTCCGGAAGCCTACAGGCAAAAATTCAGGAATGGCAGGAAGAGGGAGAGTGAGACCCATGTGGAGTTTGCCAGAGTGAAAGAAAACATGTTTGATCGGTGGTGTGAGTCAAAAGGAGTCGGGAAAGACTTTGAAACATTGCGGGACTTGATCCTGGTGGAGGAATTCCAGCAGTGTGTCCACGAGGACATCAAAGTGTACCTGCAGGAAAAGAAAGTACCAAAGTTGTGGGACGCAGCCACCATGGCAGATGATTATGCTTTAACCCACCGAATAGGGGTCCACAAACCTAACTCCTCGCCTAGATCTCCGCAGGGGAGGTGGGGAACAGCAGGTGCGGAGAGCGACAATACATGGCGGCGACCTCGAGAGGATTATGGGGACAACGCGGATACCCCACCTGGTCGAAATCAGAGGGATGCGGGCCCAAGACAAACTTACATTTCGGGGGGCCCAAGGCAGACCACGAGTTTTTCCTCCGGGCCTACTTGCGCTTTTTGCAAGAAACCTGGACACTTGATGTCCAGTTGTTACCGCATGAAAAGGGAAGACCCAGAGCGGAGTCCGACTATTACGACTCCAAATGCAATGGCCATTGTGAGAAATCGCCATCAAAAGGGTTACCAGCCATTTATTTCAGAGGAGTTTGTGTCACTGGATGGAGCCTCGACTAACCGGAGACCGGTTAGGATATTGAGAGACACAGGGGCACATCAATCTTTAATGCTTGAAGGCATTTTGCCATGGTCCGAGGAGACGGCAACGGGGGATAGTGTTCGTTTACAGGGGATCGGGGGCGGTGTTAGTGCTCCCCTTCATGTCATCCATTTGGAGTCCGGTTTGGTGTCAGGACCGGTCACCGTCGGTTTACAAGCCACGCTTCCTGTAGAGGGTGTATCTGTGGTTATCGGGAATGATTTGGCCGGGGGTCAAGTTTATGGTAACCTGAGGGTTGGTAAAGAGCCCAGCAGGGAAAATAACACCACACCAGCTCGGGATGGCGACAAAAGTGCCAAGTTATTTGTAGGGGGACTGAACTTCAAAACAGAGGAAGAAGTTCTGACCTCTGTCTTCAACAGATATGGGCCGCTGGTGGAAGTGCGGTTGGTAAGAGACTGGGAAACGCAACAGTCAAGAGGGTTCGGCTTTGTCACGTTTGCCAGCACAAAAGACGCCAGAGAGGCAGAGAAGAATTGGAATGGCAAGGTTTTGGAGGGTCGGACCATAACAGTAGGGAAGGCATTTCGTAGGCGTCGAGAGGTCTACAGGAGAGGACAACTGGGCGGTAGTTTTGGTGGTGGCCGCAACCAATATTATTATGGAGGCTCCCTGAGTTACGGCCGCTCCCGAAGGAAGGATTGGCAAAGTAGTGGCCGAGAAGGAGACCGCTATTCATGGGACTACAGGGACAAGTGGTCCCACCCTAATTATTAGGGAAGTTCTGAGAAGTTGAAGCACTGAATGCGGCGGAGCCGCCGAGCCAAGATTCCTACACGGATTAACCGTGAACGCCGTTCCTAAAGGCGTCCATGTAGTAAACTTTCATGCACGGACTAACCGTGAACTCCACGTTCCTCAAGGCGCCCATGTAGAGAACTTTCCTGCATGGACTTACCGTGAACTCCACGTTCCTAAAGGCATCCATGTAGTGAATACTCGGCTTGGCCTCCCGGATAAAGTGCTATCGAGTTGCTTAACTTTGGATCTTTGATCAACCCCTTAACCTTCATTCACAAGAAACTGACGGTCAAAGTCAGAGGGTCATGAGATGGAGTTTGATTTGGCAGGGACAATGTCGTTGCTGGTGCTTAGTCCAGAGTGAGTAATCTGGAGGGGTTGTGGTGAAATTTTGGTTGCTTTATTTTTAAGTGATAACTGTGCCCGGGGGGAACTGATAATGTGGGGGGGTTGAGTTATCTGGTTTGTTTCTCCAAATTGGCCGGCAAAGAAAGTTTTCGCTGGGTTCAAACTTTCTTTCTTGAAGGGGGGGAGTGTTACATATTTATGTGAATGTATGTGAATTACCATTCAGGTCTTTGCTTATCCATGCATAGTAGATTAAGGGTTGTTGTGGTTGGAGGGTCAGGAGCCCTTCTGAAAAAGTGTCCGGAAACGGAAGTGACCGGAAACGGAAGACAAAAGACGAGGAAGAAAACCGACGAGTATTCTTCTTCCTCGCCCCGCTCCGACGAAAGGTGGGATCGACCTTGCGCTGCGTGGAAAAGCGGCGTTCCGAAGCCCGTCTGGCGAGAGGAGTTACCGGGACGTGTACCTACCCGGTGGAGACGTCAAGTTGACGTGGGGCCGTGCATCGACCCCGCGTCTGGCACCGTTCGCGGCACCGTCTAAACAGACGCGTACGGGTCGCACGTGGGGCCTAACACGCCTTGCAAGCGGCGTGGGGCTTTTGGCTTGATTTACCGTACCCGCTTCGCGTGGCCACGAGGGGCTGCAGCCGCGGTGCCTGGTACGATACCTGCCCGGTGGAAACACGTCCACCCGGGGTTCGTTCAACCGCCCGAGAGCGGCGACGCCGACCAGCATCTCGGTCAGGAGGGGCCCAGAGACATTGTGAGGGGCAGAGACCAAAAGGGGGTCGTGAGTACAGAAGTGGACACACCTATATAAGATGGCCATCTTAAGCATATAGGGAATTGATTGTGGATTGGGGAATGGTTGATGGTTGTTTGTTGTTGATTGCTCGGGGAATATCCGTGATTGTATCATTGAAATCGTATGCTATCCTTACCCTGGAAATATATCATTGCACATCAGTTTCTCTTGGGTGGAATTCATAGGGATTGCGTTGCGAAAGCGCATATATATAATACTACTTGCTGGCGAAGGTCCTCTCACGGTCCGGGGGTCACCGAGACCAGGTAGTCACCGAGGGGACCACGTAACACATGTTTCAATTTTTTTCCATGGAGCGGTTTCAGAGATATAGAGGTGCAACTTTTTCGATTTTTTCCAAGATGGCATCTGTACCACATGACCTATGACGTTATAATTATCATTTAAAAATTCAACAGGAGCAGCACATATTCTGAAAAATTTGTGTCCATCGGTCTAACAGTTGCAGAGGAATTTTTGTTTTATTCATACTAATCAGATCAAGCGTTGTACTTGTCAAATTATGACGTCATAATTAAGGCACCGATGACATCATCATTAACATATCTTATTCCCCATGGTGAGTACTTGACAATGAGCCATGTTTCAATTTTTTCCATTGAGCGGTTTGGGAGATATAGAGGTGTAAGTTTTTCCCAAGATGGCGCCTGTACCACGTGACCTATGCCGTCATAATAATCATTAAAATATTCTACAGGAGGAGGCACTCCTATGGTGAAAATTTCATGTCAATCGGACCAACAGTTGCCGAGAAAATGAATTTTTAAAATGCAGACACGTACGGCACACGTACGTACGTACATGAATGCTTAACCCCGCTTTTCGCTTCGCGAGCGCAGGGTAATAACCCGAAATAAGTGGATGGGACTAAGATAATGGTCTGCTATGAAATAACTATTCTGAGGGACCTACATGGTGGTTGCCATTACTTTTTAGTGTTTTCCCAAAACCGCAACAGACCACAACAATATTGTTCTTTATTTGCTCCCTGTCAACCGTTTCCTCCAATGATACCACATTCACTACCTCTTTCATTGATTGACTTTGTCTGAAATTTCCTTGTCCTTAAGATGACCCCCTATGGAACGGTACCCGCCATGTACTTGGTTTGTGCTGACTGCCTCTACATATTTCCAGCTTCTGCTTTCACTTCCTCTCCAAACTTCAGGTCTGCCAGTAATATCAACATCATGGACAGTGGTATACTTATGACCTCTTTCACTGGCATGAGCCATACTTTCCATATAAACAGCCATACCGGTCCTATCGGCCATACCTGCCATACTAGTCTTAACAGCCATACCGGTTCTATCGGCCATACCAGCCATAACAGTCCTATCGGCCATACTAGCCAAAACAGCCATACCGGTCCAACCGGCCATACCAGCAGTATCGGCCATACAAGCCATATCATTATCAGCCATACCGGCCATTTCAGCCATACCGCCATTTCAGCCATACCAGCCATATCAGCCACACTGGCCATTTCAGCCATACCGGCCATATAAGCCATATCAGCCATACCAGCCAGTTCAGCCATATCGGCCATATCAGCCATTTCAGCCATACCGGCCATATCAGCCATACCGGCCATTTCAGCCATACCGGCCATATCAGCCATACCAGCCATATCGGCCATAAGAGCCATACCAGCCATATCAACCATATCGGCCATATCAGCCATACCGGCCATATCAGCCATACCGGCCATTTCAGCCATATCGGCCATAAAAGCCATATCAGCCATATCGGCCACACCAGCCATATCGGCCATAAGAGCCATACCAGCCATATCGGCCATATCAGCCATACCGGCCATATCAGCCATACCGGCCATATCAGCCATACCGGCCATACCGGCCATATCACCCATATTGGCCATAAAAGCCATACCGGCCATATCGGCCATAAGAGCCATACCAGCTACACCAAGCACTCCAGCATAAGCTTGTTTTTCCCAAGATCTGCATGTTCAGTATTCTCTTTTCTCCAGTTTCCGCCATGCTTGTTATTTGCACATTTTCTAACATGTGTTCTATCTTGTCTGTCAGTTCCTTTTCCCTTTGTCTAGCCGCCTCCACTGTTATTAATTCCAATACCGCATTCCCTTTCATAACAGCTGATTTAGCCGCTAATAATGCAACCTTCTCTCACATTCTGTGCAAAACCAATGGGCTCCATTGCAATCCTTCGCAAAACAATCACATACCCCAACCGACATGTTCTGACAACTTCGCCTCACATTCTATCATTGATCTTACCACTAGTAGACCAGCTATTTATGAAAAAGTGCTCTAAAAAAACTTTGGATGGCATTTTCTGTTAAAAGCAGGCATCCATGCTGGATCACTTGGTTGGGGTGTGTGGAAAATTATGTGGGTGGATGCCACCCTGGATTTTGACCTTGAAGGTCATTTTCAAGGTCAAATGTACCTAAAACATGCAAAAATGGGTATATCGTTAGCCTATTTTTCATAACAGTTTCTGTTGCACTTAGAAATTTATAACCTTATTAGATCAATTGCCCGTAGGATGTAGAAGAATATGTGAGTCGATTCCACCCTCAATGTTGACCTTGAAGGTACTTTTCAAGGTCAAATCGACCAAGAAGTGCTAAAAATGGGTATTTTCGAGCCTATATTTTATATTACAATAACTTTCTGTTGAATGTAGAAACAGGCATCTGCATTGCATCAATTGCCTGACGGTTGGGAACAAATAAGTGGTTGGATGCAACCCTGGTTTTTGACCTTCAAGGTCAATTTCTAGGTCAATTGACCCCCTAAAATAGGAAAAAAATGGATATTTTCTCGCCTATGTTTTGACAGCATTTTCTGTTGTGTGTAGTAACAGGCATCCATGTTGAATGTTTGGGGTGTGTGGAAAGCTTGTGAAAAAGTGTTGTTCTTTGTCAGACCTGAAGATAAATACAGTGATATCATTATAAATAAATAATTATAAATAAATAATCGTGAATTTATACTTTAATTGTACAAAGGTATCACATAATTTTCTATGAAAAAATGTGAAAGAAAATATTATCTAAAAATGTTTGTCAAATGTGTTGTGTAAAGTAATTAATATTTGCTTTGCTTCCTTTTTTCAGCATCCTGCCTTTGCAGTTGAGCCCTGGTTGACACGATGGAGCCAGTGGCCATACTCAAGCGGAAAAGTGGACAGTCACAGAATATGCATCATGCTTTTTCTGTGAGAACACTAGGCCAGTTGCTGACCTTCGCACAGGGTCATCTCAAGGGAAAAAGAGAGCTAAAGTGGTTGCAGCGGAGCGGAGAAAACTGTGTGACAGAAGCAACGTGGACATCATAGAAAGACTCGAGGCACTATCTGAATCAGACTTTGAAGGATTAGAAGTCAAGTGGCACAAGACATGCTACAGTGTATTTCCATCGGACTCCAAGCTCTCCAGACTGAGAAAACAACGTCTGCCATCTAGTACCAGTACTGATGTTCAGGCAGGCCCTTCCAGCAGTACTGCATTACAACCAACACGACGCAGCTCCTTACCTGCTGTTGACTGGAAGAAATGCATCTTTTTCCAGCAGCAAAGCAAGGTACCACTTCACAGAGTGACCACGCTGGGGAAGTCAACAGAAATAACTGAATATACCAAATCGGATCTGGTAATGAGGACACGACTGGCAGGGGTTAGTGACTTGATTGCAGCCGAGGGATGCTACTATCGACCTTGCTGGGTTGCTTTTGAGCGAAGATGCAAAAGGCAGAAAGCAACATCAACATCACAAAGAGCAGACAGAGTCTGGTGCATGGGCAGGCTATGTATGGACTTAACCAGAGGATTGTCCCAGGGTCATGTATACGACATGGGGAAAGTATGGGTCCGGTATGAGAGCATCTGCAGGGAAGAGGGTGCACAGGTGCCTCTGAGGTACAAGAGACGATCAACATTCTATGAAGAAGTCCAACAGTCAGTCGGATCGAAAGCCAGCTACGTCCGACCCCTCTCTCAAGGGCACTTGCTGATGTATCCTGGTGAGCAATCAGATGTCATCATTTCGAAACATCTCACAAATAGTCAGGGCCCTTAGGGATATTTTGGTTCAAATTCTTCCAAAAGCATCAAATTTGGCACAGATGTTGCCCATGCCATACTCTTTCGATTTTTGACGGGCGCCAAGGGCGGTATGATCCGTGGACCATACCGGTCCATCCCGCCATGTCACCTGACCTATGACGTCATAATTAGGATATGCATCCAATCACATGGCGTACTATAAGTGGTCAAAGTTCAAAATGAATCGATCGAAAAATGAAGGCAGGGATCCATTTTTAAGGTTTTCATAAAATCCAATATGGCCACCAGGTCACATGACTTATGACATCATATTTATGACATGTATACAATCATGTATACATGAACCCGGATCATGATCGCACAAAAATTAAACACAAGGATATGGCATACAGTTCATAAAACATCAAAATCCGTACCTTTGTAATTAGACTGATGAACTGCATATGCCTGAAAATTAGGAAATAGACATGTAAATATTTCCTCTAATTGTCAAAAATAAGGTCAGAGTTCGATTACCCAACCCAGAAACATAAAATGATGAACCTCGCGTAAATCTTGACAAAAAACTCAAAAACCGACATGTTTGACTCAAAAATGACCTTTAAGATGACCTTGAGGGTTGACCTTGACCTCGAATCATCAAAATAACATCATAATTGGATTCCTCGACCTCGAAAACCCCTGAAAAGTGGTATCATACATGATTCCAACCCTTTTGGTTATTTAACTGATTTTCCTCTAATCCGGGTGGCGGCCATTTAGTATTTCGCCAATATGGGGCCCCCGCGGGGGGGGGGGGGGGGCGCCCGTCTTGGCGCCAGTCAAAAATCGAAAGAGTATGGCATGGGCAACATCTGGGCCAAATTTGGTGCTTTTGGAAGAATTTGAACCCAACGGCCCCAAAATATCCCTAAGGGCCCTGACTAAAAGTCATCTCAACATTCCATGTTCTTATCTGATTCGGAGTCTACAGGAGATGAAGGAGAATACAGCGAAAGAATAGGCTTCCAAGAGAACAACATCTTCCAAGACATGGTGCACGTTGCGCTCCAAATAAAGCAAGACCTTCTTGACACCCCAGGACATCCCAGCATGTGGCGAGGAATTGATGAGGAGCATGTGGCACAGGTGATCCCAGATAGCCTCTACTTGTTCCTCCGGCTCCTGTTTGGAGGCACCGATGTTGTGAATGAGGGTCTGGTGGATGATGGCGACATCAGGCGGAAAGCTTGTAGCATAGCTCAGGACATTGTGTATGCAGTGTCCAACAGTCGGAAACTGGTTACAGGCAGACCAGGAGAACATCATCGTCCCCTCTCCAAGTGAAACACCAGGATGGAAGCTGGAGTCTGGTAATCTGCAGGTAATCTGGATCAGGCTGCCATCTGTTCCAGGTGCCTGCATCCAACTTGTCACCTGTGGATGCAAATCAAAGTGCAGAACTGCTTGTTGCAGCTGTTACAGACAGGACCTCAAGTGCACCACTGCCTGTGGCTGTGACGCCATTGACTGCTGCAATCCTGCAGGCCAGTGAACACTTAAACATTTGCAGGATATCAAGCACATCAAATCATGCCCAAAGACACTTGTGTATTCACCTATTAGTATAGTTAGTGAGAAAATGCCTATTTTAAACATTATTCTTTGTCCAATTTGACCTTGAAAATGACCTTCAAGGTCAAAATCCAGGGTGGCATCCACCTACATTTTTTTCCACATCCCCCAAGCAATTGATCCAGCATGGATGCCAGCTTTTAACAGGAAATGCCACCCAAAGATGTTTTGTGTGACTTGGCTGGTCCACTACACTGCATCTCCACAGAACTGGCAAACAAGGTCCTCCTCCTACTCTTCAGCCTGCCTGTCTGCTTTTGGTCACTTAAATTTGCTTTCCTTCCTCACCCGCTTCATACTTTCAGTCTCTTTCTGTGAGTAGTTTGAGCTTCTTCTTCAGAGTAGTTTGGAACCTTCGATCCATAATTCCAGTACAGCTCAGCCTTGTATCCAAGAACTATGAATAATAAGTGCTGATTTTATTGAAATCTTGTCGTACGGTTTATATGAAGCTAAGTGGTATAGTTCGCGACAGCTCCTTTAGGCAATTCGTCATTTTGGAACCCGATTAATTAAATAATCGTTCCGTTCGTGCAAGCGAGTAATTGTCGATTTTGTGCAAAGCGCACCAAGTTGTTAGTGTTTGATTGCTGGTGTTTTGCGCATACAGTATTTAAAGACCCACAAAGAACTAACCAACCTCGATTCGAGTCACGTGCACAGCGATCACGCTCGATGACGTCATTTGGTGTCAGCTCGATGGAGTTGCCGGTCATGCGGAGGCGGCTTGGGATGTTTTGCCTTTTGTACTTGGTTCTTCTGGTTACCTGGACCAGTACGTCGGTTGTGGGACAGGTAATCGAGGTGGAGCCGAACACTTCGGTGAGTGTGCTTTGCACGGTTACACTGGATTTTGAAAGGAGACGGGGAGATTCCCCAATGATGCCGGTAAACAACTCAGGAAAAGTTCGTCAGTCGAATATATGTGTGTATATAATGTTTATATTAATATACAATATTGTATATAATCGTTTGGTTATCGTAACGTAAACTTGGGCACTTGATGGAGATGGGTGGGTGATTTTGGTTTGGAGAATTGTGGAGTCATGGATGTTATGTATGGAAATGGTGACGTGAGGATGGAGGGAGACGGTCGTGAGGGGAGGGTGGAGGGAGACGGTCGTGAGGGGAGGGTGGAGGGAGACGGTCGTGAGGGGAGGGTGGAGGGAGACGGTCGTGAGGGGAGGGTGGAGCGGAGGGAGACGGTCGTGAGGGGATGGTGGAGGGAGACGGTCGTGAGGGGATGGTGGAGGGAGACGGTCGTGAGGGGATGGTGGAGGGAGACGGTCGTGAGGGGATGGTGGAGGGAGACGGTCGTGAGGGTGGAGGGAGACGGTCGTGAGGGTGGAGGGAGCGTGGTGAGGATGAAGGGTGGAGACTGTGTTGAAGAGGAAGGAGAAGGATTTCATTCACTGGCATTTTGATTAAAAAAAAGTAATCTTCATCGTGATGAAGCAGCATTTACACGGAAGGAAGGGTGCATGACATGCTTTTGACATTAGTTTTTTAACATGTTAATTCAATTTGGTGCAAATGTTTGTCGAGAACGACAGCATAAGGTAAGTGGAGCACTAAGGCGAATTCCTGAACAATTAAAGCAAAAACAAACCTGAAGTTGGTGTGACGATGTACAAATCGAGGGAAGGTTTGTCCGTATCACACGCTCGGCGATCTTCATTGGTCTTTCCAGTTTCTTAACATTCTCCTCTGACAAATTATCAAATTGAAAGTACGAATACTTTGAATCGAGGATTGATAAAAAATAAATAAAGAACCAAAATGCTCTTGCATACATGGAACTTTCAATTTCTTTAAGTGCAATGATTGTTTTGCTTCAACGGACAACATTTTGGGATTCTTACTCGGTTTCTATTTGTTATCGACTTCTGTGTCTCAATACTTGTGCTCAGAAAACGTGTTCAATATTATGAGCATGAATCTATATCATGGTCACCTGCTAAGCTGTGAATGAATAAATACATAAACATTTCTTGCCCTGTTGTCATTTCGGAACTAAATAATGACGTCACACCAGTGTACACACGTCTGAACTTAGTTAACTTAGTCTTGCTCAAAATTGACTTGAATTAGGACTTGAAAATAAAAAGGGGGAAACCACACAATGTTGTGGTGCACCTGTATTATTGGACCCGAAACCCTGACGCATGATACGATTGCACATCACCGGCTGTTGTGGTCTATTTAATAAAACCGAATTGATCTTCAAAGCGTCGGCTTGCCATTTAATTTTGGTAACTTGTCGATTTGATACGTGCGGTACGATGGTATTGAAGGCACCGGAGAAGTCTATGTGGGGTTATTAGTCCCCTACCGGTGTACACCGAGGGGACTATAGGTTTGCACTCCGTCAGTCCGTCCGTCACGCAAAGAACAGTTTTCCGGACATTTTTCTAAACGCTTAATGCTAATGATTTCAAACTTGGCACATGGTTTCCTCATGGTAAGTTACAGATCAAGTTCGAACTTCACGACGTTTCGATAATTTTTGACAAAGTTATGGCACTTTGAACTTTTTAATTCTGATGATCCTTAACTCGGTGCCATTTTACGTTTTAATTTCCTTTAAAAAAGATTTTCTCTGCAATAATTGGACCGATTGAGATCAAATTTTCACCGTAGGGGGTACTCGGTCTGTAGAATATTTTAATGGTAATTATGACGTCACAGGTCACGTGGTTCGGCCGCCATATTGTTTTTCGTGAAAACACGAAAACCCCTTTTTCTTTGCAACGGCTGAACAGATCGAGGCCAAACTTTGCAGGCAGAATCGCATACCCATGGCGAACAAACAAGTCAACGAGCATGACGTCATGCGTCACATGGTTTCAGAGTTATGACGTTTTTAAGCATGAACCTTTAAAACCGAGCTCCTCCCTCATTTTTGATCCAATCAAGGGGAAACTTCACAGATCTGTTCAGCATGTCAATCTACTCAAATGTCTTTGGAATTTGCGATAGGGCACGGTTTGGCAGATATCGTTAATTAAACGAAAATATTTTTTAAAAATGGATATCTTCTTTATTCTCGAGTTCTCCTTAAGCTGCACCGCGCGCCCTCAGCCTCGTCTGCGAACGTCAACAGCGCGCGCTTTCCGGAGGGGCAGAGCCAAGCCGAGCAACATATATATGCACATTGATCGTGAACCGGAAAATATAATAAATTACTGATATTTAGCGACTCGGAAGGTTCTTTATCGACAACTTATTTTCTCGTGCTGCTGCTGCTGACCTGTCTGCAAGGTGTATAAATCGAAGTCCCGAGTGCGAATCACAGGTGAGCCCGTCCTGAGGTAATTAGCGATTGGGAACGATTCAGAACCTGTGGGTAAATAACCCTTGGTAATTTCCCAGACAGACTACCGGAAGGGGACATGTATTGCAGCACAATACTCAGAATGCTTGTTTTAACTCAAATTTGCATTCTGTTTCCACTTTTGGTGAGAAGTAGGGGTCTGTGCAACCATTCATAAACTTTATTTGGTGCAAATTGGATAATTTTTAGCTGAGTTACCTACCCCAGACCGTGAGTTGGTAATTATATAATTCACACAGTGCAATACGTGCAGGCTGCCCCAACAGTTTTCCGGACGACAGACTGCCGGTAGGGGACATGTATTGCAGCGCAATACTCAGAATGCTTGTTTATCTATAAATTGTTTAGTTTGTATAAACTCATCAAACGAAGTTAACACATCACCTGCTTGAGTCATACGATGGAGAAACTACCAGGTTGTGGTTTTTCTGCTTCATCTGAAGCTGTTTTATCTGCATCCCCCTTTTTCACCACACCCTGTTACCTCCGCCACCAAAGGTGGATGGAGGTTGTTTTCACCCCTGTCTTGTTTGTGAACAAAATATCTCAAAGTTGTGGATGGATTCAGACGAAATTTGTCAGATGTAGTGTATGTCGCAAGTATGAAATTATTAGATTTTGGTGAAGATCCAAATTCGGCTACTAGAATTTTTTAAAAGTGATTCTTCACCATTGGGAGATAGGGCCAAAAACGATACATAGCAGGATATCTCAAAGTTGCGGACGGATTTGGACGAAACTTGGTGGACCGGTTGGGTGTCTGAGAAGAACAAGTAGATTAGATTTTGGTGAAGATCTGAATATGGCTTTGGATATGAGAATTATTTTATTTTTTTAGGTGATTCTTCACCATTGGGAGATAGGCCCAAAAACTATACATTGCAGGATATCTCAAAGTTATGGATGGATTTGGACGAAACTTGTTGGACAGGTTGTGTGTGTGACAAGGAAGAATCGATTCGGTTTTGGTGAATATCTGAATATGGATTCGGATATGAGTTATTTAGTTTTTTAAGTGATTCTTCATCATTGAGTGATATGGCCAACCAGGTGGAGGTGTGCTCTCTACTGAGTGCCGTTCTAGTTTTACCTGTATCCCCCATTTTCACCACCTTGTTTGTTCGTGAATGTTTATTTTTGGTTCTCCAATTTCTCGTCATTTTTGTCCCACTTCTGCACTCTAACTTCCCCTTGTTAGCCGGGCACCAGATGACTGTCATGGTTAATATCACGAATGATAACATTACAATAAGTTGAAGCATGGGAATTACCATGTTTTCACGTCATGTTCGTGCGCTGCCTGTGTTAAGCTTTCAGAGTTGTCATGTGATCATGAATGCTTTTGTTCTACCATAGATGTAGATGGGGAATATGGGATGTTTGCCATGCGAGTGACTAAGCCAATCAGACGCGAGTGTATAGTCAAAACACACCACGTGGTTTGTACTTGAGCTCTGGTTTCTCTTTATTGGTGCCCCAACCGGAGGGGACTATATGTTTGCTCCATCTGTCTGGCCCTCCATCCGTCCCACCCATGGTTTTCTGCACTTTTCCCCTCGTATCCTTTAACATATTATGTTTGTGGGGGTAGAAATGGAATACCTTAGGCCAGGTAGGATTGTATAGGGTAGGGTGCTCCGACTGTCGCAAAGAAGAAGAAAAAAAAACAACCTTCCTGTAATTTCGTAGGGCCGGATGTCGCATGTGTATATTTGTCTCTGAGAGGGGTGGAGCTATGCTAATTAGTTAGGGTATGAGTAGATTCCCTGTGTGTAGTTGCCTTTGTGGTTTCCCCTTTGTTCCTTATGACACTTGCAACACCAGCCATGCAAACGGCACCTAAATTAAACCACATAATCGCCGACCGGATCCGAACACTGCCACTGACGCCAACCAGCTGAGCCATCTCAGGGGCCGTGAGGCCCTGCCCCAAAACGAATGATAGTCATAGACTGATGCGATGGTGCTCTGATTGGAGCGTGGGTAACGTCAGAACATTCTCGCGCCAGGGACTAAGGGCATGTCCCGCCATTTTCACTCTCGCACTGGGTTTGATTGCGGGCGGACGCACTTTTCTCTCGTCTGTCCTGGTTGTCGCAAGCGGTCGTGCATTTGCTTGATCCAGCTTTTGCCGAAGCCCCGTTCCCTGGTTCTCGAGTCGCTCATTTGTCTGTCAAGACGTGCATCTCATCCTGTCACAGTGGATTATTATTTAATCTCTCGTGTCCTGGTCATATTTTCGCTCTCCCTGTTCCGGGTTTGGGAAAGGTGGACGCATCCTTTCCTCGGTGCTGACTTTGTGACTGCTGTGCTTGGTGCCGTGTGTGCGGGAAAGGAACATTGGGGCTCGGTGCAGCCGAGCAGGAAGGACGAGGGAGGATCTCGGGCCTGTTCGCTTCGTGTTGGCAGCTGGCGGTGAACACGACTTCGCGCCAACGCGTGTTTTCCCTTGCAGGGACGCGGGACCTTTGACGACCCCGTGCGGTTAAGCACGCCAGAGCAGAGTAGCAGGAAAACGCACCACACTACATTTTTACTTTTATTTTATCATCCCCTTGTGTGTAATTGTGTCTGACTAGAGGATCCTCAATGTAGGAATTTTATTTTACTGTGCATTCATTTACATTACTCCCAGTGTGTACCCTGGATAAGAATAGGTATGCCGTATCCCTGCGTATTGTAAGAGGCGACTAAGAGGGTTGGTGTCAGGAAGGGCATCCGGCCATAAAAAAAAAAACATTGCGTCAAAAAGAGAATCATGACGATTACAACTACATGTGGGCAGGGTACAGCCTGAAGTGGAGATCGGTTTCTGAGGTTTGGGACATGGAATGTAGGGACAATGACAGGGAGATCAGGAGAAGTGGTGGAAGTATTGGTCAGAAGAAGAGTGGACATATGTTGTGTGCAAGAGACGAGATGGAAGGGAAGTGGTGTGAGAATGGTGAAGTGTAGGCATGGACAGAAATACAAGTTTGTGTGGCAAGGGTGCCCGGAGGGCGTGAATGGTGTTGGTGTTCTGTTTTCTGAGGAGTTTGTAGACAGTGTGGTGAGTGTGACTAGAGTGAGTGATAGGTTGATGATGGTGAAAATGATGATTGGAAAGCTCTTGGTGAACGTCATCTCGGGATATGCTCCGCAGGTTGGTCGAAGCGATGAAGAGGAGGACAAGTTCTGGTGTGCGATAGAGAAGCTGATGGAAAACGTGAAAGATGAGGAAGTTGTTGTGGTAGGAGGAGACCTAAATGGACATGTGGGAAGGAGTATGGATGGTTTTGACAGAGTTCATGGGGGTTACAGATATGGTGAGAAATGGAGAAGGTGAAAGGATTTTGGAGTTTGCTGATGGAGCTGATTTGTTGATTTGTAATACTCAGTTCCAGAAAGAGGATAATAAGCTTGTTACATACATGTCAGGTGGGTCGACGACAACCGTTGACTACCTGATGGTGCGTAGGCGAGATAGGGGGCACCTTCGAGACACAAAGGTGATCCCGGGGGAGGAGGCTGTTTCACAGCACCACTTGGTTGTCTGCGACGTAAGGGTGAAAGGTGCGAGGAGAGCTCGGCGGGTGAAGTACCAACCGAGAATGAAGGTGTGGAGGTTGAAAGAGGTGACAGTAAGGGAGGCATTAAAAGAGGCTGAGTAGGGTCGAGGATGATGTGGTTGAGCTTGAAAGTGGTTGGATGTCAATGAAAGCTAGTCTGTTGGGAGCCGTTGCTGAGGTATGTGGATGGACAAAAGGACCTCAAACATGGTGGTGGGATGATGAAGTTGGAAAGAGGATTGACGAGAAGAGGAAGAAGTTCAAGGAGTGGCCGAAGGCGAAGGGTACGGGAGCAGAAACAGCAGAGCATGAAAGTTATAAGGCAGCCAGGAAGGCTGCAAAGAAAGGTAGCAAAGGTGCAGGAGGCATGTAGGAAAATGTTCGGTGAACGCTTGGATTCGGAAGAGGGTCAGAAAGCAGTATTCAGGATTGCAAAGCAGATAGCGAAAGAGGTGTGATGTGATGGGGGTGAGCTGCTTGAAGGATGAAGTGGGACAAATCGTTGTCGACCCAGATGGAATTAAAGGAAGATGGAAAAGATATATGGAAATGCTGTTGAATACAGAGAATGAATGGGATGGCAACATAGAGTAACCCAGTTTTATGACCGGCAGAGAAGATAACTGAGAAGGAAGTTGAGGAAGCGATCAAAGCAATGAAGGGTAGAAAAGCGGGAGGGCCGACGGGAGTTGTGGGAGATATGTTGAAGGCAGCAGGAAGTTGGGGTGTGAAGAGAATGACAGAGATCTGTAATCTGGTGGTGAAAGAAGGCCGCATTCCAGTGGATTGGGAACTGAGTACCCTCGTCCCTCTATACAAGGGGAAAGGTAACCCTCTGGAGTGTGGCTCGTACCGAGCGATAAAGTTATTGGTAAGGGTGTTGGAGAGGAGGATAAGGAAGAAAGTGAAGATCGATGAAATGCAGTTTGGATTTATGCCAGGAAGAGGAACGACAGACACGCTTTTCATTGAGGCAGTTGCAGGAGAAGTACATGGAGAAGAGGAAGAAGTTGTTTCTTGGGTTTGTTGATCTGGCGAAAGCATTCGATCGGGTTCCACGCAAAGTATTGACATGGGCATTGAGGAAGTTAGGAGTGGAGGAATGGTTGATCAGAGTAGTGATGGCAGTGTACAGGGGAGCGCGTGGCTGTGGGGACGAAGGACGGGAACAGTGGTGGGGTGGGGGTGTGGGAGTGCATCAGGGGTCGGTGCTGGGTCCACTGCTGTTTGTGGCTGGTGGAGGTGCTGGCTCGGAGCGTAGGGGGGGGGGGGGGGGTTGCCGTGGGAGTTGGTGTGTGTGGATGATCTGGTGTTGATTGCGGAGGGTATGGATGGATGGACTGAAGGAAGGGATGGACGCGTGGAGGGAATGTGTGGAGACGGGGTCTGAGGGTGAGTGTTCTAGAGACGAGGGTGATGGCGGTTGGTGGAGCATGTGGTGGGGTGGAAAGAGCTGGGAGGTGGCCCTGTGTTGTGTGTAGGGGGGGGGGTGTCGGGGTGGGCTCCATTCGGTGTGCAGTGTGCGCTGAGTGGGTTCATCAAGGATGTGGTGGTCTGAGGGTCATTGGCCAGTGTGGCAGCTACATTCAAATGTAGGGTGTGCACGGAGGGAGCTGCAGATGGAGGAAATGTTGGGTTGGATCTTGGAGACGGCGTGGGGCTGGAGGGTGTGAAAACATTTCGCTGCTTCGGAGACGTGCTGGGTGGGGAGGGTGGATCAGACTCGGCGGCGGTTGCTCGGGTGGGATGTGCATGCAGGAAGTTTCGGGAATCGAGTGGTGTGCTGGTGATGGAGTGTCGTTGAGGCTGAGGGGAGGGGTGTATGCTGCATGTGTGAGAAGTGTTGTGATTTGTGGGAGCGAGACATGGGTGGTGAACGTGGAGCAGCGGCGAAGGTTGGAAAGGGTGGAGATGCGGGTGGTTCGACGAGTGTGCGGAGTGTCGTCGAGAGAGAGGAAGACAGATGATGAGTTGCGAAAGATGATGGGAATAGAGCCTGTGATTGATGCTGTGGGGAGGAACAGGTTGAGATGGTTTGGTCATGTGTTGAGGGATGGGGGTGGCTGGTTGAGAAGAGTGATGGAAATGGATGTGGAAGGAAGTGGAGGACGGGGAGGACCGAGAGGGACTTAGCTAAAGATGGTGGAAGAAGAAATGCGGGCAAGGGGGTTAACAAGGAGAGATGCAGAAAATAGGGCAAAATGGAGAAGATTGTCATGGGGACCGCAAGGCTAACCCCTGCTCTAGCAGGGAAAATGGCCTTTAAAATGCCTGTTGTGTGTTGTTGTTGTGCATTCATTTCTGTTATCCTTGTATTTATTTTTATTAAACTTATTACTTGTTACATTTTCAATTCCTTGTCTTGTACGTTTATTTCTGTGGGAATCGGATAACCCCCGTTATGACCGTCCTTGCAGGTAAGGATCTTGCGGCCCTCCACTACCCCCTACCTCCCCCCACCCCCATGCGTGTCACGACCGCCATAGTTGGGTAAACGCCTCAGTTAAAGCTCGGTTGGCCATCCCTTACCCTGCAGTGTTGACTAAGGGGAGACGCACGGCAATATTTAACTGAAACTTGGTATGGGGCTTTATGATAAGTTGCAGAACAAGTTTGAGTAGGGGACATGTATTGCAGAGGGGACTGCAGGTTTGCTCTGTCCATCTGTCCCACCTGTGATTTTCTTCACTTTTTACGGTGTATCCCGTGGGGCATTGCTGTCGGAACCGTGTCTGTCCTTCTGGTGTATGCATGTAATGTATGTCCCTCACAAACGTCCACCAATCAGAGCTGAAGATCTGGTCACATGACAGGGAGAGTGTTTGGTAGCCATAACAGTTGTATTACTAAAAGGAAATGAATAACCTTCTGTGGAATGTTTTTTGGGGTCCCAGCAGGTGTCGCAAGTTAGGTCGGAGGTTTCAGACATTCCTCAATACAATTACGATTTTGAAATGCGATCGACACCGACTTTGCTCCCGAATCTGGAAGTGAACAGATGACAGTTCGCTGGTTTGATTATATCTCGATACAATCGTGATTTAACATTGTATTTTGATCTATTAATACCACAGTATTTGTGATTGAAATGTTGAATGATGCTGTTTGGAATGCAAATAGAGTAATTGTTTAAAGCAGAATGAGGAAATGATATAAGGGTTTCTGTCTGACATTCATGGATTCCCCAGTTGCAGTTTCTCCATTAATTGGAGATAGCAACATTGAGTCTGGGTAGGTTTTTTTTTTTTTTTTTTTTTTTTTTTTTTTTGTTTTGTTTTGTTTTGTTTTTTTTTGTGTCGTCCAAGTCCTTCACGAACCTGTCTTCATCAATGCCTGATGTTTGACTGAAGGTGGCACAGGAATGTATAATTTATTGGAATATATATTTTTTAATACCAACATTATTTTCTAACTTACAATTTAAGTTCCAACTTGCAACAATTTAACTGGTATCCCCACCCAGGTCATACAATCCTCTTCAACTAAAGTATCAAACAAGCCCAGGTATGCTGTTACTGTCGGTCTTGTTTCCCATACCATTGAACCTATTCAACTGAAACTTGTTTCCTGTCATCAGATTCACCAGGAGGGGTACTGTGTGTGGTATGGCGAATGTGGAATGAATAATGAGACGCGTAAACCCTACAACTGCCTCTATAATGGGCCCGCTCGGTCTCTACCTGTCCATGACCACGAGCTCCTTGTGGTGAGAATGATGGCCGAATTGGTTTTTGTGAAATGTGTGGCCTGACTTGGATTCCTGCTCCGTTGAATTGATGCTGTGATTTCTTGAGTTTTCTGATTTTGAGGGAAATGTGTCCAGAAGTTTTTTTTTTTTTTTTTTTTTTTTTTTTTAACCTCTGCCACCAAAGGTGAATGGAGGTTGTTTTCACCCCTGTCTCTTTCTGTCTTTTTGTTTGTGAACAAGATATATCAAAAAGTTGTGGATGGATTCGGACGAAATTTGGCAAGATGTAGCGTATGTGACCAGGACGAAATGATTAGATTTTGGTGAAGATCCGGATCCGGTTGCGAGAATTTTCTAAGTGATTCTTCACCGTTGGGCGATAGGGCCAAAAACGATACATAGAAGGATATCTCATGAAGTTGTGGACAGATTAGTTTGATTGAATGTGATTCTGGTCAACTGTGGAATACAAAACGTAAACTGTTCACCTTGCGGAGGTATGCTCTCTACTGAGTGTTCTTGTTTTTATTGTCTTGATTTTTTTTTTTCCTCAACTCTCACTGCATTGACAAAGTCCTCTTGCGGGCAGGTGACTATTTTCTTCCCTTGTCTTGTCTGTGACCCCACTGTCAGTTTGTTGCCTTTTTACCATCTGTTCTTGTTACCTCGTGCCTCCATTTTCCTTGACCTTTTATCGAAAAACATGAACTTGTTTGACACAGCATCCAGGCCCACGTGGACAGAAGTTATTTCCTTGAGGCATACCTTGATGATCTATGGTTGAGCGGTCGGTGTGAAGTTATAATGCCGATTATTCTTCCTTCTGACCGTGTGCCAGGAGCTGTGCCCGAAGTTTGTCAAAGGGAATGTTTCTACCTGTTGCAATGGTGACCAGCTGCGTACCTTCAAGAATAGCATGAGCCTTCCCCTCCAGTTTTTGTCTAGGTACTATACACCTCAAACTTTGCACAGTTCAAGTCACCCCTCTTGCTTCCCCTTCAAAGCCGGAGGCCTGTTGTTGCGAATTATCTTGGTCGCCGATGTTTGTCGCATTCTTTGCTTGCCTCGTGATGTGACCACAGCTGTGAACTCAATATGCAAACGACGTGTATGTTCCCTCAAATTTTGTAGGGGAGGAGGGGGTGGGTGGGTAGCGGATGGACAGAGCATTGAGGCCCTACCTAATGCCTGAACCCTTGAATGCAGATGTCCATCCTGCATGTTCAACTTCATGACATTCTTTTGTGAGCTGACGTGCAGCCCCAACCAGAGCACGTTTCTAAACGTGACAAAAGCTGAGACTGAAAAGGGGAATGTCAGCATCACAAGTCTAGATTATTACATCACTCCAGTGTTTGCTCAAGGTATGGTGGGAAGGCTCGTGGGTGTTTGATCCAGATATTTTGACCTAAAATAGAGTTTTCTTTATTGGTGCATACACTGGCTATTTTTTGACTTTTCTAGGCATGTACAAGGCTTGTAAGGACGTCTCTGCACCGTCCAGCAATCAGAAGGTCCTCGGTCTGCTGTGTGGTCGCTCTGCACGTGATTGCAACGCCACTAACTGGATTCAGTATATGGGCAGTACTGACAACGAACAAACTCCATTCCAGATCACTCCTCGTTTTGGTGAGCTTTATGTACTGTTGGAGGTCACGTGTCCTTAGCGTGCCTGTCTGTATGGTTTGGTATGCAAGACTTCTCCGACTGTGTCCACGTGTTTCTTTACAGTTGCCAAAGCCGAGCCCATGGAACCTTTGTCGGCGATCACTTATTCATGCAACCAGTCGCTCCCGGACGGACGTGAAGCTTGTTCCTGTCAGGACTGTCAGGCTGCCTGCGGCCCTCAACCGGAACCCCCTTCCCCACCAGTCCCCTGGACACTCCTTGGCTTTGATGCGATCACCGTGATTGTCGGAGCTGTTTATCTGGCTTTTGCGTTTGCTGTATCAGCAGCTTTGGTTTTCCATTACCACTACTGGATGTGAGAATTTTGTGGCAGAGTATGAAAATAGGAATGCATGTTGTTGGTTTGTAATATTTCCTTCATGGCAGTTGACCTGTGATTTGAGGTAATCCATCGGGCCTCAATTTGCATGGGCTCTAATTTGTCGGTTGTCAATTTTCTTTGGGTATTGCTGGAAGGGGGGGGGGGGGGGGGGGGTCTTGTACTGCTGGGTGGAACATCCAATTTGCATATAATTTTGCCTTTTCAGGCCGCAGAAAGCCCTGGATTCAGACTACGGTCCGATTTTGAGTGATGTGGACAGGGAGCGCCAGAACCTGCTGGGTGCGTGCGAATTGTTCCACACGATACGTTTTAATAAAATAACAATACAACAACACAACAGGCATATTTTAAGGCCATTTTCCCTGCTAGAGCGGGGGTTAGCCTTGCGGTCCCCATGACAATCTTCTCCATTTTGCCCTATTTTCTGCATCTCCCCTTGTTAACCCCCTTGCCTGCATTTCTTCTTCGACCATCTTTAGCCAAGTCTTTCTCGGTCTTCCCCATCCTCTGCTTCCTTCTACATTCATTTCCATCACTCTTCTCCACCAATCACTTTCATCCTTCCTCAACACATGACCAAACCATCTCAACCTGTTCCTCTTCACAGCATCAATCACAGGCTCTATTCCCATCATCTTTTGCAATTCATCATTTGTCTTCCTCTCTCTCAACGATACTCCGCACATCCACCGAACCATTCGCATTTCCACCCTTTCCAGCCTTCGTTGCTGCTCTACGTTCATTACCCATGTCTCGCTCCCATAAATCATGACACTTCTCACACGTGCAGCATACACCTTTCCCTTCAGCTTCAACGACACTCCCCTCCTCGTCAGTACGCCACTCAGTTCCCGAAACTTCTTCCATGCACATCTCACTCTAGCAACCGTTGCCGAGTCTGATCCACCTTCTCCATTCAGCATGTCTCCGAGGTAACAAAATGTTTTCACACCTTCTAGCATAATAAAATAACAATCTACACCAAATTTGGTCTGATGTTGTTGGAGGCCTGTAATAAACCATGTTTTGAATGTGGACCGTCAGACATTGAGGATGTTGTGAGGTTGTAATGGAGGCTGTTCCAGGTTTTGGCTCACCTTTGGCTTTTGTACTGTTTGGCTGGTTTGGTTTGGCTGTTTGGCTTTGGCTTTGGCTTTGGTTTGGCTTTTGGTTTGGCTATGTGCTCACCCAGGTGAGCTATTCTGCTTTTTTTTTCTTTTTTTTTTTTTTTTTCTTCCTTCTCCCTCTTGCAGGGAAATTGAACACAGGTTGTGCTCGGTTCTGTTTCTGTATTGAAAGCTACCTGCAGACTACATTCTCCTGCTGGGGTGAATGGTGTGTCCGTCATCCGTTACCAGTCCTTCTCGTCTCCACAATAGTCATTGCCGTGTGCTCAGCTGGTCTGCATTGGGTAGTAGTTATCACGGACCCTGTTGAGTTGTGGTCTGCTCCAAATAGTCGTTCTCGTTTGGAGAAGGACTATTTTGACACTCATTTTGGCCCTTTTTTCCGTGTTGAGCAACTGATAATCCGTGCTCCAAACTTTAACAAGACCATCTTCACACCGTATTTCACTGCACCCGACATTCCTTTTGGGCCACCACTTGGCAAAGACATCCTGCACCAGGTGAGGTATTTGGTCCATGACTTTTGAAGGTCAGTCATTTTAAATCTCCCTCTCCCTCTCCTTCCCCCTCCCAACCGTTTGATGGCACTCATTTTTGGACTGATTTATGGGTTGTTCTGTTCATCAAACTATATTGTAGACTTGTCTTTTTGTGACAGGTACTCGACCTCCAACTGGCAGTGGAAAATTTGGTTGTGAACCATACTGGTGATCTAGTGTCGCTGAAGGATATTTGTGTGGCACCACTAAGTCCTTACAACAACAACTGTACCATCCTGAGTGTGCTCAACTACTACCAGAACAGCCATGATGTGCTGGACCATATTGTGAAGGACATGTTTTGGGTCTATGCTGATTACCATGATCACTTCCTGTATTGTGTCACGTAAGTTGTAACATTACCACTCGTGCCCTGTAGCACTCGTCACTACTGGATCCAATATGAGCTGAGTTTATGATCTGGTAATTTATTATATCTCAGCATTGTGTGGG
Organism: Myxine glutinosa; assembly: GCF_964187855.1. NCBI lineage: Eukaryota > Metazoa > Chordata > Myxini > Myxiniformes > Myxinidae > Myxine > Myxine glutinosa. The sequence continues at coordinate 111,671,229 of NC_136262.1, forward strand.
GAGCTTTTGACCCCATGGGTGTTGTCAGGTATTGTGCTTTGAGGTGCCAGACATTCGGTATCTGAACTACTTATGCTTGGTAATGCTGAGTGCTGGATCAATGTGATTATTATGGTCGTTTTGTCCTGCAGGGCACCGATGTCACTTAACGACACGACCAAGCTGCACGACCCTTGCCTTGGCACATTTGGTGGACCAGTGTTTCCCTGGCTTGCGCTTGGTGGATACGACGGTTGGTGCTGCACTGATACATTCAAGCTTTATTGTCCCCTCGCCATGTCATATCCCACCCACCCTCCCCTCCTGCTATGTGCAGAGGAATGTGACTTTAAAAAGAATGGTACACAGAGTACTCCCATGAAGATGACGATCATCTCCACCCTATCCCCGGCCCATCTTGTTACCCTCGCCAGAGGAGAGGGCATTGCATTTGAATCCGTTGGTTTGTCACGTGTCCGAAAAACCCCTTTTTAATTTTTTATTTTTTTTCCGTAGGTTGATCACTCCAGTTTGTGTTTGTCTGGCCGCTCACTTGTAATTGCCTACAGGTCTCAATTTTAAACCGATCTTCACGAAACTTCACCAAATGGTAGTTTGTTGTCTGACAAAATCCTATCTATTTGAGGTTAAAAGGTGAACGTAGGCCAAAGGTCAACCCCTTTTTCCAAATTTTAAAATCCTCAATTTACATCCGATTGACTTGAAATTTGAATAGGCTTTTCAGATCAGTTAACTGAATTCAACCAACTATTTTTGAGGTCAACATAGGTCACAAGGTTAACATAGGTCAAAGGTCAACCAATTCAGCCAAAACAATTCAACCTAATAAGCCAAAACAAATTCAATCAACCAAAACTCATACCTCATCCCTCAGATCGGCAGTCTGCAGCCTCCTCACTCTGAAGACCTTGACAAAATCAGACTGGTCAAACAAGTGGAACATGTCTTTCAATCCTGACAAATCTCACACTCTTACTATGTCTCTCCGAAAAGACCGACTGGACAACCCTCCCATCCACTTTCTGAACAATCCTCTCCAAAAAGTTCTGTCACTCAAGCTTTTGGGTCTCACTATCTGCCATAATCTTTCCTGCGAAAACCACATTTCCAAGCTGGCCTCCAAAGCCAGTCACCGACTGGTCATCATCCGTCATGCAAAGTCCTTCCTTGGCACCCCGAGCTCCTCACCACATACAAGGCTTTCATCCGCAGCTCAATTGAATACTGCTCTCCCCTCTGGGCTGGTGCTCCTGCCTCAAACCCAGCTTGGCTTCACGCTGTTGAAACCAAAGCATTCAGAATCATTGGAATCTCCCGCGATGAAGCTAACTGAGGGCCATTCACTCACTCACTCACTCACTCACTCACTCACCGCAGGCAGGTTGGTGGTCTTTCTGTCTTCTACCGACTCCTCTCCGGCCTTGCTCCCCCAGCTCTCTGTGCTCTGTCCCCCAAATATTCCTACAGGTCGCACAAGATCTGCCAGCAACCCTCTTCTGGTTAAAATGTCAAAATCAAGACTCTCTGCTCACCTTCACTCTTTCATTCCTCTTTACTCCCACCTCTGGAACAAACTCCCTCATTCTCTTCAATCCCACTCCTCCCTCCAGGTCTTTAAAACAGCTGTTCACCACCATCTCTCATCTTCCCCCATCCAAAATATTTTGATATTTTCTACCCCCATTGATTCACCCCAGATCCACTTTTTTGAAATACTGACCTCGTTCCTGGAAGTCATAGCAGTGTCCATTTTTTTTTTTTAACCTCTCCCACCCCTCCCCCCCCCCTTCCCATGCCTCCTGCCCCCAAGCCCTCTCCCCCCCAAGCCCTCTCCCTCACACAGATCTCCCGATGTCCCTGCTCTCAAATTTTGTACTTCTCTCCCCATGGTGTCTCCCACTCCCTTTATTATATGTTTTGTGTCGGTTTTTTTTTTTTTGGTAATAATGTTTGCTCTTACACTAGCCTCGATCTTGTATGCCAAAAAAAAAATCGAATTTCTAAAATCCTCAAATTTCATCCGATTGACTTGAAATTTGAATAGGATTTGCATATCGGCGAACTGAATTCAACCACCAACTCTTTTTGAGATCAACATCGGTCACAAGGTCACCATAGGCCAAAGGTCAACCCCTTTTTTGAAGTTTCTAAAAAGATTTTAAACTGATTGACTTGAAATTTGAATAGGATTTGCATATCGGCTTGCTGAAACCAACCGCCAACTATTTTTGAGGTCAACATAGACCAAATTTCTAAAATTGTTAATTTTCATCTGATTAACTTGACCATTCCATTCTGGAAATTCTGGAAAAGTTCTAGAACGGAAATTGACCATTCTCAGGGAGCCTCCTCAGCGTTGACGAGTCTGGCATTTCACTGAGGCCAACTGGCATGGTCTTCAAGCAGCCATCAATCATCTGGACTGGTCTCCCATCTCGACCGCCTCTGACCAACTCATCCTGGGAATTCTTCCAAAGTAAATTGCTCTCATGCACAGATTTATCCCATCTCGTCTTCAGTCGTCATACCCTTCCTCCCGTCCATGGTACACGGAATCTTGTGGTGAGGCTGTTGCCCAGAAACAACTTGCCTTTGTCTCCTGGAAAGCAAATCCAATGGAAGGAAATCTCATTTCCTTTCACAAAGCCCGAAACAAGTGTCTCCACCCTCAGGAGAGCCAGGAAACAATATATCTCCGTTCTCAAGACCGAACTCTCTTATCTGTCTCCCTCTTCCAAATCCTGGTGGTGTCTGGTCAAATCTGTTTCTGGTGTTTGTTCCCCCTCCATCCCCTCCCTTCCCTCAAATGGCTATATAGCTGACTCCGCACGTGAAAAAGCTGAATGCCTCAACTCTGTTTGCCTCTAAATCTTGTGTCCCAAACCCATCCCTCTCTGTACCCACCATACCCAGTCGTACCCAGCTGCTCCTGGACTTTGTCCTTTCCTCCTGACAAGGTGGAAAAGTTTGTCAACCCTCGACTCTGATTCTGCAACTGGACCTGACGGCATCAGCCCACGGGTCCTAAAATCCTGTTCTTCCACTTTCACTCCCTCTCTGTTCTCTTCACCCTCTTTTGCTCAAGGTCATCTGCCATCTGCTTGGAAATTAGCCAATATCACCGCTTTACACAAAAAGGTGCAAAAACAGATCCTAGCAACTACAGACCAATCAGCCTTCTCCCGATTATCAGCAAAGTCATGGAATCCATCATTGCTTCGGATATGAAATCCTTCCTCTTCTCCAATGGCTTGATCTCTGATCATCAATTTGGTTTCAGACCAGGTCACTCTACTCTGGACATGCTTCTTCTGCTGTCTCAACAATGGATGGAGGTCCTCAATGCCAAACAGGAAATTAGAGCCGTCTCCCTTGACATATCATGTGCCTTCAATATGGTCTGGCACCCCGCTCTGCTCACCAAACTCTCCTCCTTTGGTATCCATGGAAATCTCCACGCATGGCTGGTGGACTTCCTCTCTAGTCATCATCGACGTGTGGCCCTGAATGGGTTGCCTGCACTTGGCGGACACTTCACCAGCATTTGGTCGTTGATGGGTGAATTGAGAATCCGACAGGATTCAGCTGTTTGGTCTGGCTTTGATTCCCAATAAACTGTCGTATTAGTGCTTCACATATAGTGGAAGCATCATGGTACGTCCTCTCTCTCCTCTCTCCTCTCTCTCTCTCTCTGTCTCTCTGTCTCTGTCTCTCTGTCTCTCTGTCTCTCTGTCTCTCTGTCTCTCTGTCTCTCTGTCTCTCTGTCTCTCTGTCTCTCTGTCTCTCTCTGTCTCTCTCTGTCTCTCTCTGTCTCTCTCTGTCTCTCTCTGTCTCTCTCTGTCTCTGTCTCTCTGTCTCTCTGTCTCTGTCTCTGTCTCTCTCTCACATTAAGCCAGCCATTCCATCTATTTGCATTAGCTTCATTGTCTGAAATGTATCTTTTTTTTGTCTCGCACGTGCTGCACTTCATGCAGATTGATGACATTCCCCCTTCCCTTTCCACCCCCTACCCCCACCCCACCGGGATTCTTCCAATCCTGGAAGAAGGAAAAGGCTGAATTGTCAGGTGCAACAGGTTTTACTCTTTCTCAAGTGTGTGTGTGTGTGGTTTTGTTCAACAGGGCTGAATTATCACAATGCAACTGCCCTAATCATTACTTTTCCTGTGAAAAACTACCACCACGACCCCACTAAGCTTGCTTTGGTTGAGGCTTGGGAGAAAGGGTATGCAAGTTCACATTGGTTCTGCACCAAGCAGGCTTGATCTGTTCTGCCAAATTATTGGCTTGTTTATAAAAGTAAATGGTTCAAGATTTGCTTAAATTACAAAGTGTCTGTCTCCGTCTCTGTCTGTCTCTGTCGTCGTCTGTCTGGGGTCTCTGTCGTCGTCTGTCGTCTGTCTGGGGTCTCTGTCGTCGTCTGTCTGGGGTCTCTGTCGTCGTCTGTCTGGGGTCTCTGTCGTCGTCTGTCTGGGGTCTCTGTCGTCGTCTGTCTGGGGTCTCTGTCGTCGTCTGTCTGGGGTCTCTGTCGTCGTCTGTCTGGGGTCTCTGTCGTCGTCTGTCTGGGGTCTCTGTCGTCGTCTGTCTGGGGTCTCTGTCGTCGTCTGTCTGGGGTCTCTGTCGTCGTCTGTCTGGGGTCTCTGTCGTCGTCTGGCTGGGGTCTCTGTCGTCGTCTGGCTGGGGTCTCTGTCGTCGTCTGGCTGGGGTCTCTGTCGTCGTCTGGCTGGGGTCTCTGTCGTCGTCTGGCTGGGGTCTCTCTCGTCGTCTGGCTGGGGTCTCTCTCGTCATCTGGCTGGGGTCTCTCTCGTCGTCTGGCTGGGGTCTCTCTCGTCTGGCTGGGGTCTCTCTCGTCTTCTGGCTGGGGTCTCTCTCGTCGTCTGGCTGGGGTCTCTCTCGTCGTCTGGCTGGGGTCTCTCTCGTCGTCTGGCTGGGGTCTCTCTCGTCGTCTGGCTGGGGTCTCTCTCGTCGTCTGGCTGGGGTCTCTCTCGTCGTCTGGCTGGGGTCTCTCTCGTCTGGCTGGGGTCTCTCTCGTCGTCTGTCTGGGGTCTCTGTCGTCGTCTGTCTGGGGTCTCTGTCGTCGTCTGTCTGGGGTCTCTGTCGTCGTCTGTCTGGGGTCTCTGTCGTCGTCTGTCTGGGGTCTCTGTCGTCGTCTGTCTGGGGTCTCTGTCGTCGTCTGTCTGGGGTCTCTGTCGTCGTCTGTCTGGGGTCTCTGTCGTCGTCTGTCTGGGGTCTCTCTCGTCGTCTGGCTGGGGTCTCTCTCGTCGTCTGGCTGGGGTCTCTCTCGTCGTCTGGCTGGGGTCTCTCTCGTCGTCTGGCTGGGGTCTCTCTCGTCGTCTGTCTGGGGTCTCTCTCGTCGTCTGTCTGGGGTCTCTGTCGTCGTCTGTCTGGGGTCTCTGTCGTCGTCTGTCTGGGGTCTCTGTCGTCGTCTGTCTGGGGTCTCTGTCGTCGTCTGTCTGGGGTCTCTGTCGTCGTCTGTCTGGGGTCTCTGTCGTCGTCTGTCTGGGGTCTCTGTCGTCGTCTGTCTGGGGTCTCTGTCGTCGTCTGTCTGGGGTCTCTGTCGTCGTCTGTCTGGGGTCTCTGTCGTCGTCTGGCTGGGGTCTCTGTCGTCTGTCTGGGGTCTCTGTCGTCGTCTGTCTGGGGTCTCTGTCGTCGTCTGTCTGGGGTCTCTGTCGTCGTCTGTCTGGGGTCTCTGTCGTCGTCTGTCTGGGGTCTCTGTCGTCGTCTGTCTGGGGTCTCTGTCGTCGTCTGTCTGGGGTCTCTGTCGTCGTCTGTCTGGGGTCTCTGTCGTCGTCTGTCTGGGGTCTCTGTCGTCGTCTGTCTGGGGTCTCTGTCGTCGTCTGTCTGGGGTCTCTGTCGTCGTCTGTCTGGGGTCTCTGTCGTCGTCTGTCTGGGGTCTCTGTCGTCGTCTGTCTGGGGTCTCTGTCGTCGTCTGTCTGGGGTCTCTGTCGTCGTCTGTCTGGGGTCTCTGTCGTCGTCTGTCTGGGGTCTCTGTCTGTCGTCTGTCTGGGGTCTGTCGTCTGTGTCTGTCTGGTCTCTGTCGTCTGTGTCTGTCTGGTCTCTGTCGTCTGTGTCTGTCTGGTCTCTGTCGTCTGTGTCTGTCTGGTCTCTGTCGTCTGTGTCTGTCTGGTCTCTGTCGTCTGTGTCTGTCTGGTCTCTGTCGTCTGTGTCTGTCTGGTCTCTGTCGTCTGTGTCTGTCTGGTCTCTGTCGTCTGTGTCTGTCTGGTCTCTGTCGTCTGTGTCTGTCTGGTCTCTGTCGTCTGTGTCTGTCTGGTCTCTGTCGTCTGTGTCTGTCTGGTCTCTGTCGTCTGTGTCTGTCGGGTCTGTCGGCTGTGTCTGTCTGGGGTCTCTGTCGTCTGTCTGTCTATATACACACACACTCGTGGCCAAAAGTATTGGCACCCTTGCACTTCTTTTATTTTTTTTATAGATTTATTTAAATAATGCTCCATTTCTTCAAGAAAATTGTTGTAATTAAAAAATCTTTTGGTATCCACATTTGTATTTCTTTAGTTTGCAGTGGAACAAAACAAAAAAAGCTGAAAAATTACTAAATCTAAGTTTATTCCACACAGAAATCCTAAAATGGGCCGGACAATATTATTGGCACCTTTTCGAAGTTGTTCGAAATAATTAGATTGCAAGCAGGTGATTCTCCTTTACTTTGGAATTGAACTCACCTGTGGTGAGTTGCAGGTAGCTGCAATTTAAAAAAAATCGATCATTCAACAAGTTTGGAGAAAAGCAGTCATTCTGCTATTTTACACAGTGATTATACACAGTGATATGTCACTGTACCACAATGAGCATGGAGAAAATAAAGAAAACCCAATAATTTTTTGAGGGTCAGACAGGATTGTAACCAAGCATGGACAATCAAGGCTACAAGTCCATCTCCAGAGGCCTTGATGTTCCTGTGTCCACCGTACGCAATGTCAGGAAGTTTAAGGCCCATGGCACTGTAGCCAACCTCCCTGGACGTGGCCGCAAGAGAACTTGATCAAAGATTGCAGTGAAGGATTGTTTGAATGGTGGAGAAAGCACCCTCGATCAACTGCCAAACAGATTCAAGCTGACCAACAGACACAAGGTACACCAGTTTCAACTCACACCATCCGTCGCCAATTCAATGAAAGGTGGTTCTATGGTAGGAGACCAAGGAGGAACCCATTGCTGAGAGATAGACAAAAAGCCTGACTGGAGTTTTCCAGAACAAATCTGAATAAGCCAAAATCCTTCTGAGAAAATGTCCTGTGGACAGATGAGACCAAACTAGAGCTTTTTGGTAAAGCACATCTCTGTTTGCAGAAAAAAAAACAAAAAAAAACGAAGCCTTCAAAGAAAACACCTTTCCTACAGTCAAACATTGAGGAGGTTCAGTGATGTTTTGGGGTTGCTGTGCTTTTTCTGGCATTGGGTGCCTTGAATGTGTCCATAGCATCATGAAATCAGGAGATTACCAAGACATTTTGGAATGCAATGTTGAACTCAGTGTCATAAAGCTGTGTCTCGGTCGAAGGTCATGGGTTTTGCAGAAGGACAACGACCCCAAACACTTCAAGAAGCACCGAGGAATAGTTCAAGACAAAACTCTGGACTGTTCTGAAGTGGTCCAGCAATGAGTCCAGATCTAAATTCCACTGAACACCTGTGGGGAGATCTGAAAACAGCAGTTGGGAGAAGGCACCCTTCAAATCTGGGAGAACTGGAGCAGATTGTACAAGAAGAGTGGGACAAACTGCCAGTGGAGAGGTGTAGGAAGCTCCATGGCTATAGGAAGTGCTTGACTGCAGTTATTTTGTCCAAAGTCTGTTACCAAATATTAAGTCGAGGGTGTCAATAATTTTGTCAATGCCATTTCTTTTTCTTTTCTGATTTAAAAGGATATATGAAGTTCTGAATCGAAAACAAAGGTTCTGTAATATTAACAGTGAAATAAAGAATTGTGGAGACCAAATACTTTTGTCAATTTCAACTTATTTTTTTCGAGAAAATTGTGAGTTGTTTGAAAAAAAAAAAAAAAAAAGTGCAAGGGTTTCATTATTTTTGGCCACGACTGTGTATGTATATTTGTATATATATATTCCAATTTAAATGCAACTTGTAGCTGAGCTCGTTTATCAAGACATGGATATATTTGAGGCTTTATTAATACCAATTGCTCAATTTCCTGCAGCTTCCTGGACCTCGTGTCCAATTACACCAACCCAAACCTGAGCATCTCGTACTCTGCCGAGCGCAGCATCCAAGACGAGTTGCAACGAGAGAGTAATGGTGACCTAATCACCGTGCTTATCAGCTATGGAACCATGCTGCTGTACATCTCTCTCGCACTTGGACACATTCGCAGCATCAGCACAGTGTTTGTAAGACAGCTTTGTGTCCGTGAACCACTTTGTCCTTTTTGCATTTTGTGCTTTAACTTTCCTCCCAACTTTTTTTGCCATCACAACCATCAAAACTAGCATTTTCTGTTTATCTTGGCAGGTGGACTTGAAGATCTCTCTGGGAGTCGCAGGGGTATTGATTGTGCTTTGTTCCGTTGCCTGTTCGCTCGGGGTGTTCAGCTACATTGGCGTACCGTTGACCCTAATTGCTATTGAGGTCATCCCTTTTCTCGTGCTGGCTGTTGGTGTGGATAACATCTTCATTCTGGTTCTGGCCTACCAGGTTGGTTAATTTGGATAGTTGTGACTGTAGGGTGAATAATTCGATTCTGAAGTCAACTCTTCTTTCCAATCCAATTCTGTTGTCGTATTTAACTTTAAAATGTTTTCACCATACTTCACTGAATTGAGGTCAGTTGCAAAGTGCCAACGTCTGAAATTGTACATTGCAGGTCTCCTGGCTAATGAAGCGTTTGCTTTAATCTGACGCTTGTGTTTCACACAATGTTGATCCCAAAGGCCTGATCCTAAGTTTTCTCATAATCTTCAACTGGAAACTAGTATTTTGTTCTTAGCCTGAAGACTTTATGGCAGGAGGTTCTTGGATGAGAAGGTGTTTGTGGAAAACCTTGTAGGTATTTCCTTATTTTTGATGTGGGTTTTACCTGCAGCGTGATGAGCGTCGTGAAGGTGAGGACCTGGCAAGACAGATGGGCCGTGTGCTGGGAAACGTGGCCCCGAGTTTGCTTCTCTCTGGTCTCTGTGAGATGGTTGCTTTCTTTTTGGGTGAGGAAATTACGCCAAAGGTATTCCACCTAAGGTTTGAGGTTGCGTAATTGGGCCTAAGTTGGATTTTGGTGGATTGGAGGGTAATTTTACTTTGAGGACGTTTTTAGCAGGAATTTAGTCTGGCAAGTGAAATGGGAGAGGTGTGGGGTGGGGTTAGGATAGGGGGTTCAATATTTTCCCCCTTAATATATGGAGGCGGAAAAACCTGACTTGTTTTCCAGTGATATCATCGAAGCATGTGCTGCTCGGAAACTAAGGAAAAGGATGAGCATGCCATGTTTTTCTTGATTTAGGAAAGGTTTGATACTCCTGTTTAATGGGAACCAGTTATGATCCTCTTACCTCGCCACTCTTGAGCAGTCCCACACAACCACACTCGCTTTTCTTTCCACGCCTCATCACATCCAGTACAGGCCATTGTCCATGGGGTCTTGTCACCGTTTCTACTTGTGGTAAATCTTCTACATTATGTTCTGCTCCCACAAAGGATGCTTGATTTGTGCTCTATTTTGGAGCTCGTAATGGTCTGCGAGTGATAAAATAAGTAAACTAGAACGGGCACTCGGTAGAGCGCATACCTTCGCCGCAGCTACTGTTCTGTACTTGGCATGGGAGTGTAGGGAACAGAACAGTGAACAGTTTGGTGCTGATTTCATGCAAATCGGATAAGAATTGACCGAGTTATGACAAACAAGATCGGGCATTGAATTCTGAACATTTTGGCATTAGTTGCATGCCAATTGGATAAAAATTGACCGCGCTATGGTAAAAATACGATTTTGACCTTTTCGTGACCTTGACCTTGACCTTTGACCCGATTGCTCCCAAAATCTAATCAAATGTGTCCCGTATAATAACCAATCATCCCACCAAATTTCATGCAATTCGGTTGAATACTTTTTGAGTTATGCGAATAACATACACACACACACACACACACACAGACATACAAATAAATACACAGCGATCAAAACATAACCTTCCGCTTTTGCGAAGGTAATAATTGTTCAAAATGTGAATAAACATTGGCCCAATACACTACTGTACCACATACACCGACACACATTTGTATTCCCTTCGGAATTAAAAAAGTGAACAAAATTTTACTCAATCGTATAATTTAATGAATTGCTTAAAGATTTTTGAAGGTTCACTTCGGATCCAAGAAGTCAGTGGTTTGAGCATAATTCTGGTTCCAAGGTTCATGTGATTACAAAAACAATTACTATAAACAGCACGTGTGGCTATTATGAACACAAAATATGGCTGTCACAATCGGGTGTGTGCGTGTGGGCGGGTTTTTTTTTCTTTTTCTTTCTTTTTTTGCCAGCTAGTTGTTTGTCTCAAAGTTCATATTGGGGTTGAAAGGATAACTTGGTGGTATACTCACTCACCTCTAAGCCTTGGTTTGAATCGCAAACAAGCTGTAAACGGTAATCGTTCTGGCATTAGTTGGTGGATGTTTAGAAACCCCACGGTGTTCTTCGTGAAGAGCAAGTGAACTATTGCCGTCACCCTGAACAAATTTAAAATTCCTGCTATAAGTACTGTTGGGAAGGCAAGGGCAAACCACCTAGTGTAATCCTTCCTGTGAGGCTGCCTTATTAGCATTGAATCTGCCTTTGGGTGAAGTAGCAGGCAGTTTGGTTACCTTGAAAGTGGTTTATGGGAGGAGGTGGGAGTGAGGTACAATGGCACTCAGATAGGTTAGTGGTGTAAACAAGGCATTAGAAGCTTGCTCTTGGCCCAACACTATCTTTTCCTTTTGTTGATCGATTTTATTTAATTGATTTCCATTGATTTCATGAAGAGGTGTGCTTGTTTTATGATGCCAAATAACGACTGTACCTTGTTGCACGACCTTTGCACTAAACCGTCATCGCTTTGGGTTGTTTGAGTAAACAGGTCAGGCAGGCCCCGGACTGCTTGATCAAAGTAAGAAATGAAAAACTTTTACTGGAAACTTTCTCACCAAAGGCTCCACTCATGTGATTGGATCCCTCTTGCTTACTAGCAGATTTAAACCGCACTTCCTGAATGCCATCCCAACCACACTGTGCACGACGATGCTCCAGTACGGTTAAACAAGAAAACCATACAACAACAACAGGCATTTTAAGGCCATTTTCCCTGCAATAGCGGGGGTTAGCCTTGCGGTCCCCATGACGATCTTCTCCATCTTGCCCTATTTTCTGCATCTCCCCTTGTTAACCCCCTTGCCCGATTTTCTTCGAAAGAAGAAAGCAAGAATTTTTTTTTTCTTTTTTTTTTTCTCTAAACAAAAAAAAACCATGATTATGACTTTTCAAGTCTACATTTGTTGGGATTGTCTATCAAACCACCGACCATGAAATCGCACCAAACTGTCATCGCACTCCTCCAGAAGGGCATTTGAGATCTCAGCACACCACAGCTTATGTTGGACCCTGATGAAGGCCTCGGAGGTTTTGGTCCATCATTTTGATAAAACCTTGTTTGTTGTACATTTGCATTTCCCCTGTGCCGTTATCTTGGTGAATATTTGTTTTTTCTACAACTTCATTCTGTTTCCATAACCAGAACCAACATTTTCTGTTTTGAGGAATTAGTGATTCCTGATGTTGATTGGTGGTCAACCCCATGATTGTCACATTTGGAGGAAGCTAGTAACTGTTGATTGATATCCTGATCCAGCATGCCTGGAATGTTGGAGGAATAGATGTCCTGGAGTCCAAAGGGACTAACATTGGGACTAATTATTTATTTAAATCTTTCACCCTTCCCCCTCCCCCCCCCCTTCCCCCCTCCACCCCCATCTATTTTTATGTTCATTGCTGGTGATTGACTCCGGTCTACTTCTTCCTGTGGGATTAGAGGTTAATATTTCTCAACTTCCCTTTTCATGACTTTTTCTCATTACCTGATACATTTGCATTGCCCAGCAACCTGGTTTACTGCAGGTCCATCTCGACTTAACAACCAAACTCTAGCTCATTGTCGATGGAAGCCTATGGCCTGGGTATCTTTAATTGCATTCCAGCCTTCTCGAAGTTCTGCCTCCTAGCAACATGACATTCGATTGATGAAAATGCCCTTTATAATCCTAATTTTTGTTCAGTTGACTGATACTGGCCAGCTATCCTTGTCACTTCAAAGAATCTTCAATCTTCAGGATCTTCAATCCTGTCCTTATGGAAGGGTTAATTCCCGTACTTATGTCTACATGCATACGCAATTTGCAGATTGTCATACGAGAGCAAATATATGGACCTTGGGACTCCAGTGAGTGAGCACTCGATGGGATTTTCAGGAACTTTACAGAATGGATGGACATGGTCACACTGCCTGGGGTTTCCAACAGGGGCCGAGGTCATGTCTGTCTGCACTCCCACCAGGTGATGCTATATGGGTCACATTTGCATCGGGAAGTTGCCCCTACCCTCTACACCACCCCCTTCCCTGGAATTAGAATTGTGAATTTTTTTTTATATCGCATAAAAACCCTGTTAAGACCAGAGTACAACCACGAGCTCGCACTTATTCCTACCATTGGTGCCAGAGTGCATACACGTCAAACAAATGAAATGGACACTTCTCAAACAGAATGGGACTGGGTAGAGCATGTTCCTCCACCAGGCTGAACAGTTTACATTTTGGAGTCCACTGATGGGCCAAATCTGCATCCGTACCTCAACAAAAATCTAATCTGCACCTTTGGTCCGAATCTGTACAGAACTGTTTGGGATATTGTGTTTGATATCATTTTTAGCCCCATCTCTCAATGGTGACGATTCACTGAAAAATTGTACAATGTGGATCTTTACCAAAATCTCATTAATGCGTCCTTGTCACACAACCCAACCTGTCCACCAAGATTTGTCCGAATCCGTGCACTAATTTTTGAGATGACCTTCTCACAAACAGGTGTGAAGCATAACCTCTGTCCACCTTTGTTGATGGAGGTGTATATGCAATATGCATGTGATTAATGTTGTAGATTACGATGTACATTTGGCCTTGGTGTTGAGCCGTGCTATTGTCCCCCGTCGCACCACGGAGCGAAAGGGGGACTATGGTTTTACCCTCTGTCCGTGCGTGCTTCCGTCCGTCCATGCGTGCGTACCCTTGTGAGCGGAATATCTTGAAAAACAAATGAACGACTAACTTCTAATCCGGTGTGTGGGTGTATCTCGGCAAAAGGAAGAACGATATTGAAAATTGGGTCACCACGTCAAAATCCCAGATGGCCGCCACCATTTGTCTGAACCTTGAGCGGAATATCTTGAAAAACAAGCGTTACGCCTAGGTCCCCCGTCGGTGAAGTGATGCGAGTTAACAAAGTGGAAGACGCAAGGCGGCCATCTTGGATTTTGACTTGGCGACCCAATTTTCAATGGCGTCGCCCTTATGTGTAGATACACTCACACACCAGATTAGAAGTTAGTAGTTCGTTTATTTTTCAAGATATTTCACTCAAGGTTGACATATATATGGTGGCGGCCATCTTGGATTTTGACGTGGCAACCCAATTTTCAATAGCGTTCTTCGTTATGCCTAGATACACACACACACCAGATTAGAAGTTGGTACTTCGCTTATTTTTCAAGATATTCCGCTCAAGGTTGACATACATGGTGGTGGCCATCTTGGATTTTGACGTGGGTTGCACCCACGCACCAAATTAGAATTCGGTCCTTCGCTCACGCATGCACCCGCACGCACGGACGGAGGGGAAAACCATAGTCCCCCTTTCGCTCCGCGGTGCGACGGGGGACAATAAACCAACTACTCACTTCTAATCTGGTGCGCGACTATCTAGGCATAAGGAAGACTGCTATTGAAAATTGGGTCGCCACGTCAAAATCCAAGATGGCCACCACCATATATGTCTGAACCTTGTGAGCGGAATATCTTGAAAATAAACGAGCTACTAACTTCTAATCTCGTGTGTGGGTGTCTCCAACCCACTCGCAAATATTGTCGACTCTTCCATGTTTTCTGTCTTCCACTTTGTCAACTCGCATCGCTTCACCGACGGGGGACCTAGGCGTAATGCTTGTTTTCATGGGATTGCAGGAGGCCTTTCAGGAATGCCAGCCGTGCGCTCCTTCTCCCTCCTGGCTGGGCTGGCGCTCGTCTTTGACTTTGTGCTCCAGGTGACTGCTTTTGTCAGTTTGCTGGGTCTTGACCTTCGCAGACAGGAGGTAGGATCTACTGCCGTTCGTGTTCATTAAAATCGTCTTTGTGCTTGTACAAAGGGCGAGGAAATTGTTGACTGTTGTCACAGCAGCAACCCTGACCATTTTGTTGCTCGCTCATGGTGAAATTTCATTGCCTGTGTATTTGAAGGCCGTTGTCGTTTTGAAGAACAGTGCTCGTATTTTAAGGTGAGCGCTTCATTCCCCATGCGTCCCCAGGCATGGCGTGTGGACATATTGTGCTGCATTAAACAGAAAGCACAAAACCTCCGTACTGAGGGCTTCCTCTTTTTGTTCTTCCGCAAGGTGTTTGCTCCGGTTCTGCTTGCCCGCTGGACTCGTGGCATTGTGGTCTGTGATGTTTGTTCTACTCTCGTTCCTTTTTTTTATTTTTATTTTTTCCAGCAAACTTCCCTTGGCCAATGATCCGGATCCAAAGAGAGTGATTTGCTGGTTCATGTGTCCTTTGTTTGATCTCCAGGTGCTGATCTTTGCCGGGGCATTTTCCTGCAGCATCGCTGTGTTGAACAAAGTGCCGGTTGGTCTGGACCAGCGGCTTTCCATGCCAGATGTGAGCCACCCTCCTATCATCCCCATTTTAATATTTTTTTTGCCTGGTTTTATATTTTTCAACCTCGTGCTGTTTTTGACGAATTTATTTTGGTTCTCTTCATATTGCTCAGGATTCCTACCTGCTGCAATACTTTGATGACATGAGCAAGTTCCTGAATGCAGGCCCACCGGTTTACTTTGTTGTTGAGGATGGGCTGGATTACACCACCGTACATGGACAGAACGTGGTCTGTGGGGGTGTTGGATGTAACCCTGACTCTCTGGTGCAGCAGATTTTCAAGGCTACCCAGATTTCCAACTAGTAAGTTGGATTTTGAATTTTCAAGGTTTTGGATATGGAAGATCCAGGATCGAATGCAACATTAAGGGACCTGCTTCCTGTCACTGTTTAGATGCCTCTTGGTGCCTGTCCAAGCCAAACCAGGCCATTACTATGCACTCCATTGTCTTCCTTTCATGTACAGCACATGGCTGTGGGAGTGTTGCTATCCTGCTGACAATTATCACTAGTTTGGTTAGAATATACTTCTCAGACATGGGAAACGAGGTGCGACTGGCATTTTGAGCATTTGTCTTTCGTTAGAGCGGAAGAGGCTTGGGGCTAATGCTCAATGTCAGCCGCACCACATTTCCAATGGTGGTTAGTGTATTGCTATTAACCCTTTGATAAAATGAATTGTTCATGTCTGCCAGCACAGACACACGCACCCTCAGAGCAGTGTTCAGTTGTATTATTACACCACCCTATTCAGTCTGAAAACATAACTGCACCTCCTCAACCTCAGCACCAAGATCGAAAGTGTTGCTGCATCCTGGATTGATGACTATTTTGACTGGCTTAACCCCCAGTCATCCTGTTGCCGCGTCAACAGTAACGGTTCCTTCTGTAATGCCAGTGGTACGGCTTTGCACTTGTTTTCCATGCACACACATACACATATGCGCACACCAAGGTATCCTTGCATCGAAATTGACATTTCCTGTGTTATCTTCTAGTGATCGACCCAGAGTGTTTGCTGTGTCACCCAATCACCACTGCGGCGGAGCATCGCCCAGTAGGCATCAACTTCACCCACTTCCTGCCCATGTTCTTGGAAGATAATCCTAGTCCTAAATGTGGCAAAGGGTGAGTTTCAGGTCCGTGTACTGGGTGCAGACTTGGCCACTGCAGACCAAATATACAATTGTTTGATCTTGTGCATTGTGGACAATATTGTGTATATTGTGTATTCTTGAACCCAACATGATGTTTTTAAATTGTATTTTTTTTTCTGGCATCTAACCCCTTGCCACATGTGCACAGTGGCCATGCGGTGTATGCAGACGCCGTGCGTATTTACTCGAATGAGACAAAGGTGGGCCCGTCTTATTTTATGAGTTACCACACTGCGCTGAGCTCTCCGGATGACTTCACAACGGCACTGCGGAGTGCTCGCAACATCGCCAGCAACATCACGCACATGTTTAACGTCACGGGCTCCACATCCCGGGCATTCCCTTACAGGTGTGGATAAAAGTATTTTTTGATGCACCAGTTTATCAATTAGTCCATTGTGTTCGTTCATTTTTTTCTGATTCTGCAGACAAAATTGGGATGTCTGTGATTTACTTCTACCTGCACAGTTTGGTGGATGTAAGATTCATCATGATAATTTGGACTTGGTTGGTTTAAATGTGGACATGACAGCACCTGACTGGAGACCGGCTTCAGGTTATGTGATTCAGGTGTGATCATATCGATTCGCAATTGGTAGACTAATGAGAGATCAGATGTAACAGAGGTCTGGTGTTACCTGCTTAATTGGCCTTTGAAGTGAGGTGACCAGGTGGGAGGTTTCCTGTGTAGTGACCTCTTCACATACCTTAGCTCTATCACCGCAGGAAAACGCACAGGAAATGGGATGTCATTGCTGGATGAAAGATGTTGAGATCTGAGCAAAAAATGTTAAAATAAATAAATAATTCTGACCAAGATACATGTGGATGTTTAACAAAACGACCTTGGCTGTGCTTTTGCTGTGGTTGGGTTGATTGAGCTGGCTTGAAGCTAGATGTAGCTGTGCCATTGAAGGAGGCTTTGGACCGACCGAGTGGAGCATGCCATTTGGACATTGTCGCCTCTTGACTTTCCTAATGTTCTTGGATCGAGCCGTCTGCTGAGGTGTCTCCACGCATCAGCAACGGCAGATGTTGAGCTGACTCATCGATACTCACCAATGGGTGTAAAATTGATCAGGGTATCTTTAGCTTTTATACTGGTTCAATGGAGAAGTAAGTCATACCAAGTATGATACAAGATGTAGGTACAATATAGGTGGAATGAGCCAAACTACTTCTTCCTAGCCTTCCACATCCTTTGTTTGCAATGATTTGATGGTGATGTAAGGAAGTCTCTTCTCCTTTTTTGCCTTTCAGAAGAAATGAAATTAAGGACTGAGGTTTTGGTCTTGCATGGCCTGTACAGCTTATTGTTCAGGCCATTTGTCACCGATCCTTAATGGATCCAATACAAAGACCAATGCGATTATAATCTTCTTGTTAAGACTAACTTTACTCCTGATTCACTGGCTTTCAAGTCAAATTGGAAACGGAGCTGCTCTTCTTGCATTGATCATCTTTTTAATTGTATTTGTATACAGAGCTTAGGCTTGTGGAGGAGCTGGAGCACTGGACCAGGAATGTAACAGAATGAAAAGAACCACAGAAAATGGGGGTGGGCATGGAACACATCAGGGTGGAGGGACAAAATAGAGACTTTGACAAATGAGGGATGTGGCGAAGAATGACAGCAGGGGGAGGGGACATGGGGTGAACAAGATGGACACGGCCATAAACTGTCACAGAAGTAGCAGTTTGAGAGCCAGCTTGATTTAAATTACACTATTGGATGGATACAAAAGGTTGATCGCTATCTATAGGTGTCAGTCGAGTAGCAAAGAAAACTCCGTTCTTGCGTCACATTCTTGCCGTTAAGGAGGTGTGGACCCCCAAAATTACTTTCGATTACACTTGTGTTCATGTCTGATAAATCAGTCTTGTAATACTAACTCGGTGATTTCAAGAATGTAACTTAAGAAATGAATTGTTATTTCATTTTATTACGAAGGCGGGGCTCGTATAAGAGCTAACGCATATTACGTATAACAAAGGGAGCACTCCCCCCCCCCCCCCTCTCCCGGTGTGTACCCCGGTTTAGAATAGGTACACCGTATCCCTGTGCATCGTAAGAGGCGACTAAGGGTTGGTGCCAGGAGGGGCATCCGGCCATAAAAACATTGCCTCAAACAGGGAACCATGATTGTCATGGGGCCCGCAAGGCTAACCCCTGCTCTAGCAGAGAAAATGGCCTTAAAATGATCATTCAAAGGGAGCAGAAGACGAGGGGGTGAGAAAGGAAAGTACAAGAACAGTGGGGAATAATAGGAACATCAGGAGATCTATGGAAGAGGGCTGGGGTGGGCTACATGGGATAAACAAGATGGACACTAGGGAATTTCAAGAAAGCAAACGGAACTTGAAGGAGGTGGGGTAGAAAAGATCATGGTTTTGGATGGGAGAAGATATGAAATGGTGGTGAACAACTGCTTTAAAGACTTGGAGGGAAGAGTGGGATTGAAGAGTGTTGGAGTTTGCTCCAGAGGTGGGGAAAAAGGCATAAAAGAGTGAAGGTGAGTTTTCTGGCATTATTATTCAAGAATGACACTTTTAAGGGTTCCAAAAGGGGGTCAATTACACTTTTGTACAAAAACGTTCGTTATTGTCACATTAAAGGTATTGAAAACAAAAATCATGCACAAGAAATGTTCATTCCTGGCATTTGGGTGGGTCATTTGGGCCCCAACGTTAAGGTTCAAAAAGGGCCGAAACTACTGCCTCACTTACAAAAAGCAAATTTACCAATTAAAAAAACATATATTTATTTGTGTACTGGCATGGATCGGCTTTTCTCGCCTCACTACGCGTCACCACAGAGGAATGGGCTTGGTTTAACTGAGGATAATGACTGAATGTAAGTTGCTGTGTTAAGATTTACACCAATCGTAATACAAACTTTTTTTGCACAAATGGATTTGTAATGTATGTGATATTATTTTTTTTTAATATAAACAATTGAAGTTGAAGATTTATAATAATAATAATACATTTATTTTATATAGCGCTTTTCAAGAAGCTCAAAGGCGCTTTGACAGAGTACAAAAAACAAGTGCAAAAAGACAAATCAATAGGTAAAGCAAAAGGAAGGAGAAGGAGAAGGAGAAGAGATAGTCGGGGGTTAAATGCTGTGGGTTAAATGTTGAATGCAGTGTTGAACAGGTGGGTCTTGAGTGATGTTTTGAATGTGGTGAGTGAGGAGGAGTCTCTGATGGTGTGAGGTAGTGAGTTCCAGAGGGTGGGAGCAGCGATGGAGAAGGCCCTGTCCCCCCAGGATCTGAATTTGGTCCGCATGGGGGGGGGGGGGGGGGGGGTCAGGAGGTTGGTACCAGCAGAGCGGAGGTTGCGGGTGGGAGTGTGTCTGGAGAGGTCAGTCAGGTAGGATGGGGCCAGGTTATGGAGGGCTTTGTAGGTCAAGAGGAGGATTTTGTACTGGATTCTCTGGGGGATGGGGAGCCAGTGAAGCTTGTAAAGGACGGGGGTGATGTGGTCACGGGTCCGGGAATGGGTGAGTAGACGGGCAGCGGAGTTCTGAATGTATTGGAGTTTATTGGTGATTATTGAGGGCGAACCGAAGAGGAGGCTGTTGCAGTAGTCAAGACGGGAGGTGATGAAGGCGTGGATGAGGGTTTCTGCAGCCATGGAAGAGGGATGGACGGAGACGGGCTGTTTTTCAGGTGAAAAGGCTGTCTTTGTGATGTGTTTAGTGTATTTGTCGAAGGAGAGGGTTTGGTCAAAGATGATGCCAAGATTCCGGATGTGAGGGCAGGTGGATACTGGGAAACCGTCGATGTTGAGGGCAAAGTTATGGGTGGATTTGGTGAGCGTTTTTGGGCCAATGATTATTTCAGATTTATCATAGTTAAGTTTGAGGAAGTTGATTTGAAGCCAGGATTTTATTTGTGATGCAGTTTGTCAGGATAGAGTGGGTGGTGGTGGAGATGGACTTGGTGGAGATGAAAAGCTGGATGTCATCGGCGAAGCAGTGGAATTGGAGACCATGACGGCGGATTGTGACCAAGGGGGGACAGGTACAGGATGAAGAGGAGGGGGCCAAGAACTGAACCCTGGGGGAGGGGAGCAGTGGGGGATTTGCAGTTATTGATGGAGATGAACTGGCGTCTGTCAGAGAGGTATGATTTGATTCAAGAGAGGGCAGTTCCGGTAATGTTAAAGGTGGTTTCAAGTCGGGTGAGGAGGATGGTGTAATTGGTGTCAAAGGCGGCGCTGAGGTCGAGGAGGATGAGAATGTTGAGGTTGCCGGCGTCAGAGGAGAGGAGAAGGTCGTTGGTGATTTTGAGGAGAGCAGTTTCAGTACTGTGGTTGGAGCGGAATCCGGATTGGAATGTTTCATACAGGTTATTGGCAGAGAGGTGATGTTTGAGTTGAGTGGCTACAGCGCGGTCCAAAACTTTTGACAGGGTAGGTTGGAGATGGGTCTGAAGTTGTTTAGGGTGTCAGGGTTGAGTCCAGGTTTTTTCAGAATGGGGGTAACAGCAGCAATTTTGAGGGATGGTGGGACGATGCCTGTAGACAGGGAGGAGTTTATTGTTGCAGTGATAAGTGGAGAGAGAGCAGGAATGGAGGCCTTGACAAAGCTGGAGGGGATGGGGTCAAGAGTGCAGGTGGCAGTTTTCATTCCTATGAGGAGTTCAGAGGTCAGTAGGGGAGACTGGGGAGAACTGAGACAGGGGTTGGCAGGATAAGGGGGGGGGGCAGGTTGTTTGAGGGGGAGCAGGTGCGGTGGTGGTTAAGCTGTTGTAGATGTCAATTTTGCTTTGGAAGAATGAAAAGAAGGAGATGCAGTTGTCTCCTGTGAATGACTGGGTGGTGGTGTCCAGGGGGCTGAGGAGTTTGTTTATTGTAGAGAAGAGTGCTTTTGGGTTTCCAGAGCCAGAGTGGATAATTTGAGAGTAGTAGGCAGAGCGGGTGTGGGAGAGGGCATCTTTGTAGTGTTGTAGGTGGTCCTTGTAGGCTTGGGAGTGAATTGTGATACCTGTTTTATTGCGGAGTCTTTCAAGTTGGCGAGCACGAGTTTTCATCAGGCGGAGTTCAGGGGTAAACCAGGGAGCAGAATGGGTGAAAGAAACCGTTTTGGTTTTTATAGGCGCAAGCTGGTAAATTGTTGAATATTTATTTTTATTTTCAAAAAAAAAAAAAAAGTGAAACAAGTACAGATGCATTCAAAGTACACCACCCCCTATGCCAAATAAATAAATAACATCCTCCAGTGCGTGTGGAGTGCGTGCTCCAGTCCAGGCTAACATAGCCTGGTTTTGGCTTAGCGGTTAGGGTGCTGGCTTGGGATCCTCGGATCCTGGTTTCGAATCTCGGTCAATCGCTGAATTAGCACCAGGGGGGGGGGGTTCACTCAGCCCGTCATCCTTCCGAGGTCGGCAAATTGAGTACCAGCTCACTGGTAATTCCCTGTGTCGCAAGAGGCGACCAACAGGGTTGGCGGCAGGAAGGGCATCCGGCCGTAAAACATTGCTTCAAAAATGGGACCGCGGTGCCCAAAAAAGGCCAACCCCTGCGCTGCAGGGAAAAATGGCCTCTAAAAGTGGTTCATTTCATTTTCCTCCAGTGCGTGGCATTGTCGGGGTGCCTTCGGCACCCGGTGATACCACCATGTAGCACATAGAGGTGGTATTGGGTGGGAGAAAAAAAAACCCACCTTTTAGAGGCCATTTTTCCCCGCAAGCGGGGGTTGGCCTTTTTCGGGAACTGTGGTTGTTGTTGTTTTTCGGTCCCCTTTTTGAAGCAATGTTTTACGGCCGGATGCCCTTCCTGACGCCAACCCTTTTTGCCGCACAATTGGGAGGGAGAGGTGTACAATAATTGATTGCGTTGTTTAAAGAAATGAGTAATAATCGTAAAATAATTAATCATTTGGCTAATAGCACACCTAAACCACCAGTTTCATCCGAAGCTAACTTTTTGAAAATCAAATTAATTAATCGAAAAAAATTGATTTCGATATCTTTAAAATAAAAAATAAAAATTAGATAAATCAAAAATATCCTTTATAGACACATCACTTGGTCACTATCGTGTCTGCATATCAGCTTCCTGGCTCAAAAGGTGCATGAGATATTGCCCAGATGAGAGAATGAAATGAATGAATGAATGAGCGTTTTTAAGGCCATTTCCCCGCTAGAGCGGGGGTTAGCCTTGCGGGCCCCATGACAATCATGGTTCCCTGTTTGAGGCAATGTTTTTATGGCCGGGTGCCCTTCCTGACGCCATGCCCAGATGAGAAATTAAATAAATGACTAATAATGAAAATAAATAATAATCATTAAAAAAAAAATTATTAATCAATTGGCTAATAGCGTACCTAAACCACCACTTTCATCCAAATCTGAAACTTTAAAATAATTAAGTATTTAATCGAAAAATTAAATCTATTAGTTTATTCATCAATCGATCAAAAATAGCCTTGGGGTCATTGTCCTGTTGGAATGTAAATATTTGCCACACTCTAAAGTCTTTTGCATTCTGAAGCAGGTTATCCTTAAGGATTTGCCTGTATTTGCCTCCATTTATTGTTCCCTCTATCCTTGCAAACCTCCCAGTCCCTGCCGCTGAAAAGCTGCTTTATGGTAGGGATGGTGTTGAATGAGTGATTAACTGTGCCCAGTTTCCGTCAGATGTAGCGCTTTGCTCTCAGGCCAAAGAGTTATATTTTCGTCTCATTAGACTTCAGAATCTTTTGCTTCATGCTCCAAGTCTTTCTCATGCCTTTTTGTGAACTCCAAGCGTGCTGTCCTGTGCCTTTTTCTCAGGAGTGGCTTCTGTGGTCATTCTCCCATAACTTCGATTTGTGACGTGCTGCAGAGACTGTTGTCCTTCTGGCAGGTTCTCTGATCTCAGCCAAGGAACTCTGGTTCTGTCAGTGGTCATTGGGCTACTGGTCACATCCCTGACAAAGGTCCTATTCAGTTTGGTCAGATGGCCAGCTCCTGAAGTGTGGGGAGTTCCATATTATTTTCATTTCCTAATGATGGAGCTCAAAGCGATTGAATACTTATTGACGTGAGACATTTCACCTTTGTTTTTAATTAATTTGTAGAAAATTCTAATATATATATATATATATATATATATATATATATATATATATATATATATATATATATATATATATTACCAGTCAAAAGTTTGAGAACACCAGTTTTTTCCAGTTTTTATTGAAATTGAAGCTATTCAAGTCGTGAATAACCTGAAATGGTACAAAGGCTTGAGGCTCGAGGTTCAAAAAAAAAAAATAATAATAATTTAGGTTAGCAAAAACGGGGAAATAATGTAAATTGCACAGTTGTATTGTAAACAAGCGTTACGCCTAGGTCCCCCGTCGGTGAAGTGATGCGAGTTGACAAAGTGGAAGACGCAAGTCGGCCATCTTGGATTTTGACGTGGTGACCCAATTTTCAATAGCGTTCTTCCTTTTGCGTAGATACACCCACACACCAGATCAGACATTAGTAGTTCGTTTGTTTTTCAAGATATTTTGCTCAAGGTTCAGACATATATATATGGTGGCAGCCGTCTTGGATTTTAACGTGGCGATCCAATTTTCAACAGCGTTCTTCCTTATGCCTAGATACACCCACACACCAGATTAGAAGTTGGTACTTCGCTTATTTTTCAGGATATTTGGCTCAAGGTTGACATATATATGGTGGCGGCCATCTTGGATTTTGAGGTGGCGACCCAATTTTCAATAGCGTTCTTCCTTATGCCTAGATACACCCACACACCAGATTAGAAGTTGGTACTTCGCTTATTAGTCCCCTACCGGTGTACACCGGAGGGGACTATAGGTTTGCACGCCGTCCGTCAGTCCGTCACGCAAAGAACAGTTTTCCGGACTTTTTTTCTAAATGCTTAATGCTAATGATTTCAAACTTGGCACATGGTTTCCTCATAAGTTACAGGTCAAGTTCGAACTTCACGACGTTTTGATCATTTTTAACAAAGTTATGGCACTTTGAACTTTGGTAATTCTGATGATCCTTAACTCAGTGCCATTTCAAGTTTTAATTTCCTTTAGAAAAGATTTCCTCTGCAATAATAGGACCGATTGAGATAACATTTTCACCATATGATGGACTCTGTCTGTAGAATATTTTAATTGTAATTATGACGTCACAGGTCACGTGGTTCAGCCGCCATATTGTTTTTCGTGAAAACACGAAAACCCCTTTTTCTCTGCAACGGCTGAACAGATCGAGGCCAAACTTTGCAGGCAAAATCGCATATCCATGACGAACAAAAAAGTCAGCGAGCATGACGTCATGCGTCACATGGTTTCAGAGTTGACGTTTTTAAGCATGAACCTTCAAAAACCGAGCTCCACCCTCATTTTTGATCCATTCGAGGGGAAACTTCACAGATCTGTTCAGCACTAAAATGTCCTTTTGGAATTTGCGATAGGGCACGTGGTTTGGCAGATATCGTTAATTAAACGAAAAATATTTTTAAAATATTTATATCTCTTGTTTATTCTCGTTCTCCTCAAGCTGCACTGCGCGTCCTCAGCCTCGTCTCGCGAACGTCAACAGCGCGACACCGCGCGCGCTTTCCGGAGGGGCGGAGCCAAGCCGAGCAACATATATATATACACATTGATCGTGAACCGAAAAATATAATAAATTACTGATGGTTTCAGTTATGATGTTTTTAAGCATGAACCTTTAAAACCGAGCCCCTCCCTCATTTTTGATCCAATCGAGGGGAAACTTAACAAATCTGTTCAGCATGTCAGTCTACTAAAATGTCCTTTTGGAATTTGCGATAGGGCACCTGGTTTGGCAGATATCGTTAATTAAATGAAAATATTTTAAAAATGGATATCTCTTGAATCGCTCGTACCTCAGACCGTGAGTTGGTAATAATTTATATAATTCATACAGTGCAATACGTGCAGGCCGCTCCACGGAGCGACCTTGCGGGCTTATCACCGAGGCGAGGCGTGACTCACGTGTCTCAGCATACCTCAGATCAAGTTTGAAAACAATCAACCGTGCATAAATTTGCATATTCGATCATTTTTGACAGTTATGGCACTTTGAACTTTGGTAAGGGACATCTATTGCAGTGCAATACTCAGAATGCTTGTTTTTCAAGATATTCAGCTCAAGGTTCAGACATACATGGCGGCGGCCATCTTGGATTTTGACTTGGCGACCCAATTTTCAATAGGGTTCTTCCTTATGCCTCGATACACCCACACACCAGATTAGAAGTTGGTACTTCGCTTATTTTTCAAGATATTCCGCTCGCAAGGTTCAGACATACATGGCGTCAGACATACATGGCGGCGGCCACCTTGGATTTTGACATGGGTTGCACCCACACACCAAATTCGAATGCGGTCCTTCGCTTATGGACAGACGGACACGGACACACGGACGGAGGGGAAAACCATAGTCCCCCTTTCGCTCCACGGTGCAACGGGGGACAAAAAGGCCTTCAGGGAACAAGTAACGGGTTAACAACTTACAGCTGTTCTGCAGCAATGTAAGTAAATTAAGCCTTGAAAGTTGATGCTAACAATTCCTACCGGTGTCCCAACCTCTGCTGATTACTTGATTACAAACCCCCTGTCTGTATAAAAGCAGTATTGGAACAGACTATTACACCCTCTGAAGCATTATTGTCCCCCGTCGCACCACAGAGCGAAAGGGGGACTATGGTTTTCCCGTGCGTGTTTGCATGTATATGCGAAGGACCACATTCAAATTTGGTGTGTGGGTGCAACCCACGTCAAAATCCAAGATGGCCTCCGCCATGTATGTGAACCTTGTGAGCGGAATATCTTGAAAAATAAGCGAAGTACCAACTTCTAATCTGGTTTTTGGGTGTATCTAGGCATAAGGAAGAACGCCATTGAAAATTGGGTCGCCACGTCAAAATCCAAGATGGCCACCTTGCGTCTTCCACTTTGTCAACTCCCATCACTTCAACGACGGGGGACCTAGGCGTAACGCTTGTTTGAACAATATTGCACTGCAGGAAGTAGTATATTGATATAATGGTGAGAAAAAGGCAATTGACAAAGGAAGACAGACCATTATAACCCTTAAAAGTGTAGGTCTTTCCTTTCGAGAAATTGCAAAGAAAGCCAAGGTGTCAGTGAGTAGTTTCCTACACTATCAAAAGGCACTTGGAAACTGGAGGAAACTCTGACAGGAAGAGGTCTGGCAGACCCAAAGCCACAACAGAATCAGAAGACAAATTTCTGAGTCAACAGCTTGCGTGATAGGTGGCTCACAGGACAACAGCTTCAATCACAACTTAACACTGGTCGAAGTAAGCAAGTCTCAGTTTCAACTGTGAAGAGAAGACTTCGAGCCGCAGGTTTGACAGGTCAAGTGGCAGTAAGAAAGGCATTGCTAAGATGGCAAAATAAGAAAAAGAGGCTTGCCTGGGCCATGAAGCACCGCCAGTGGACTACTGAAGACTGGAAGAAGGTCTTATGGACCGATGAATCAAAATTTGAAATATTTGGTTCATCACGCAGGGTTTTTGTATGCTGTCAAGTAGGCGAAAGGATGGTTCCTCAGTGTGTGACACCAGCTGTCAAACATGGAGGAGGAATCGTGATGGTCTGGGGCTCTTTTGCTGGATCCAGAGTCGGCGACTTACACAGAGTGACTGGCACCCTGAACCAAAAGGGCAACCACATCATTTTGCAGCGCCATGCAATACCCTCTGGTATACGCCTAGTTGGTCAGGGGTTCATCCTACAGCAAGATAATAACCCTAAACACACCTCCAGGCTATGTCAAAACTACCTTTGAGGAAAAGAACAAGACTAGGCTTCAAATCATGGAATGGCCAGCACGGTCTCCAGACTTAAACCCCATCGAGCTGGTTTGGGATGAACTGGACAGAAGGGTGGAAGCAAAGCAACCTACAAATGCAACACATTTGTGGGAACTTCTGCAACAGGGTTGGGAAGAACTTCCCGAACAATATTTGATTTCCATTGTAGAAAGAATGCCACGAGTGTTTGGCAGTTATATCTGCAAAAGGTGGCTGCTTTGCCCACAGAATCTTGTTTTTCAGTCAATCCTTTAGGTGCTTTTTTGCAGACTCCAAGCGGGCTTTCATGTGTTTCACTGAGGAGATGCTTCCGTCTGCCATAAATCCCAGATCGGTGGAGTGTTGCAGTGATGGTTGTCCTTTTGGAAGTTTCTCCCATCTCCACACAGGATCTCTGGAGCTCAGCCAGAGTGACCATCGGGTTCTTGGTCACCTCTATTACCAAGGCCCTTTGCCCCCGATTGCTCAGTTTGTCCGGGCAGCCAGCTCTATCCTGGTTGTTCCAAACTTCTTCCATTTAAGAATTATGGAGGCCACTCTGCTCTTGAACCTTCAATGCAGCAGAGATTTTTTGTAGGCTTCCCCAGATCTGTGCCTCGACCGAATCCTGTCTGAGCTCTGCAGGCAGTTCCTTTGACCTCATGGCTTGGTTTTTGCTCTGATATGCATCGTCAGCTGAGACCTTATATAGACAGGTGTGTGCCTTTCCAAAACATGTCCAATCAATTGAATTTACTACAGGTGGACGCTAATCAAACATCTCAAAGATAAATAGAAATGGGAGGCACCTGAGCTAAATTTCAAATGTCATAGCAAAGGATATGAATACTTTTTTTTTTTTATAGCAAAGGATATGAATACTTACGTAAATATGATATTTCAGTTTTTTCTTTTTAATAAATTTGCAAAACTTTATAAAATCCTGTTTTCTCTGTCATTATGGGGTATTGAGTGTAGATTGATGAGGGAAATAAAAAGAATTTAAGCGATTTCAGCATAATGCTGCAACATAACAAAATGTGAAAAAAGCAAAGGGGTCTGAATACTTCCTGAATGCACTGTGTATTATATCAGTGACTATATCTGACAGAATATTTATTACAATGCACTAACCAAATATATCCTTGCTAGCAACAAGAAAATATCGGTGTCACATCATTGCCTTGGCCGAGGAAGAGATGCAGCCTCTCGGATGACTGGATATACCGCTGCTACAAGCAACTACAGTACCCTTCTCTGATGGAGTGGCACCAAGGATAGCAAAGCTGGTCATCATTGCCGCACTTGAAGGCAGGGATGCACAACAACGATGCGCAGGGATGAGTTGGCTAGCAGCCGTATCCATCGTGACAATGAAGATGTCGAAACATGAGAATCAAGGCCTCTGCTGATCCCTTTCAACTTGGAGTTGCAATTTCTGATATATATATATATATATATATATATATATATATATATATATATATATATATATATATATATATATATATATATATATATATATATATATATATATATATATATATATATATATATATATATATACATATACAGGGAAAAGTGCCAAACAAGAGATCTGATGCTCTACTCAGCATTGAAAAAGAGGGAAGTGAAAGCCAATGCATTCGTTCAGGAATGTGATGAGGATTCAGTTCGCTTTAAGAAAACAATTTCACGAAATAAGGCGTAGATCAGGGAGCCAAAAACAGGATCACCTGATTCTCTTGCCCAAGACATTTGATGCACTGGACACATGATTGGGTGGATTGCATTTATTGCCACAGAACAGTATCTTGAATTCCTGCTTTTATATATCCATTGACAATATGTCAAACTGATAGTAAAATGGCGCATACAGACAAGTGTTGTTCTCCTTGCTTTAAGAGAAGGTAAAGGGAACCCAAAGGAAATCGGCGCAAATCTGATTGATGGCAATTTCCAATAAAATTGCACTGTCTGCGCCAAATCTGCCTCGAGCAACTGACGGACTGTCACGTGCAGTGTTATATGTTGTTCTTGCCCACCCTTCAAAAAGGGTGGACATTGTTTTTGACACTTGCAAGGAACCTTCGATAAAATACTGAACGAGTGTGTGGAACTGAATTATCAATCTACTTATCTGGTCCTGAACAAGTGCGACTAAAATACATTGCAAAAATGCTCATATAGTCTTTCAAAAAGTAGCTACTTCCTTTTCTCAAAGACTGGCCTGCACATCAGGCATCAATCTTACCTCGGTGGTGTTGGAAAATGTGCTAATTGTCGGTGGTGACTGGTAGAGTGAAGACAACGCATTGCATGCTTGGATTGTAAACATCCTGAAGCGGATAAAGGATCGGCTTCATATGATCGATGGCATGCCCAGTGGCAACATCGAGGGTGGCTGACGGCCATTCTCGTGATACTGTGACGTCATTTGTATCGAGTCGCATTGAATATCGATGGAAGTGGGCACATCAGGATGTGAAAATTGACGTTGCGTGAATGTCATTCGCCAAGATTAGTCCATTACTTTTCAGCACTACCTGGATTCCATGCATACACTGCTGCCTTTGTTTGAAAGGGCAAAAAACGTCCAATCTCTATACTCGAGCGAGATGACAGATTTCTTCAAACATTCTCTGCAACAGGACCAACAGGACCATCCTGAACAACAGGACCACTTTCAAGATTGAGGATTACACGTGTGTGCTGTATGGTCGTAAAACGATTCCCATCAACAAACATCCATTCAGTGTATTCTCGAAGGCACATGGAGCAAAAGATGATCCAAAGCCTCTTGAAATATTGAAGGGGGTAGAAGCAAGTGGCATCCCACCTTGTGAAGCTGTTGAGACAAAAATTGCAAGAACCAACTCTTTTGCCAGGATGTGGAACACAGCACACAGCAACGCAGTACTGAAACGACAATTTTGAATGGGAACCGAGACCATTCTTACCATGTATGGTTTGATTGGACCACAAATACTGGATGCTGTCATTCCTGAAATTGTCCCAAATGACAGTGAGGATGACACCGAAGGCTATGATGATGCTAATGATGACGGTGACATTGGAGTCGTCGGACATGATAAATCTGATGGGAATCGACTTTGAAATCCACCCTGTATGCACCCTCTTGATGGCAAGAAATGGGTTTACTTTGCTCCTTTACTGACACCTACAGATAGCGATCATGGGAGATCTTGAAACCTGGAAAGAGGTGGGGTTGAAGAGGGTTACTGAGTGTAGAAAACGATGATGCATGTGGATGATGCATGTGGATGGGGCATGGTGGTGAATGGCTTTCTTGAAGCATTGGAAGTAAGAATGAAGCGAATGAATTGACTGAGAAAGTTGGTTCCACAAGTGTGGGGTGTGTGTTTGGGGGGTTCATCAGAAGCAGGTTATTGGCAGACTGCATTCTCCCTACAGAAACCTGTACTGGGGGGAAGGGGGCAGATGATATAAGACCAGAAAGGAAGAGGTAGAATACAGACCACTGACCTGTCTGCGATGTGAAAGTGATAGGTCCAGAGATTTAACCTGATCACAGAATATTCCAATCATTGTGAAAGCCTTGGATTCAATGGTGTGTGGTCAGGGGACTAGCCCAGGGGGGAGAGCATTACTCAAAGCTACGGATGAAGGCATTGTCGGTAGACAAGTCCAGGAAGGACCTTGCATGACGGAGAAGGCACAGTTGATGACTGGCTTTTCAGGCCAATGTTTACAATGGGAATGTTTTCCTTTTGGGGGTTAAAAGTTGTGTTGTAGATATTTCAAGGTCTAACTTTAAGGTTTGTCCTCCTCCTCACTCCCATTCCCAACCCAGTGTCTTCTACGTGTTCTACGAGCAGTACCTGACCATCGTGGAGGACACTGTCATGAGCCTGGGACTCTCTCTGTCAGCTATTTTTGTTGTCATGGTAGTCTTGCTGGACATTTGGTCGGCTCTACTGGCATGCCTCACCATCACCATGATAATCGTGGACATGTTTGGGGTCATGTGGATGTGGGGAGTTAGTCTGAATGCAGTCTCTCTTGTGAATCTTGTGATGGTGAGGCCCTTCATGTGATCCTCACCAACCACTCCTTTTCCCCATTGATTGGATTTAATTTTGATTTACATTTGGCTCTTCCATCCCTCGTGCATTTCAGAGCGTGGGGATTTCAGTCGAGTTCTGCAGTCATGTAGTTCGAGCGTTCGTTACGAGTGCTCAGGGAAACCGCCTGCAGCGTGCTCATCATGCTGTTGTACACACCGGCAGTTCGGTCAGTTGGGGTCACGGTTGCTTGTGGGCGAAATTTGAAGGGAGTGGGGGGCTGGGGGGGGGGGTAGTTATGAGATAATTATTGAGGTGCTTGAAATGTAAACTTTGATGTAACGATGTTCAATCTCTCTTCGTTAAAGTCTGCTTTCGGCTTGGGCCGTGAGTTCCAACCTTTGAAAGAGGTCTTCACCTTTGGTCACTGACCATGTTCCCTGCAGGTGTTTAGTGGGATCACGCTTACAAAGTTTTCTGGAATCGTGGTGCTCGCATTCTCCAAGTCACGGATCTTCGAGGTGTTCTATTTCCGCATGTACCTCTCTGTGGTCTTCCTCGGAGCTGCGCACGGGCTGATATTCCTGCCCGTCCTGCTCAGCTACATTGGTACATCAGGATGTCCTTATGCTCCTTTTGGAATACCAATGAGTCACGTGATTGGTTTCTTTAAAATTCTGTCTGTCCCATTTGACTCATTATTTTGCTCGTTTACTGTTATCTCGATTTTCTTAACTTCCCTCAATTTAGTCACCTGTTTTTCTCAGGTCGCATCTGGTACATTTGCCATTGGTATTTGTACTTGCCATGGGGACCGCAAGGCTAACCCCTGCTCTAGCAGGGAAAATGGCCTTAAAATGCCGTTGTTGTAAAGCATTTTCGTGCCGGTTTAATTTATTTTTGTCATGCACCTGCTCATGGTGAGCGGGTGTGCCCTTATTGGGCACAGGTCGCATCTGGTACATTTGTCCCTTATTGGTACATTTGTCCCATACACAAACTCAATCCAAGCCCCCTTATTGGGCACACCAGCCTTTGGGAGCTTCTTTGGCTGTTGGAGGCTTGGATTAAGGGTGCGCAATTAACGCGTTTAGGCCCTTAGAGGTTACCAGTTAATTTGCAGTTCTTGTTGCAACCACCAAGTCGACTGTGCAAAGCAAACCAGGCCAGTAACTTCACCAAAAATATCCTGCATTAGTCCGCTGTGTTTCAGCCAAGTCATCCAGGTTGATTTCCATGTCTTCTGCGTTGCGATTTGTGGGGGTGGGGAGCAGGGTGGGGGATTGGAACCTCGGATTCCTCGAGTAAATACTTTGTACAAACCCTGCCGTGTACCAAGTATTTCCCTGGCATAGCATAGTCTCACCTTTTAACCAAAGATGAGCTTTTGTTGATGCTGAGAACCTGAAACAGTTTTTGTTAACTCTATGGAGACCAAATCTTGCTCGTTTTCTCACTGCCATCAAACTGACGCTCGGTGCGATGCCATTATTTAATGATTCGGGCCGAGTGGCAGTCATGTGGTGAAGAGAGTAGGCCAACTGAGTGCATTTGGAGTAGCTGACACTTTGATGTCCCACAAGACAAACAGCTGTTTTTTTTTAATGTGTAACAAACTTTTCTGACTTTAAAATTAATTGTGTGTGGTGTGTGGTGTGTGGTGTGTGGTGTGTGGTGTGTGTGTGTGTGTACAAAATTAGCATTAATATATTTATCGCATGCCGTATGTGATGTTTCTGCCAGGCCCTCCCACACGCAAAGCCACTGTTGTGGTGCACCATTACTCAAAGCAGAGAGAAGGAGACCCTCTGGACCGCAATGAACCTCAGGCCTCCGTCGGTGGCTGGTACTGAGCCTGGCTCTTGTCGTTGCCACGGTGCAAAAGACATTTGGCAAGGCTCTTGCAAAACAAATGTGCTGATGTGAAGACCACGTGATGTCGGTTCAATGTTTGGGTACTGATGGACTTCTTCTTTTTTTTTTTGCTGCTGCTTTTCCATTACAATCACTTTTGTACGTGGCGAAGCTCTGGGAACAATAAGGCAAGTGCAGCGGAGAAACCAAAATGCATAGTGACCGTAAGGAAGCAAAACAAGGGACTCTCGGACTTCAAGTGCACATCGGACCTCAAACTAGCTGAGCCTTTGTGTGTCGTTTTGAAATCGTAGCATCACTCGAAGGATATACCTTCCCACCTGAACCCCTAAATTTTGTACCGGGTTCCCCACTCCCTCCCCTTTCCATAAATGTTGGCTTTTGTCATCTTTTAAATTCAAATGCTCAAGCAGTTTCTCCCCACCCCACCACCACCCAAGTGTTTCGGATGACGGGCCATTTTGTACGTTACCTGCTGTTTAAATGATTCTCTAACACGGTGATTTATTCATTGTTATCTAAAGATATTTTGCACAGTTTGTTTTTAAAGTTATTCTGAAGCCGTTCCACTGGATGTAACGATGTACCTTCTGAGCAATGCAGTTCCTCTATTGGTTTGACCTCGTCCACCTTTAAATGTCAGTGTGGTTTTACAATGTCGCCGCCATCGTTGCAGTGTTGTTTGAATGACGTGGTGCATGGGATGTTTGTTCTTGGATGTGCTTACCTTTCATTTTATACACCTTCAGTTGTAATGCTTGAATACATTGCTTTTGATTCTGATCGAGATCAAGTGTCGGGTTTGATTTTTAATGGCGGCAGGTGTAAACGCTTGCTCATCTGTAATTTGGTGTCCCCCCCCCACTGAAGTGGTTTTCATTTGCAGAATGTTCTAAAAAAAAAAAAAAAAACGTTCATGAAGATTTGCGAACATCGAGTTTCAGTGGGAATTGATCACTGACCGGTCTCCGCCGATCGGACGGTCCTTGTGTGTACTCTTCAGGATCCTGGGTTTATACCTGGGGCTTGGTCCGGCTTCGGCTCTAATTTGTTTTCACAAAATTTTCAATGTAAATAAGGAAACTTTGTCACTGGGTTTGTATTTGTAAATGTAAAACCAACGAATTTCTGGGATCTATTTGAAGGTGAGTGTGGGGGTGGGGGGGGGGGACCCTCCCCCCCCAAGCAGCTTCTCTCCCACAAAGCGGAAACTCCCGTGCTGATCGAGCTCCGGATGGAAATTGCTTCTTTGTTGCTCTAATGCTTTCTCTGCTGTGTCCTGGAAAGGGCGTCCATCTTTATCTGGAGGATAACGACCTGCCGTCTTTTCTCTGCCATTCCAAAGCACATTCGTGCGTGGATCTCGCGGCGTTTCTGATGAATCTCTGACTCAGAATTAACATTTTTCCCATTGGATTGAGCTCTGCACCAAGCGAGACCTGCTTCGTCCCGGTTGGGTGTTACTTTTGGATTTTGCTTTGCTTCCATGTCGCAGGCTCTGCTGACTATTTTCATGTTTAACTAGAACATTCGAGCGCATACCTCCGCCAGGCTGAACAGTTTACATTTCGTATTCCACCGATAGGCCGGATTCTAGACCTGAACCAAAACCTAATCTTGTTGTTGTCGCCTAACCTAACCAACCCACCTAGTTTTGTCGTAGCTTGTCCACAACCTTTTGAGATATCAACTCCTTGCATGTATAGATCGTATGTTTTATGATAAACCCTCACCTTGTTACCATTCTTGACCCATACCTCCACTCGTTAATTTATCTTCTCAACTTTGTATCAAAGGGTAGAAGCTCATGGAGCTAAAGGACAGCACTGTAGCTTCACCACCGAGCCCGGGGGGTAATTGACAAAACATAAAACAATTGTAGATGGCGGAAGATCCCACAGGTGGGCGTGAGCAGATTCAAACTCTCGTGCCCACTACCCCGTCATGGTCTCTTCCTTCTCGACCTCAGCTTTCGTGAGACCCTCTGCGCTTTCACCTGCAGCTCCTGTTTTTGTCCAGCTGTTGATTCTTTCCTCCACCCCCTTCCATTACCCTGAATATAAACGGTGAATTTTCTTATTTTTAATCTATTATAACTGCTGGTGCCCCGGATGTGAAATTAATGAATTGATTGTTTTTTGTATTTGGCACAGTACGGTTTTTTTTTTTTTTTTTTACCACTTTTTTTGTTTGTACCACAGGTTTTTCGACCTGCCCCTTTCTCCCCTGGTACTTACTAAACCACCATTTAAATATATTTATTTTATTTTTTCCTCCTGCTGAAAACTGCAAATTTCCGAGCTGTCAGAGGTGGCCCGGACTTTGGGAATTCAATTTTTCATCAACATTGCGAATATAAAGTATGCGAGGTTGGCTGATGTTTTGCCCTTCACCTCATTTTTTTAAGGTCATCGCCTAATTTTTTTTTTTTTGTTTGTTTGCACTATAACGAAGTTTGCTTGAAGGAACGACATTACCCTCGTGAATCTCGATGACCACTAACGAGCCGCATTTAAGCTTCATTTACATTGTACCCCTCTGGCTTAAAGGCTGAGGTCTTGCTCCCCATGGCATATTAAACCATCATTGAAATGTTTTTTTTTTTGTTTGTTTGTTTTTCCCGGTCTGCCAATGTCTGAAGACTTTTGGATTTAAAATTTGCATCAATAATTGGAAGACAAAGTACATGAGTTCACTTTTTTGACCTTGACCTAATTTAAAATTGACCCAGTTTTAGCATTTTTCACAAACTCAACCAAGGTTTCCCTGATCAGAACGAAATTGCCCTCTAGCTATGAGCAAGCCAAATTTAAACTTTATTTACGTTTCTCCGGGTTAAAGGTCAAATGGCGGTCAAAGAATAAGATTTTAAAAATTATTATTTTGCTAATGTAGAATTTCAGACCGCTCGGCCTTCCACGATGTTCTTGCATCATACTAGTTTATGCACCTGCATTAACGTTGGGATCTGATATTTGATTAGTGTCCTTGACCTACCTTTTCCAGATTGACCTAATTAACTAACAAAAAAAAACCTATTTGATCATAACTTGAATAATTTCCTCCGACTTTCTTGAGTTTTATGGATAGATTCGAGATGGTGACACTTAAATTATGCTTTATCCCTAAATGTCAAAGGTCAAATGATGGTCCAAAAAAAAAAAAGAAGCTATAATTGGATCACAGGGCAAGTCAGAGGTGATCAAGGGTAACCTCCCTCTTGCCAATGAAAATGTTTGTTTTTTTTTGGGGGGGGGGGGGGGGGGTTACAATGTCTAAATGGGTAAAAAAAAAACTTTGAATAATAGTTGGTGGTGTTTGGTGTACCATTTCATTATTCATCTGCTATTAACTATATCTTACCAGTGTGGATCGTTCCAAGGGGAGACGATAGGTAATCTCGCTAAGCGGACCATTATCGCGATAACTTGCGCAGACAATAAATAACTGCAGCCCCACCGAATATCATCGCACTCTTCCACCTTCACTTTCATCCTTGTGTCCAAATGAGAACGACCGATGAATGATTGAGGTAGTTTGCGTAGGCACAGGGACGTTCGTTCTTCGTTCCTTCGCTCCACCGGCTCCGTGTCAGCACCTCGGACGGCGCCCTTACAATTGGCGTCTTCCTCCGTACGAGGCGTGAATCCCCCCCAAACCTCGCTCGTCTGGCCCCCTTCTCCCTCCCCCAACCAACACTCACCATTCATTGCGTTTTCCTCCGAGATTAAAAGGCGCCTTTTACGGAAAGAGGCGAGATGTTATCGAGGCGATTTTGTAGCATCAAGTTGTATAAACGATGTAAAATATTCGGTTGTAAAATTCGTTC
Source organism: Myxine glutinosa (assembly GCF_964187855.1). Lineage (NCBI taxonomy): Eukaryota > Metazoa > Chordata > Myxini > Myxiniformes > Myxinidae > Myxine > Myxine glutinosa. The sequence goes on from NC_136262.1 coordinate 111,707,862, forward strand.
CTCATGATTTGAAAGTCCCTTTTTCTTTCTCTCTCAAAACGAATGAATCCCTTTTGTCCGAGCTTTGAGCGGTGTATATATTTGACAAAATTCTCTATGGTTGTAATGAACATCCATATAAAATAAAACTTTCATGACGAATCTGCAAATAAATGCTAAGAGTTAAACGTAAACTGTTGGGGAAACTGAAGAAACATTTAACAAAATAATGTGTCATGATAACAGTTACCTCAGAAGACCAACCACTCCCCCCCCCCCCCCCCCTGACTTTTCACCTTCTTCAGTTTGCCCTCTTCCTTTCGCCTTCCTCCCCACCTCCCCACGTTCCTTCCCACGCCATATCCGCGCCTCGTTAGCAGCCGGGGCCTCGGACGGCACGGCGCGGGTGAGAGGGCCAAGGGGGGCACCGCTCGAAGGGTGCTAGACCCGGAGCGGAGCATGTGCTAGTAGCGGCGGGGGGCGGGGGGGGGGGGGTCTCACACTGCGCGCTGCGAGCCCCCATACCCCGCGCGCGTCCCTCATTGTAATGCTGCTGGCGGCTCTCCGGACCGATCTGCACGTGGAGCTCAAGCTCGCACACGCTCGTCCTCTGAAGTGCACTCGACGGTCATGCCTCATGCTGTGATCCGCTTCCTCTTCCTCCCCCCCCCCTCCATGCTCCCCGACCACCTCACCCTGGAATCGCTGCAGATCCCCAGCAATGCTAAACGGATCATTTCGATGAATGACGTCCGGCCCGCGGGGCGTGGATGGTGGAGAGGGGAGAAAGGGAGGGCGCACCGATAGAGAAGGGATGGGGAGGGCTGGAGGATGATGCGCTGGCAAAGGGAGTAGCTTTGGATGGGCTCGTTGCACGTCCGAGATGTTCCATCATTACATTTACAGAGTCCGGGTCCCCTCCTCTCACAGGGTCTTGCTGCGCGTGTGATCCGCAGATCCCGGTGATTCGAGACGAGCAGACCTGCACATGCTTCGCGGTCCATCGCCGGAGACTTGATGTAAGCACGTGGCAAAAGCCGCCAGGGTCTACCTTTGATGCTAATAACATATTGTGTGTGTGAACCGAGCCCGAGCCGAGCCACGACCGCGCCGAGCCAAAGGCAGCCGGCTGTGGTTCTTCTTCTTCATTTTAATTCCGTGCATAATGAATCCCGCGGGCGCCGCTGTATCGTTTGCTCTTCAAAGGAACTTCACGGGGTGTTTGCCAATACACGTTTTGTTATAACGCCAAAGCAAACGGCTACTTGCATTATTTATGCAACTCCTGTAGATTGTATAATTTTAGGAGTTACGTCATAACAATATGATGTAACCAACGCGATTTGACACCTTTGACCTCTTTATCATGCAGGCTGCATACCTGAACCACCTTTAGAGGCCATTTTTCCTCGCAGAACGGCGGTTGGCCTTTTTTGGGCACCGTGGTCCAATTTTTGAAGCAATGTTTTATGACCGGATGACCTTCCTGCCGCCAACCCTGTTAAGTGTTAGTCGCCTCTTGCGACACACAGGGAATTACCAGTGAGCTGATACTCAATTTGGAGACCTCAGAAGGATGACAGGCTGAGTCAACCCCCCTGGCGTTAATTCAGCGATCGACCGGGATTCGAACCCAGGATCCTAGGATCCCAAGCCGGCACCCTAACCGCTAAGCCAACAAACCCAGGATCCTAGGATCCCAAGGCAGCACCCGAACCACGAAGCCAACAAACCCAGGATCCGAGGATGATCCCAAGCCGCACCCTAACCGCTAGGCCAACAAACCCAGGATCCTAGGATCCCAAGCCGGCACCCTAACCGCTAAGCCATCAAACCCAGGATCCTAGGATCCCAAGCCGGCACCCTAACCGCTAAGCCAACAAACCCAGGATCCTAGGATCCCAAGCTGGCACCCTAACCGCTAAGCCAACAAACCCAGGATCCTAGGATCCCAAGGCAGCACCCGAACCACTAAGCCAACAAACCCAGGATCCGAGGATGATCCCAAGCCGCAGCTTAACCGCTAAGCCAACAAACCCAGGATCCTAGGATCCCAAGCCGGCACCCAAACCGCTAAGCCAACAAACCCAGGATCCTAGGATCCCAAGCCGGCACCCTAACCACGAAGTCAACAAACCCAGGATCCTAGGATCCTAGGATCCCAAGCGGCACCCTAACCGCTAAGCCAACGAACCCAGGATCCTAGGATCCCAAGCCAAAGCTTAACCACTAAGCCAACAAACCCAGGATCCTAGGATCCCAAGCCGGCACCCTAACCACTAAGCCAACAAACCCAGGATCCTTGGATCCCAAACCAGCACCCTAACCGCTAAGCCAACAAACCCAGGATCCTAGGATCCCAAGCCGGCACCCTAACCGCTAAGCCAACAAACCCAGGATCCGAGGATCCCAAGCCGGCACCCTAACTGCTAAGCCAACAAACCCAGGATCCGAGGATCCCAAGCCGGCACCCTAACCGCTAAGCCAACAAACCCAGGATCCTAGGATCCCAAACCAGCACCCTAACCGCTAAGCCAACAAACCCAGGATCCTAGGATCCCAAGCCGGCACCCTAACCGCTAAGCCAACAAACCCAGGATCCGAGGATCCCAAGCCGGCACCCTAACTGCTAAGCCAACAAACCCAGGATCCTAGGATCCCAAGCCGGCACCCTAACCACGAAGTCAACAAACCCAGGATCCTAGGATCCTAGGATCCCAAGCGGCACCCTAACCGCTAAGCCAACGAACCCAGGATCCTAGGATCCCAAGCCAAAGCTTAACCACTAAGCCAACAAACCCAGGATCCTAGGATCCCAAGCCGGCACCCTAACCACTAAGCCAACAAACCCAGGATCCTTGGATCCCAAACCAGCACCCTAACCGCTAAGCCAACAAACCCAGGATCCTAGGATCCCAAGCCGGCACCCTAACCGCTAAGCCAACAAACCCAGGATCCGAGGATCCCAAGCCGGCACCCTAACTGCTAAGCCAACAAACCCAGGATCCGAGGATCCCAAGCCGGCACCCTAACCGCTAAGCCAACAAACCCAGGATCCTAGGATCCCAAGCCGGCACCCTAGCCGCTAAGCCAACAAACCCAGGATCCTAGGATCCCAAGCCGGCACCCTAGCCGCTAAGCCAACAAACCCAGGATCATAGGATCCCAAGCCGGCACCCTAACCGCTAAGCCAACGAACCCAGGATCCCAAACCGCACCCTAACCGCTAAGCCAACAAACCCAGGATCCGAGGATCCCAAGCCGGCACCCTAACCGCTAAGCCAACAAACCCAGGATCCGAGGATCCCAAGCCGGCACCCTAACCGCTAAGCCAACAAACCCAGGATCCTAGGATCCCAAGCCGGCACCCTAGCTGCTAAGCCAACAAACCCAGGATCCTAGGATCCCAAGCCGGCACCCTAACCGCTAAGCCAACAAACCCAGGATCCTAGGATCCTAAGCCGGCACCTTAACCGCTAAGCCAACAAACCCAGGATCCTAGGATCCCAAGCCGGCACCCTAACCGCTAAGCCAACAAACCTAGGATCCCAAGCCGCACCCTAACCGCTAAGCCAAGAAACCCAGGATCCTAGGATCCCAAGCCGCACCCTAACCGCTAAGCCAACGAACCCAGGATCCTAGGATCCCAAGCCAGCACCCTAACCGCTAAGCCAACAAACCCAGGATCCTAGGATCCCAAGCCGGCACCCTAACCGCTAAGCCAACAAACCCAGGATCCTAGGATCCCAAGCTGCACCCTAACCGCTAAGCCAACAAATCCAGGATCCTAGGATCCCAAGCCGGCACCCTAACCGCTAAGCCAACAAACCCAGGATCCTAGGATCCCAAGCCGCACCCTAACCGCTAAGCCAACAAACCCAGGATCCTAGGATCCCAAGCCGGCACCCTAACCGCTAAGCCAGGCTGCATACCTGGCAGGTGTGTATTCTGCTTGAGCGTTGCCAATTTTTCTGGAGAACTCCCAAGGGTTGTGTGTGTTCTTGTGGAGTGTAGAGCTCCTGCGGACAGATCCTGCTCATTCGGTCAGTGTCTGCCTTTACAGGTGTCGTGACATCTGGTATACAAGGTAGAGCTAACTGTTCCACAGACAAACCGAGGGACATCCACGTTGGACATTGCACGCCATTGGGTCATCTCATGTTGAGGATGAATGCATTGCTTTGAATTGGTGGATTATGGTGTGCGAAGGTCTTCCTTGCACGGCATGATGTGCATCTCTATTGTAAGAGGTGTGTGAAGGAGAGACCCGAGTGTTGTGCAGGCCTTGGGTTTGGGCTTCATGGAGCAAGGTAATGCAATCTCTGCTCCACTGGAACACATTTATCCAGAGCACCAGATGATCCAATGGTGTGCGATGTCCAGCGCTGCTCTCGCTCGCTTAGTGTGTGCGATAGTCGCGCTGTTGGCATGGCTTGTGGTCCTGATGTGGTGCATTTAATGAATATTGAACAGCATCTCATTTCGCATGCCGCCTAGATCCGGCCCACAGGTCTTGGTCTGCTGTGCCGCGCACCGTTTCGAGTATTGCTTTCCTTCATCTTGCTCTGCGGCTTTAACATTGACCCTTCATGCCAATCATGTTCAATCCCCTTTAACAAGCACCCCCTCCACCACTCGCCCCTTTTATTTTTGATTTATTTTGAAAGGCATCAAAACGTCACCGCGATGCACGAGTCGGTTGATTTTGCATTTATGAATGAATGGCCCATCGGCATCAGAGCTGGCTGTTCAGCGGTTGCCCTGGAAACGGGTACTGAAGGGAATCGGTGCGGAACAGAGGGTGCACATGCTTCCTGCCTTCGCTCCTTCCACAACTCATCTTCCTTACTTAAAGCTCTCCAAGCTCCCACCTGAGCGATTCGGGCGTGTTACCACGCAGAAGGTACCATCAGGTGCCATCAAAGGTCAATGACACGTAGGTCGTGGATTGTTAACCAGACTGGTTTCCCTCTCGGATGACCTCGATTTAACGTTCAGCCCTATCGAGTATCGTCCCATTAGATTGTACATTGTTGGCTTGGGCTTGTGTTTCCGCCGAGTAAGGTAACCCCATCATAAACGCCTTGTGGCCTGCCCGGGAGAGCTACCCAAACATGTGTCGGAGTTGTGGATGCGTGGTCTTTAATCCGGCGATATTACTCCCATCGTTCATCCCGGATGCTCCTGTGGGTGCAGCTGCAGGCGGGAATCTGGATGGGGCTACGAATAGTGCTGCTTGTACTCTGGTGAACGACGTGCTTTAGATCGACGACGTGACATGTCCTAGGTGGATGACATCACGTGACATGACGTGCTCTAGGTGGACGACGTGGCCTGCTCTAAGTGGACGACCTGGCCTGCTCTAGGTGGACGACGTGCCTTGCTCTCGGTGGACGACGTGGCCTGCTCTAGGTGGACGACGTGGCCTGCTCTAGCTGGACGACGTGGCCTGCTCTAGCTGGACGACGTGGCCTGCTCTAGCTGGATGACGTGGCCTGCTCTAGGTGGACGACGTGGCCTGCTCTCGGTGGACGACGTGGCCTGCTCTCGGTGGACGACGTGGCCTGCTCTAGCTGGACGACGTGGCCTGCCCTAGCTGGACGACGTGGCCTGCCCTAGCTGGACGACGTGGCCTGCCCTAGCTGGACGACGTGGCCTGCCCTAGCTGGACGACGTGGCCTGCCCTAGCTGGACGACGTGGCCTGCCCTAGCTGGACGACGTGGCCTGCCCTAGCTGGACGACGTGGCCTGCCCTAGCTGGACGACGTGGCCTGCCCTAGCTGGACGACGTGGCCTGCCCTAGCTGGACGACGTGGCCTGCCCTAGCTGGACGACGTGGCCTGCCCTAGCTGGACGACGTGGCCTGCCCTAGCTGGACGACGTGGCCTGCCCTAGCTGGACGACGTGGCCTGCCCTAGCTGGACGACGTGGCCTGCCCTAGCTGGACGACGTGGCCTGCCCTAGCTGGACGACGTGGCCTGCCCTAGCTGGACGACGTGGCCTGCTCTAGCTGGACGACATGGCCTGCTCTGGCATTATTTTTTATTTTATATAAATTTAATTATTATTGGTATTTCTCCGCCATATTTTGAGACGTTTTACTTCGAGCCCATTACTCCAACAAACACAAAACTTCCCAGGGTTTCTCAAATTCAGATTTCATGCACATCCTTCATTGAACCTTATTGGTTCCAAAGACTCGGCAACCAAATAAATTGGAAGATCTCCACAACTGCTGATTCGATCGATTTGAAACTTCACATTCGTCATCGATGCAGCATGACACTTAGGATTTGCAAAAGAGAAGAAACAAAATGGCCGGCATGGGCCAATCCAAAAGCGGGAAGATGATAGATTTGGATAGACAAAACTTATATATTGTAGCGGTTACCGGAAGCATGGCACAATTACCTTGCACCGGCCGATGACGCGAGCGGTCACTTGTCCAGACTCGCCCGGGCATGTCCAGACTTGCCTTTCCCGGGCGAACACTTGGCTTACCTATTTGCATACCACGCCCCGCCTGAGAGGCGTGGCTTTTGTGTGTTGAATTTTGCGTATAAATTGCCGCCCGTTCGATGGGCTGATTCAGTGCTTTTGAGTTCTTTCGTGTTGAGCTAAACTAAATAGCTCAGTGAAACTTCGTTCCTGGTGTCGTCCATTTTGTCCGGCTTTATCGTGTGAGCACAGCTCCCACAATTGGTGACCCCTTTTCGAGAACACGGCGATTGAGTCATCTGTAGCTTTGAAGCTCCCTGGCTTCTGGGAGTCACACGCGGCCGTCTGGTTCGCCCAGGCAGATTCTCTCTTCGCCCTGCGGAACATTACAGAGGACACGACGCGCTACCACCATGTGGTCTCCGCGCTCAACGCCTCCACTGCTGCCCGGGTCCTGAGCTTCCTACAGAACCCGCCGAACGCCAACAAATACGGCGCGCTCAAAGGCCTACTCCTCGGTGCGTTTGGACTCACTGAGACCGAACGCGCGCGACAACTACTCGACCTCCCGGAGCTGGGCGAGGCCCGTCCATCCGAACGCATGGACCACATGCTTGCTCTTCTCGGTGACCACAGCCCGGACTTCCTGTTCCGCGAGCTGTTCCTCCGGCGGCTACCCGGCCAGGTACGGTTAGCTTTGGCTAACTCGCCCATCACGGACCCTCTCGCCCTGGCCAAGGAGGCCGATAAATTTTTCTCGGCCAGGCGACACGTCGGAGCGGCCGCCTGGAACCCTGGGCCGACCGAGGCAATGCCCGCGCCACCACCGGCCGAGTCAGCGCCACTGGCGGCAGCGGCCGCCGCGACGCCCCGTCAACCGAACCCGACGCGACCGCCGGAGCCTCCACCAGAGCGGACCATGTGCTATTACCACGCCAGGTTCGGGCAGAAGGCCAGAACATGCCGCCCACCGTGCTCTATTGGCAGGTCGGGAAACGACCAGGCCGGCGCTCGCTGCCTGCCATGAGCGTCGGCCATTGAGGCAGCCTTCTGTTTATTACGGACACAGCGTCCGGGCGGCGTTTTTTGTGCAACACCGGCGCTCAGCTGAGCGTGATACCCGCCTCGGTGGAGGAGAAACAGGCCGCGCTTTGCAGCCCCGCCTTGGTCACCGCAAACGGCTCCTTCATCCGCACCTTCGGTTCGCGCAGCGTCGCATTCTGCTTTGGGGGCCAGCGCTTCAGGTGGGACTTCATCACGGCGAACGTGCCCATGGCCTTGCTGGGTGCAGATTTTCTTTGCGCGCATGGGCTTTTGGTCGACGTCAAACGGCGTCGGCTCATCAACACGGAGACCTTCAGCTCGCTCGCTTGCTCATTGAGCGGCTCCGCTCCGACCAAGCGAGCCTGCCGCGGACGATTTCACCTGCCTACTCGCCGAGTTTCCCGCCCTCATGCAGCCGACGTTTTCGGCCGTCGCCGTCAAGCACGGCGTCGAACACCACATCCCGACCACAGGTCCACCGGTCTACGCCAGGGCTCGTCGCCTCGACCCGGCCAAACTCGCCGTGGCGAAGGCGGAATTCGACGCGCTGGAGCGATTGGGCATTGTGCGGCGCTCGAATAGCGCGTGGGCCTCGCCCCTGCACATCGTGCCCAAACCGGGTGGCGGATGGCGACCATGCGGCAATTACCGCCGCCTCAACGATGCCACCACCCCCGACCGGTACCCGATACCACATGTACAGGACTTTTCCGCCCGTTTAGCGGGGCGGGTGATCTTTTCCAAGGTCGACCTCATTCGGGGCTACCACCAGGTACCCGTCCGGCCGGCCGACGTGCCGAAGACAGCGGTAATTACACCTTTTGGCCTCTTCGAGTTCCTTTGCATGCCGTTCGGCCTTAAGAACGCGGCCTAGGCCTTCCAGCGGCTGATGCACAGCGTGCTGCGCGACCTCACCTTTCTTTTCGTCGACCTGGATGGCATTCTCGTCGCCAGCACTTCCCGGGCAGAGCACCTCATCCACCTGCGCACGCTTTTTGAGCGCCTCGGCCAGCACGGCCTCATCATCAACCCGGCGAAATGCCAGTTTGGCGTAACGGCCGTCGACTTCCTGGGGCACCGCATCACGAAGCGCGGGGCCGTCCCGCTGCCGACCAAGGTGGAGGCAGTCACAAGTTTCCCGCGCCCCCGCTCCATCAAGGCCCTGCAGGAATTTTTGGGGATAGTAAATTTCTACCACCGGTTCGCGCCTCGCGCCGCCCAACTCATGCGCTCCCTGTACGAAGCCCTCCGCGGCAAGCCGGCCAAGCATGACATCGCCTGGACCAAAGAGATGGACGAGGCGTTCATGGGCGCTAAGCTGGCCCTCGCCAACGCGACCATGCTGGCGCACCCGGCGCTCGACGCACCCATCGCCCTCACCACGGACGCTTCCGACTACGCGGTGGGCGCCATGCATGAACAGTGGGTGAACGGGGCTTGGCAACCGCTGGCCTTCTTCAGCCGGCAGCTTCGCCCTAACGAGCGCAAGTATAGCGCTTTCGACCGCGAGCTCCTCGGCCTTTACCTGGCCGTTCGCCATTTCCGCCATCTTTTAGAGGGCCGCCCGTTCACGGCTTTTGTGGACCACAAACCCCTGGTCTTCGCCATGGCCAAGGTTCCGGAGCCGTGGTCGGCCCGCCAGCAGCGCCACCTCTACGCCGTGTCTGAATTTACGACGGACATCCGGCACGTCGCAGGCAAGGACAACGCTGTGGCCGATTGCCTCTCCCGGTCCGGCGCGAACGCCGTCCACCTGGGTGTGGACTTCGCCCGCATGGTGGCCTACCAGACCACCGACCCCACGGTGCAAGTCCTCCGGACAGCGGACACAGGCCTGCGGTTGGCCGACGTCCCCTTCGAGGACACAGGCATGGTTCTCCTGTGCGACGTTTGCCTGGGCCAACCTCGCCCCATCATGCCCACTGGATGGCAGCGGCACTGACACCCTCCACGGCCTTTCCCACCCAGGCCGGAAGGCATCGCAGAAGCTCGTGGCAGCGAAGTTCATCTGGCACAGGCTCCGTAAAGATGTCCGTGACTGGGCCAACGCCTGTGTCGCCTGCCAGCGCGCGAAGGTCCACCGGCACACCCAGGCCCCGTTGGCACCGCGCGGCGCTTCGACCACATCAATGTGGACCTGGTGGGACCCCTTCCCTCCTCACGGGGCTTCACCCACCTCCTCACGATGGTGGACAGGACCACCAGGTGGCCGGAGGCCGTCCCGCTGGCATCAACAACATGCGCCGACGTGGCGCAGGCCTTCATTGGCACTTGGATTACCCGTTTCGGCGCCCCCTCGGACATCTCCGACAGAGGCCCGCAATTCACCTCCGAGCTTTGGGGCGCGGTCGCCCAGGCCTTGGGGGTCAAGCTTCACCGCACCACGGCCTACCACCCCCAAGCCAACGGCTTGAGCGAGCGGTTCCACCGCTCGATGAAGGCCGCTCTCAGGGCCAGCCTCCAGGATGACGGTTGGGCCGACAGGCTCCCGTGGGTCCTATTGGGCCTCCGAATGGCCCCTAAAGAGGACCTCCAAGCTTCCACCGCCGAGCTGGTCTACGGCCAGCCACTGCGCGTGCCGGGCGAATTCATCCCTGATGCCACCGGCCCCTGGTCCGCGGCTCGCCAACGCTCGGTCCTCCAGGAGGCCGCCAGGAGATTTGCCCATGTCCCACCATGGCTGCCCCCAACCCCACGTCCCCCCAGCACTTCGCACTGCGGAGTACGTTTTTATCCGGCACGACACACACCGAGGACCGCTCCAGCCGCCGTACGATGGACCTTTCCGGGTCCTGAAGAGGGACGACAAGTCGTTCATCGACATAGGCAGCAAGCCGGACCGCATCTCCGTGGACCGCCTCAAGCCGGCCCATTTGGACCTCGACCAACCTCCACGGTTGGCCCTTCCTCCACGACGGGGCCGTCCCCAGTCAACCAAGCCCCCCGCCTGACCATCCACAGCCACGCCACCTACCACCCCCACACGAATCGCCAGGGGTCGTTTCGGCCGGGTCATCAAGACTCCCCTCAAACTGACTCTCCCGGTGCATGTTAATTCTGGGGGGGGGGGGGGGGGCGCATGTAGCTGTTACCGGAAGCATGGCACAATTACCTTGCACCGGCCGATGACGCAACCGGCGAGCGGTCACTTGTCCGGATTCGCCCGGGCGTGTCCAGACTTGCCTTTCCCGGGCGAACACTTGGCTTACCTATTTGCATACCACGTCCCGCCTGAGAGGCGTGGCTTTTGTGTGTTGAACTTTACGTATAAATTGCCGCCCGTTCGATGGGCTGATTCAGTGCTTTTGAGTTCTTTCGTGTTGAGCTAAAATAAATAGCTCAGTGAAACTTCGTTGCTGGTGTCGTCCATTTTGTCCGGCTTTATCGTGCGAGCACAGCTCCCACAATATACTGTATGCGTTATGGAATAAAACAATTATGATTCGACCACTTGTCACCATATCCAATTAATGACTCCTTCACAACCAAGATGGTGTCCATAGGAAACCTAGACTCTAATGTTCATGGGAAAAAAACAGGTTGTTATCGGTTTGTAATACTGCCTTGAAAACTTTAGAGCTGCTATCATCTCTAGTATTAAAGCGTATTCGTGTGTCGATGATAAAGGCAATAAATAAAGCAGAAACACTGATGGTCCAAGAGGCCCAAGATGGAAGTTTCACAATGCCATATTGAACACTGCCCCCGAGGGGTCAACTATTTGGCGAAGTTTCTTCCTCTCTGCTGCAGGTTTTCTGTCTTTGTAAAGAGCTTTTGTTGTAAAAGTTTAGGGGAAAGATGATTTATTCTTGGGGGCGAGAGGAGGTGGAGTGAGAAGGAGGAATGAGGGGGTGGGGAGGGGGGGGGCGGGGTGAAGGTATAATCTCAGGGCATGTTCAATATATCAAAGTTTAATTGCCAGTGCAATACGAGTGGAAAGAGTAGTGGAGATAAGTCATCAAACGGAAACTTGAATTCTTATTTTATAACTGCACAACTGGGACAAAAATATCCAATATGGGTGAAAGTTGTGCGAGTTCCTCAAGAAGCTCCATTTGCTGTAAGACATGCGAACAAGTTTCGATATAACATAGGATTTTATACACAGAGATCGAGGCTCATGGAATTGTTGATTGACAGAGGGGTATATTTATGAAGCCATGGAGTGGAGGTAGTTGCCATGTAAGGTCTGACCGGAAAATATGCAAGGAAAAAACACACAGGTAGCATAAACCTAGTGGGCTGAGTGCCTGAGTATACAAGCAACATACATAGTAACTTCAGAAAGTATTCACACCCCTTGACGTTAGTCACATTTTGTTATGGTGCAGCCTGAATTTAAAATTGAATAAACTGAGATTTTTCATCACTGATCTCCACATAATATCCCATAATGTCAGTGGAATATTTTTTAGAATTTTGATAAATAAATTTTAAAAATGCAACACAAAAATATCTAAATTACATAAGTATTCAACCCGCTAAGTCAATATTTTATACTTTGTTGAAGCACCTTTAGTAGTGATTACAGCTTCAAATCTTGGGTATGTCTATCAGCTTTGCACATCTGGATTTGGGAAGTTCTCCTATTCTTCCTTGCAGATTTGCTCAAGATCTTAAGTTGGATGCGGAGCGTCGGTGAACAGCAATCTTCAAGTCTTTCCACAGATTTATCAATGGGATTAAAGTCTGGGTCAATGGGATTCAAGTCTGGGCTCTAGCTGGGCCACTCAAGGACTTATACGTTCTCGTTCTGAAGCCATTCCAGTGTTGCTTTGGCTGCATGCCTGTGATCATTGTCCTGTTGAAATGTAAATCTTCGCCACAGTCTAAGGTCTTTTGCACTCTGAAGCAGGTTCTCCTCAAGGATTTGCCTGTATTTGACTCAATTAATTGCTCCCTCTATCCTCACATGTCTCCCAGTCCCTGCCACTGCAACGCAACCCCATAGCATGATGCTGCCACCACAATGCTTCATGGGAGGGATGGTGTTAAAACGGGTGAGTTGTGCTCGATTTCAGCCAGATGTAGCGCTTTGCATTCAGGCCAAGGAGTTCAATTTTCGTCTCATCAGACCACAGAATATTTTGCCTCGTTCTGAGTTTTTCACGTGCCTTTTTGCAAATTGCAGGAATGCTATCATGTGACTTTTTCTCAGGAGTGGCTTCCGTCTAGCCACTCTCCCATAAAGCCGAGATTGGTGAAGTGCTGCAGAGACTGTTGTCCTTCCTGCAGGTTCTCCCATCTCAGCCAAGGAACCCTGGTTCTGTCAGTGGTCATTGGGCTACTGGTCACATCCCTGCCCAAGGTCCTTCTTGCCTGGTTGTTGACGGCCATTTCTAGGAAGGGTCTGGGTCGTTCCATATTCTTTCCATTTCCTAATGATAGAGTCCACTGTGCTCTTGGGAACTTTCAACGCTCTCGAAATTGTTTTATACCCTTCTCCAGATCTATGCCTCCTCACAATTCTGTCTTGGAGTTCTACGGATAGTTCCTTGGACCTCATGGAATAGTTTCTGCTCTAACTTGCACTATCAACTGGGGGACTTTATATAGAAAGGTGTGTTTCTTTCTAAATCATGTCCAATCAATTGAATTGGCCACAGGTGGACATATGTGGAACATATTGTTGTCATCTAAAGGATGATCAAAGGAAATTGGATGCAACTGAGCTCAATTTGATGTCATGGCAAAGGAGTTGAATATTTAATGATTAAAGATTTTTAAGCTTTTCGGTTTTTTTTTTTGGTTTTTTTGTATACAATATCGAGGCTCGTGTTGGAGCTAACATTGATCACAAAAAACTGACATAAAAACATATAATAAAGGGAGCGGGAGACTAGATGGGGATAGAGGGAAGCACACAAGTACAACAGTAGAGAACATGGACATCGGGAGATCTGTGGGAGGGAGAAGGCTTGGGGGAGGAGGAATGGGAAGGTGGGGGGGGGGGGGGGTGGGCGGTTGGGAGAGGTATAAAACACATGGACACTGCTAGGACTTCCAGGAAAGAAGTTGGTATTTCAAAAAAGTGGATCTGGGGTGAATTAACGGGGGTAGAAAAGATCAAGGTTTTGAATGGTGGAAGATAAGAGATGGTGGTGAACAGCTGTTTTAAAGACCTGGAGGGTGGAGTGGGAGTGAAGAGAGTGATGGAGTTTGTTTCAGAGGTGGGAGTAAAGAGGAATGAAAGAGTGAAGGTGAGCAGCGAGTCTTGATTTTGGCAATTTCACCAGAAGAGGGTTGCTGGCAGATCTTGTGCGACCTGTAGGAATATTTGGGGGACAGAGCACAGAAAGGGCTGGGGGAGCAAGGCCGGATAGGAGTCAGTAGAAAACAGAAAGACCACCTACCTGCCTGCGGCGAGTTAGTGAAAGGCCCTCACAATCAGCTTCCATTTTGAGAGAATATTCCATTGAGCTGCGGATGAAACCCTTGCATGTGGTGAGGAGCTCAGGTGTGCCAAGGAAGGACTTTGCACGACGCAGGATGCCCAGTCGGCGACTGGCTTTGGAGGCCAGATTTGAAACGTGGTTTTCCCAGGAAAGATCATGGCAGATAGTGAGACCCAAAAGCTTGAGTGACAGAACTTCTTGGAGAGGATTGTAGAGAAAGTAGATGGGAGGGTTGTCCAGTCGGTCTTTTCGGAGAGACAGAGTAAGAGTGTGAGATTTGTCATAATTGAAAGACATGTTCCACTTGTTTGACCAGTCTGATTTTGTCCAGGTCTGCAGAGAGTGAGGAGGCTGCAGACTGCCGATCTGAAGGATGAGGAATGGAGCGGCAGAGATTGGAGTCATCAGCAAAGAAATCGAGGATTTTCCTGAGAGTTCATTGATGAAGACCAGAAACAGCCCAGGGCACAGAACACTACCTTGGGGAACTCCAGCTTGAACAGGAAGGGGAGATGAGAGAAATCCATTCAGGGCCACCCGTTGACTACGACCAGAGAGGAAGTCAGCAAGCCATGCGTGGAGATTTCCATGGATACCATAGGAGGGGAGTTGGGTGAGCAGAGCGGGGTGCCAGACCGTATCGAGGGCATGTGATATGTCAAGTGAGACAGCTCTGATTTCCTGTTTGGCATTGAGGACCTTCATCCATTGTTGAGACAGCAAAAGCAGCATGTCCAGAGTAGAGTGACCTGGTCTGAAACCAAATTGAGGATGATAGATCAAGCCATTGGAGAAGAGGAAGGATTTTTATATCCGAAGCAATGATGGATTCCATGACTTTGCTGATAATTGGGAGCAGGCTGATTGGTCTGTAGTTGCAAGGATCTGTTTTTGCACCTTTTTTGTGTAAAGTGGTAATGTTTGCTGATTTCCAAACTGATGGCAGATGACCTTGAGCAAAAGAGAGGGTGAAGAGAATAGAGGGAGGGCATGAAAGAGCAGCAGAGCAGGATTTTAGGACCCTTGGGCTGATGCCGTCTGGTCCAGTTGCAGAATCAGAGTCGAGGTTTGACAAAAACTTCTCCACCTTGTCAGGAGAGAAGGACACAGAGTCAAGGAGCAGCTGGGTACGACTGGGTACAGAGAGGGACGGGTTTGGGACACAAGAGTTTGAGGCAAACACAGAGTTGAGTCAAATGTGTAGTCATTTGAGGTGGAGGGGGAACAAACACCAGAAACAGATTTGACCAGACGCCACCAGGATTTGGAGGCAGGAGACAGGTTTGAGAGTTCAGTCTTGAAAGTGGAGAGATAGTGCTTCCTGGCTCTCCTGAGGGAAGACACACACTTGTTCTGAGCTTGGTGGAAGGAACTGAGATTGCCTTCAGTTGGATTAGCCTTCCAAGAGGCAAAGGCAAGTTTGTTAAAATTTCTAGTTGTATTTAATTAATTTGTACCAAATTCAAAAAAAAAAAAAATCCAATTTGACATTATGGGGTGTTTTGTGGAGATCAGTGACAAAATGATCTCAAGTTAATCCATTTTAAATTAAGGCTGTAACACAACAAAATGTGAAAAAGTCAAGGGGTGTGAATACTTTTTGAAGGCACTACCGATTTTTTTTTTTAAATCGAGTATTCAATACAGTCTGGCATTCCATCTTGCTCTCCAAACTGTCTTCCTACGGAATCCAAGGCCAACTTCACACATGGCTTTTACTGACTTCCTCCACCCTTGTAGCCAACGTGTGGCTCTCAACGAAACCCTTTCTTGTCCTCTGCTTGTTAAGCCTCGAGTGCCCCAAGGCAGTATTCTGGGCCCAGTCCTATTCCTAATCGTCATCAGTGATCTCTCTGACTCTGTAAAAATTCTCTATCTATTTGCTGATGACTCCACTCGGCCATGTCATCCCTCATCCCTGTGACACAGGCAGCAGCCTCTTCCCTCTCATTAGACCTTCACAAAATCACAAGCTGGTCAAACACTTGGAATATGTCTTTCTACAATTAATTATACCAATGGATTTGTACAATTAACCACTGAAAGAGGTTCGTTTTCCTGAACTTTTTGGACTCGCCATCAGTCACGACTTCTACTCGGTGAAGCTGGCCTTCAAAGTCGTCCTCCATCGTGCCAAGTCCATCCGTCCAATCAATCATGTTGAGTCTCCTCAGGCAATGATGGCGTTTGCTATCATATTGCCTTCCTATGGCTGGTACACACGGGGAGGTGTGTGGTATAGACCGGGGGTCGCCACTCCTCTCCGTCTCTCTTTTGGCCGTTGGGGAATTCACCCTCTTCCACCCGTGTTGTTGGAGTCGACTGTACTCTCATCCACCAGATGTGCAGAGCCATCTGCCATTTAAACCGTGTGGCTGCAGACAGGTACTACACCTTGCCCACAGGTGACCTGGGGTTTTGAAAGGCAGGGGCATCCATCTCCCTGAGTTATCATAAGTCACCCGCATGCCCAAACATGATTAATTGATGTCTTTCAATCCTGAGAAATCCCACACATTCATTCTCTCTCTTCAAAGGCACCTTATAGCAAATCTTCTCATCTACTTTCTCAACAAACCTCTTGAGGAAGTTCAGTCATCCAAACTCTTGGGTCTCAATTTCAGCCATGATCTTTCTTGACCAAACAACATTTCAAAGTTGGCCTCCAAAGACAGACACTGACTGGGCATCCTCCGTCATGCAAAGTCCTTCCATGGCTCCCCTGCCTCACATCCTGCTCAGCTTGATGCCATAGAAGCCAAGGCTTTCAAGATTATTGGAATCTCGCACGATGAAGCTGAATCTATGGGCCTATCACTTCTCCATCACCGAGAGATCGGTGGTGTCTGTCTTATTCTGCCTCATTTCTGGTCTTGCACCCTCTGCCATCTCCATCCTCTGTCCTTACCACGTGTCTGCAGGACGCACTTCCATCAGTAAACCCCCTCCTCGTGAAACTGACTAAATCCAGAACCAATGCTCACCTCCACTCTTTTATTCCTCTTTTATCCCACCTGTGGAACCACCTTCAGCACACTCTTCAATTTCATTTTTCCCTCCAGGTTTTCAAGATGGCTGTTCACCACCATCTCAGGTCATCCCCCCATCCAAAACCATGGTCTTTTCTACACCCGTTAAACCATTCCCACCCCTCCCAAAACTTTGCTTACGTATCCATCTTGTCCACCCCTTGCTTTCTCCCCTACCACCCATCATTACCTATTTCGCTGTCTCCGTCTATGTTCTCCCTCCGCCTTGCTGTTGGCATTTGCCCTTCTCCTGTTGTTCCTTTTCTTATGTCCTTATCCCTTCTGTTTTTTAGCTTTCTCGAGCCTTGACTGTACATACCAAAAAAAAAATCACCACACAAATGTATGCAAATACATGAGGCACCACCTGACTTGACTTCAGACAAGCAGACCTGTTGAGCATGAGGAACCTGATGCAAGTTCGCAGGGCACTCTTGCTACCAGCGACGCCATCTTTGTTACATCGCTTTTTTCTCCACACTCAGTGGACCAATTGACGAGGAATTTCCTCCCTGTGGATACCAGTCCACGGGGTTTGTCTCTGCTCTATCTTTTAAATGCTGAGTGTCAAACAAGGAAGCAGTATTTCCCCTTTTTGTACATATTTGGTAAGACTTGACCATTATCTGAATCATACCGCCGACCTCAGGGGATGGACCCACCAACCATACCACCGAATCTGGTTGGAGTATGTCCCAGTCCTTCGTGTGATATTGTGTACAAGCTTCTTTGCGAGCTTCGATATTGTTGGGTTTTTTTGCATCTTGTTGACTTTGCCTTGATGAGAGTGGTATTCAAAAGTGCAATTCACATTATCGAGCATTCGTCGTATTTAGTGTCCACTGTACCTGTTTTCATGTGGCTTTAAACATTCAGCACAGGTCTATGAAGATAGTTTGTGTTTTTAATCAAACTTGGGATTATTTTCAAAGAAGTAACCAGCGGGGTGGATAATGCTATCATAGTATGTTTCATTTGGTGTATTTATACTTTCATAAAACTTGAGATATTCGACGTTTGATTTGATTTGACGTATTTGATGTACCGTACGCTTTACAGAGCGTCGGTGCTGCTGAAGCAGTTTCTTGGCAGGGATTGTACTGAGTGGTTTGCCATTGCTTTCCCAGTATTGTTTCTCCATTCTCCAGCCTTTGTATGCTGAACGTCAAGCAAGGAAGCAGCACGTACCATTTTAAGAGTCTTTGCTATGACTCGGCCGGGGTTTGAACCACCGACCTCCCAGACTCGGAGCGCACACTGCAACTGTTATGCCACCGAGTCTGGTAGGTTCCTATCTGGATTGAAAAGTCTCAAACGGGAAGCAAAAAGGATTATGACAGGGCAGTCACAAAATGAAAAGTCTACAATTCCACACGTCACAAGATATCTGCGATCACAAAGCGCTCGACAAGGGGGGGGGGGGGGGGGGGGGGGAAAGCTTACGCCTCGCGATCGCCCGCGACTTACCCTATACTCGTGATCCAATGATGGCCATATTTTTTTCAGATCACCATATGATCTTGACCTTCAACATTTAGGGATAGAGTGTGAATTAAGAAAATGTGTCCCCATCTCCAATCTAGCCATAAAACTCAACATCATGAAAATCGGAGGAAAAATTATTCAAGTTATGATAAAAAAATGTTTTTTTTTTTGTTTTTTTTTGTTAATTCGGGCACAATCCCAAAATGGTAGGTTACTCGTCAAATATTAGGTGCACAACTTTAGTGCAGGTACATGATTATGATGCAAGAAAATCTTGGAAGGCCAAGCGGTCTTTGAGACGCCACAATGGCAAAATTGAGTTATGACAAAAAGAGGAATGAAACTGTTTCAGACTTCCATTTGACCTTGACCTTTAACCTGGGGGGGAGAGGGGGGTTGATGTAAATGAAGTGTAAATGAGCCTTGTTCTAGGCTATCTGGTGAGGGCAATTTCGTCTTGATCAGACGGACCTTAGTAGAGTTTGGTGAAAAATGTTTGAATGACTAATTGGGTCCTGACCCTGAAATGAGGTCAAGGTCAAAAGTCAACCCCACATACTTTTTATTCCCATTAATGATGCAAAATTTCATTCCGAAAGTCCCAGCCAGCTCCGAGATACAGTTTGGAAATTGGGATTGTTGAGAATGCTGATTTTTTTTTTTTTTTTAGAAATGGTGGGTTCATATTCCTATGGTCTGAGAAAGAAACTGTAGTACTATTGAAAATTGGGGGTCGCTAATTGCCATACAACAACTATAAACAATCCTTCCCCTATCCTGCAGGAGAAACTTAACTGGAACGGTCATCATTTTCTGGGAGCCCTACTGTCATAACGAATGCAAGAGTCCGTTTTTGGTGCTTTATTTGCTGTTCCTGATTTATACAAATGATCTAGATTCTAAATTAATGAATGAATGTGGATTCGTTTGATTGAGGTGAATATGTTGGAATGAAAGAAACCGGAGCAAGATATGTTTGGCTGCTCCGTGCACCGGGACAGGGAATGGTAAATGGAGTTGATTTCGCGAAGTGTAAGATGACGGAAATGTGTGGAAACAATGGTGATGGAGATTCTTTTCGTAATGGAAAATGGAGATTCTTTTTATGTCAAAGTGTACCGGTAATGGATTTTTATAAAAGTATAATTTTAGACGTTGGGGGTATTGAATAGGATTTTAGATGGGATGGTACTCATACAAGTTAAACGGAACTGTTTTTGGTACTTTATAAGAGTGGATGTTCATCTGTTTGTCCTTTTTAAGCACCAATGGCCGCCATCACTGGAATATTTGTCCTTAATTTGTATGGAGTTCCGGTTTTCTGTCCAAATGATCAATCTGCGTTTGCCTCGTCTCGTGTGAGCATCCATTTGTTAAGATTTGGTTTTTAAGTGATTCAAGTGAAGGGTTACTTTTGAGCTGTGTTGATCAAGTCTTATTGGTACACATGGGTGTTCATTTGACCTTCTACGTGTGGATTATTGATTGGCTTCGAGTAACCCTGAGAGATTCTGGAAGCTTGTGTGAGCCCCCTGGGGGGTTGTGGCTTGATTTTAAAATCCCCTTTTGGTTACTCCTCAGTTTCTTTGATGTTGAGGATGGAACGATTAAAAAGAAAGAAAAGGTTATCATTTTTTAATTTATTCGTGTGCAGCCTGTGGCTACTTGGCTGCATAATTTTTCTGGGGGTGTGGCTGTGCCACTCATGCAATGTGCCTCCTTACCAGCTAGCTGGTACTCATTTTGCCGACCTCGGAAGGATGACAGGCCGAGTCGACCCACATGGTGTTCATTCAACGGAACGACAGGGGCTTCAACTCGAGGCCCGAGGATCGTAAGCGAGCCACCTTTACCGTTATGCCATTACCAGGCTAACCTTATCATGACTTTGATTCGTTACCAAGATGTCCACATTCTCTTTGGTCGTGGTTAGACGTCCAGTCTCTTGAACTCTTTAACCCTTAGATGCAGGCGTCAAAAATCCTACATATACGCAGCCATTGGGCCTCGGAGGCCCAACGGATGTATTCGTGTAACGTTTTTTAAAGCATTTGTGTTTTTTTAATAGATTTTTTTTCTTTCATATCCTTTTTCAATCCAAGTCGATGCTCATGGATGTGTATTTGCTCAGAAAATGTGAATCATGATCCTATTAGTTGGAAGAATCCCATACAAGTAATGAATCTTTTTTTTCTTTTCTTTTTGCAAAAAAAATATTTTGTTCCTGGTTTTTCAACTTTTTTTTCTCTAAAAAGTTGAGGCTCATGGAGGAGTATTTGCTCAAAAAATATGATTCACTAATCCTTTTATTTAGAATGTATATGTCCACAACTGTCAAAAATCCTACACCTATGTAGCCATTGGGCCGCGGAGGCCCCACGAATGTATTTGTGTAAAGTTTTAAAAATTTTTGTCACTGAATTATTTGTAACCAACTTATAGGAGCATATAATGAGGCTCATATCAAGAAAATAATGATATAACATAGTAGTACAACAACATTTATGCGGGGCCTCGAAGACCCCAGGCCTGCATTCGTGTCGGATTTTCGGGTTATAAGTGAAGAATGAAGATTTTCCCACGAGCCTGAATGATTTTTTTTTTAATGTCACTGTATTTTGTGTAACAACATGAAAGTCGGTGAAAATGAGGCTCATTCCGAAAAAAAATTTGTACAGCATAGTTTTTGCAACAAAAAAAACCGTGTGGGCCTCTGAGGCATTCAAGCATCCAACTGCATCCAAGGGTTAACGGAGGTCATTGTACTGAACAAGAGGACCCAGAAAGGAGGAAGACATTTGGTCAGCTGTATCACGTGCCATAAGGGCAGGTATTTTCAGAAACACCTGAAGTACATTTGTGTATAAGACATCAAACGGATACAAGTTTCAGGTGTAAATGATCAAATTTGGGGCATGCAAAGTGAAAGTGTCGGTCGCTGATTTGAAGGCAATTCGAGGAACATCAGGCCTCAGCCGCGTTGAGCTCGATGCCCCCCATCTTGGCCCCATGCACAACCTTGTGTGACTGTGAAATGTTGATAAAATTATCGTCGCCATTCTATTTGTGTTCCCTCCTGAGGCCTGCTCAGAAGCACCTCGTGCCACATTCGCTGGGCCTTGAGATGTTGTGTTTGAATAATTGCCGTGACAGAAATCTCTATCCATGGCTTTAACCCCCAGCCTCCTCGATCTAGGATTACAACGTCACATTGGAAGTGAGATTGGGGAAGAGGACACCATGAGCTATGGTGGACATGATGTACAACAATAAGCTTCCGAGCCATTTCGGCCATTATACTTCAACGTTTCTTTGACTTTATAAGAGTAAAATGTCTGATATTTGTTGTGATTTCGATTCGTACCTGGAATACTGTGACCCCCCCCACCCCCCAAACGTACAATTGCCAGATTCATGGCGTGAGATACCAGGAAGGTTTTGTCGTGTCAAACCTCGTTAACAAAATGCAGAGCACAGTTTATCGACTTGAGACATTCATTTGAGGTGTACATTTTGTGTTAAGACTGTGGTTGCTGGTTTGCATCTTTGCTGGGAGTGCCCATTGCTGGTTAGGGCAGAAATCTGTACCTTTGTTCATGGTACCTGCGATAGCTTGCCTACTCTTTGTGAAGGACACCATGGGATCTTTAACGTCCACCGACTAATATCGGCAGATGGGGCACCCAGTTTAACGTCCATCCGAGGGACAGCACACACATTGATGAATCAAGCTGCCTGTGAAACACCAGGATGGCAGTTTATTGCTGGGTCTGGATTCCAACCCAGGCTAGACAGCTTAGAGGTGAGTGTGCGTACCTATAGGTCATCCTATCAGCTTGAGGTTGCGATGTTTGTTTACCTTTACCACCGAAGATTTGCGGAGGTTGTTTTCTCCCCTGTCTGTTTGCTTTTTTGTGAACAGGATATCTCAAAAGGTTGTGGATGGATTGGGACGAAATTTGATGGAGAGGTTGGATGTGTGACAGGGACGAGATTATTAGATTTTTGTGAAGATCTGGAACTGGATCCGGATCCAGATGTTAGAATTGTTGCCCTCGCCAGAGGAGAGGATATTGCATTTGAGTCCATTTGTCTGTTTGCCCGCACAGAATAAATATGATTTTCTCTGCAACCGTTGGTCCGATTGACAGGAAATTTTCACCATAGGTGCACCTCCACCTGTAGAATTATTTTATAATTATGACGTCATATGTCACATGGTATGGCTGCCATCCTGAAAAAAATGAAAAACTTTGCACCTCTATATCTCCGAAAGTGCTGCATAGAAAAAAATTAGCCATGGCTCGTTGTAAAGAAATCTCCATGGGGAATAAAATATGTTAGTGATGATGTCATAGATGTTTCCATTATGACGTCATAATTCGACAAGTACAAATCTTCATCCGATCAAGATGAAAATTTATTGAGTATCATATCGGGATAAATTTGTGTAGAAAAAAAATAATGATTATGTCATCGGTCACATGATTCGGCCGCCATATTTGTTTTGACACAAAAGCCTTAAAAACCACAGAAAACACATCCTGGCAGGGTCTGCAATCTCTGATTTCTCTTTCTTGTTCAAGTAATTATATTCACCATTGCGTGAGAGCGCCAAAAATAAAATATAGCATGATATCTCCAAAGGTTGTGGACGGATTCGGACAAAACTTGGTGGACAGGTTGGGTGTGTGACAAGGACGAATCGATTAGATTTTGGTGAAGAGCCGGTTCCAGATCCGGCCCATCAGTGGGATACATAACGTTAACTGTTTTGGCTGAGGTACGTGCTCTACCGAGTGCCGTTCTAGTTTGTACAGGTTTTTATAAATGGCTATTGTTTGTAGTATCCGATTCTGGGTCATGCCAATGCCAATGTAGCTTTTGGTGTAATTGGATAATCTTGCTAGTTGGACATCTGGGCCTGGCAGGGCAGGTTTCTGGACTCTCAGGCTGTAAATCAGGCCTGGCAGGCTAGGACCTGTGCTCGGCAGTAAATATTTGGGCTTGACGGGGCTGCTTTTGACATTTTGATGGCAATTGAGCAACCCTGGGCATATTAGAGGTTCCGCTTGTGTTTCTTTGTTCTCTTCCTCTCTCAGAGCGTGGTTTCTTCTGACCGAATGTCCTTTAGGCCGAGCTGGTAAAAGCACGTGGCTATAGGTCAATGACGTAGCTACGAATGCAAAGTCAACCGTCTCCCACAGTGAAGTATGCAGTGAAAATTGGTAATCGTGTGAAAACCAATTAGCATCTCAGGACAGAGAATAAAGGAGGGGAAAAATGGTGAAAAAGACTTATTTTGCAAGCGTCTGGCATCAGCAAGTGTGCAGCTAATTAAGAAGCGAGCCATAATCACCTGTTATTAAATATTATCAGATCCGTCTTTGACATGAAACTGTCCGAGCATGCATCCTTCCAGATAGGCCGCAGGTCAGCCTCGTATCACGAACCCTGTTATTTGGTTGGTTCATCCCTTGCATTCTGTTGCGAGATATTAAATGTCATTGGGAAGAGGAAGCGGTTTTAATATTCAAAGCAGAAACGTTTGCACAAACGAAATGGTGATAGCAGACGCTGGCACCCTGACAGAGTGCCAGAAAGGTGGGTGGGAAGGGAAGAGAGTGCCGGTGCTGAAACGCGGCTAAAAGGCACTTTGTGTATCATTATGGAGAGTGAGCCCATTCCCAGGCGCAATGGACTATGTATGGGACACGTTTTGAATGATTCTGAGTTGTTAGGGTTTCCCGTTCCACTTTGACGCCAAGCAGGTTCTGCCGCCATTCACAACTAACGCCACCCACGTGGGGTCCTCTCCTGCGGTCCTCTCCTGCGGTCCTCTCCGAGACCCGGGCGCATCAGCTCCTGCAACCTTGGACGATGCCGCGCTGCTGTTTCGAGCTGGCAGTAGCCGCGAAATTTGGCCCGGTCGGGCCTGCGCTACTTACCCCGAGAGCAACCGTAGGAAGCCTTTAAACCGTCGCTTTAAAGGTGTCAAAAATGTCCCTTGGCCACGAGGGACCGGAGCTTGTTCTTGCTCCTGATCGTACTTCCTGGTGCGTTTCACGCGCTCAACCTAATACCTAATACCCTAGGGTGATGGTCGCCCACTTGATAGTCTTTCGTTTAAATGAGTGTTTCAGTGAGATGTTCGTAGCTGCGTCTGAGCCCAATAACATTGGAGGAGATGATGATAATGCAGGGCCCTGGAAAAAGGCAAACCAAGCTGTCACTGCCATACATCATGGATAAGAGTGGTCTCGATGCCTAAATTGGTCATTGTTCTTTTCCTTTCCTGTAATGCCAACTCTCTCTTGTGCTGTTCGTTCCAATATCTTCATAGATCCGCAGGATAACATTTGGCACGATACCTCTTCACCGAGACATTCACCAAATGAAGCTGATGATGAAGGCTCGTGTGGATCATGGTCAGCGGTCACAGGTAGAACAACGGATGAAATTGACAGGACGTTGATCGGGGTATGCTAACCGTCACGGGAAGTAAGGAGAAGCTGCCATTTTGGGCGTTTACCCTTCATCAGCGATCCTTAATTGGTGACCTTGGTGAGAACATGTTTGTTCTGCATCTCAAGCAGCCAGTGCCGAAGCTTCCTTGGCCTAACGAGAATTTTCCTGCTTGTTGAAGATTCTCCCATTGCGGTTTCTGTGAAACTCACCAGGGCTGCTCCAAAAAGAGGAGAAAGGGAGGGATGTGAGCCAGTCTTTCTCCATGTACAATGGTGCCATAATAGGATCTATGTATTATAAAAGCTTACATTAATATCCAGGATGAGCTTCCATTGTCGTCGCCTATCCTTGACGATGGAATTTTTATTTTTTATAGGCCCAGCTTCTGGTCTGTGCTTTTATCCCACTTGGAAACCTGAGCATTACTGAAAAGGAGATCTGAAGAATCCATTCAGCTTACTGACGGCCAGATTCAGTTTCCACCCAGATGATAGGCTGGGAACCGTCGATGGAGGATTTGATCCTATGAACAGTTGGTCAGTGTACAATTTCAGTGTAGATGTGTGCTGTCAAAATCCAAGATGGCCACCGCCATGTATGTCTGATGCCATGTATGTCTGAACCTTGTGAGCGGAATATCTTGAAAAATAAGCGAAGTACCAACTTCTAATCTGGTGTGTGGGTGTATCTCGGCATAAGGAAGAACGCTATTGAAAATTGGGTCGCCACGTCAAAATCCAAAATGGCCGCCGCCATGTATGTCTCAACATTGTGAGCGGAATATCTTGAAATATAAGCGAAGTACCAACTTCTAATCTGGTGTGTGGGTGTATCTACGCATAAGGAAGAATACTTGGACAGAACATTCAGTGTACAATGTGCACTGAGTGGGTTCATCAAAAATGTAGTGGACTGAGAGGCTCATTAACCAGTGTGGCAGCTACATTCAAATGTAAGGTGTGCACAGAGGGAGCTGCAGATGGAGGAAATGTTGAGTTGAATCTTGGAGACGGCGTGAAGCTGGAAGGTGTGAAAACATTTTGCTACCTCGGAGACATGCTGTGTGGAGAAGGTGGATCAGACTCGGCAACGGTTGCTCGAGTGAGATGTGCATGGAAGAAGTTTCGGGAATTGAGTGGCGTGCTGATGATGAGGGGAGTGTCGTTGAAGCTGAAGGGAAAGGTGTATGCTGCATGTGTGAGAAGTGTTATGATTTATGGGAGCGAGACATGGGTAATGAACGTAGAGCAGCAACGAAGGTTGGAAAGGGTGGAAATGCAAATGGTTCGACGGATGTGCGGAGTATCGTTGAGAGAGAGGAAGACAAATGATGAATTGCGAAAGATGATGGGAATAGAGCCTGTGATTGATGCTGTGAAGAGGAACAGGTTGAGATGGTTTGGTCATGTGTTGAGGAAGGATGAAAGTGACTGGTTGAGAAAAGTGATGGAAATGAATGTAGAAGGAAGTAGAAGACGGGGAAGACCGAGAAAGACTTGGCTAAAGATGGTGGAAGAAGAAATGCGGGCAATGGGGTTAACAAGGAGAGATGCAGAAAATAGGGCAAAATGGAGAAGATTGTCATGGGCACCGCAAGGCTAACCCCCGCTCTAGCAGGGAAAATGGCCTTTAAAATGCATGTTGTTGTGTTGTTGTTGAACAGTTGGTCCATCTATATACATGGTCTACACAGCATGCTCAATCTATACAACGGAGCAAGTGTATGTCCAGCCACTAACGCACGTGACTATCTGCCTTTTACGTTCTGTTTGCACCATGACTACGTCTATAAAGTACGTAGTATTGAAATGTACTGTTTAAATTGCAGAGACCTCTTAGACCTTTGAAGACCCTTTAGACATTTCAGACACTGTTAGACAATTGCATGCTTTCGACCCCTATATACCATTACATCCCTTTATAACTTTTAGAACCTGAAGTCCCTTTAGAACCCTGAGACCTTAAAGATCCCCAAATAGATCCTTTCGACCCCCGTTAGATGGTTTAGAGTTTAGACCCCTTCACCCTTTAGACTTTTAAACCCTTTAGACCTCTACACCCCTCAGGCGCCTTGCCTTGGTAGAAAATACCATATAAACCAATAGAGACCAGTAGGACATTTATATGGTCTCTATAGGAAATGACGGTTTCTATTTGTTTCTACAGGAACCAGTAGAGTTTCCAGTAGAAACCAAACCACATCCATTTGAAAGCAATAAAAACCATTGGCTGCAACTCGTCGGAAACCCATATAAACCAATAGGAACCTTTAAATTCAATTGGGGGATCCTGTAGAAACCATTAGAGTTAACTGGTCTCAAAAGCCATTTACCAATCAAAACACTTCAATTATATTTTGTTATAAACAAGTGCGAAACATCCAGTTCCACATATAATTGAGTTATAGTCATGTTATTTATAACAGGGTTCCCTGCAGTCTTTGTTGTATAGTTGCTTGCCATCCAAGAGGCCAATAGCTCAAATGGCAAACCATTGGTACAGTTCACTGGAGACCCTGGGTTCAATTTCCAGTCCGGGCATGTAATTTTCCCACATATGCCAATTGGTTATGTTCAATCCTATTCATTTATATACTTGTATTATATTGGTCTCACACTGGTCCCATCGACCTACTGTTTTTTATCGATGTTTTCGACTTATCCAGTATTTCACTTTCCTTATTGAAACCAATACTTCCTCCTGGTTCATTTTCCTATGGGATTTTTTATGGGATTTGTCCTTTTGGTTTTCTACGGGATTTTCAATCGAGGTGACTCCTTTTAGACCCATTGGACCTGAACACCCTTTTAACCCTTTAAACCCCCTTTTTTTCTTTTTCTTTTTTGTATACAAGATCGAGGCTCGTGTAAGAGCTAATATCAATCACACACAAAAAAAAAAACAACGGACAAACAAAACGTACAATAAAGGGAGCTGGTGACGAGATGGGGAGAGAGAGAGGGAAGCACACAAGTACAACAGCAGAGAACAGGGACTTCGGAAGATCTGTGGGACCCTTCAGACCCTTTAGATGTGGTTAGACTGCTTGGGCCCTTGAACATTTGGAGCTTTAGACTCTTTTGACGCCTTGGACCCTAATTGTCCCCCGTCGCACCGCAGAGCGAAAGGGGGACTATGGCTTTCCCGTGCGTCCGTGCATGCGTGCGTAAGCGAAGGACCGAATTAAAATTTGGTGTGTGGATGCAACCCACGTCAAAATCCAAGATGGCCGCCGCCATGTATGTCTGAACCTTGTGAGCGGAGTATCTTGAGAAATAAACGAAGTACCAACTTCTAATCTGGTGTGTGGGTGTATCTAGGCATAAGGGAGAACGCTATTGAAAATTGGGTCGCCACGTCAAAATCCAAGATGGCCACCGCCATGTATGTCTGAACCTTGTGAGCGAAATATCTTGAAAAACGAGCATTCTGAGTATTGCTCTGCAATACATGTCCCCTACCAAAGTTCAAAGTGCCATAACTTTGTCAAAAATGATCGAATATGCAAATTTATGCACGGTTGATGCTGGTTTTCAAACTTGATCTGAGGTATGCTGAGACACGTGTGTCACGCCTCGCCTCGTTGATAAGCCCGCAAGGTCGCTCCGTGGAGCGGCCTGCACGTATTGCACTGTGTGAATTATAGAAATTATTACCAACTCACGGTCTGAGGTACTAGCGATTCAAGAGATATCCATTTAAAAAAAATATTTTCGTTTAATTAACGATATCTGCCAAACCACGTGCCCTATCGCAAATTACAAAAGGACATTTTAGTAGACTGATATGCTGAACAGATTTGTGAAGTTTCCCCTCGATTGGATCAAAAATGAGGGAGGGGCTCGGTTTTAAAGGTTCATGCTTAAAAACGTCATAACTCTGAAACCATCAGTAATTTATGATATTTTTTGGTTCACGATCAATGATCGATGTGTATATATATGTTGCTCGGCTTGGCTCCGCCCCTCCGGAAAGCGCGCGCTGTGTCGAGCTGTTGACGTTCACGAGACGAGGCTGAGGACACGCAGTGCGGCTTGAGGAGAACTCGAGAATAAACAAGAGATATCCATTTAAAAAAATATTTTCGTTTAATTAACGATATCTGCCAAACCACGTGCCCTATCGCAAATTCAAAAAGGACATTTTAGTGCTGAACAGATCTGTGAAGTTTCCCCTCGATTGGATCAAAAATGAGGGAGGAGCTCGGTTTTAAAGGTTCATGCTTAAAAACACTATAACTCTGAAACCATGTGATGCATGACGTCATGCTCGCTGACTTTTTTGTTCGTCATTGGTATGCGATTCTGCCTGCAAAGTTTGGCCTTGATCTGTTCAGCCGTTGCAGAGAAAAAGGGGTTTTCGTGTTTTCACAAAAACAATATGGCGGCCGAACCACGTGACCTGTGACGTCATAATTACCATTAAAATATTCTACAGACCGAGTCCCCCCTACTGTGAAAATTTTATCTCAATCAGTCCTATTATTCCAGAGAAATTGGTTTTTAAAGGAAATTAAAACTTAAAATGGCACTGAGTTAAGGATCATCAGAATTATCAGAATTACCAAAGTTCAAAGTGCCATAACTTTGTTAAAAATGATCGAAACGTCGTGAAGGTAGAACTTGACCTGTAACTTATCATGAGGAAACCATGTACCAAGTTTGAAATCATTAGCATTAAGCGTTTAGAAAAAAAAGTCCGGAAAACTGTTCTTTGCGTGACGGACTGACGGACGGAGGGACGGAGGGACGGCGTGCAAACCTATAGTCCCCTCCGGTGTACACTGGTAGGGGACTAATAAGCGAAGTACCAACTTCTAATCTGGTGTGTGGGTGTATCTGCACATAAGGAAGAACGCTATTGAAAATTGGGTCTCCACGTCAAAATCCAAGATGGCCTCCACCATATATATGTCTGAACCTTGTGAGCGAAATATCTTGAAAAATAAACGAACTACTAACGTCTAATCTGGTGTGTGGGTGTATCTACGCATAACGGAGAACGCTATTAAAATTGGGTCGCCACGTCAAAATCCAAGATGGCCGCCTTGCGTCTTCCACTTTGTCAACTCACATCACTTCATCGACGGGGGACCTAGGCGTAACGCTTGTTACTATTGGAACATACACTTTAAACCCTTTGGAGTTTAAATTATCGAGAACTTTATGGATGCACACCGCACAAATATTTATTGTCTTGCAAGACACAGACTACACTTTTTCAGCAAGTAATGTGCAAACTAACCCAGCCAAAGGGTGGCGACTCTGCTGGCAACCTTAATTGGGTGTGAAGGCCATCAAAACATGGCAGTGCCAGCACAGGATCCTGAACACACTTTTAACCCTTTAAACCCCTTTTTTTCCTTTTCTTTTTTTGTATACAAGATCGAAGCTCGTGTAAGAGCGAACATCAATCACACAAAAAAACAAAAAACAATCGGACAAACACTGGATCATGTACGTTGCGAACATCCCAGTGTCTCTCCAGACCAGGAGAGCTCATGTCTGCACTGATGTTCTGTGAAGACGTCGTCCTCTCATCTGGAACATCTGTTGGATGGACGAATGGTCTCCAGATGACTGCGCTCTCAACCTAGCAGTCCTGACCTCCTATGGCGCAAGACCTGAGGTGGTGGCACTGTGGGCACTTGAGATACGCATGCGTGCATCAACTCGGAAGTTTTCAATCCAAACTGCCTGGGTTGCTTCATGGGACCAGTCGTTTTGGAGATCGCAACGACCTAATTGTGGGCATGCATCACAGCCACAGTTGTAGTCATATCTGATTCTGCAATGGCGCAATAAGTGGTTTTTAAAACAAATCCAGCCGACAGCACAACCCCAAAGAGCTATTTTCCTCCTCCATTGCTTAGTCAGCCTGTTCTCAGACAAAAATAACTCGCAGCAACGTTGCTGCTTTATGAGCAGTGCAATCAATTCAATAACACGGAGCATTTAACAATGCAGAGATTCACTGCGGTAAGTAGATTACAGTAGATCTGGGAACCGGTGCAGGCGAACTGGGTCTGTTTTGAATGCATGATGTCGCAAGGGTTATAGAGATTCCATTAATCTCAGAATGGACGATATATAATGAAAGTACATCTCTGTGCGGACACACACACACACACACACACACACACACACACACACACACACACACACTACACACAATACATACCATACACATACACATACACACACGCAATACACATACACACAAGCAATACACGTACACACACGCAATACACGTACACACACACAATACACGTACACACACACACAATACACATACACACACAATACACATACACACACACACACAATACACATACACACACACACAATACACACACATACAGATAGGCACACACACACACAGACACATACACATACACACAGACACATACATACACACAGACACATACATACACACAGACACATACATACACACAGACACATACATACACACAGACACATACATACACACAGACACATACATACTGTTACGTGCTCCTCCCCAAACCCCGGTCACGGTGTACCTCCGAGCCCCGAAAGGAGTCACGGCAGAAAGATG